>NC_042992.1:29031845-29351845 GCF_901001165.1 Salmo trutta | reverse complement strand
CTGATTATTTCTGGCTGGGTACTCTGCTGACATAATCTAATGTTTTGCTTTCGTTGTAAAGCCTTTTTGAAATCGGACAGTGTGGTTAGATTAACGAGAGTTTTGTCTTTTAAATGGTGTAAAATAGTCATATGTTTGAGAAATTGAAGTAATAGCATTTCTAAGGTATTTGAATATCGCGCCACGGGATTACACTGTCTGTTGAGTAGGTGGGACGCAAGCGGGGTTAAGAACAAAATACTGTCAGGTCGCGTCAATTCGAATCTGGTATTAGAACAAATTATTTAGCAAAGAGTAACTCATGTTTTCTTTGTACTTTAATTATTGCAAACACTTGAATGGTAAATATGTTGTTCGTATATAAGGTCTCACTGTAACACCACGCAGGGCAAAACAGCGAAGAGAACGTCACATACTTTGTTCTCCCTTATATACTCTGACAGAGATAGTTCCCGCTCGCTGCTGGCCTGTCAGAGGGAGGATGAGCCTGGTTTAAACTTACTCATCCTATCGTTGGCGTGCAGGCTGGTCCCAACCTCGTGACGCACTTCCTGTTGCCGGGTGTAGTTCTTGTCTTCAGCAGTTGACTTATCCATAGTTTATATACTTAATATTGTAGCATAGCTTCTCCGTTATATTATATAGGTTATACAAACAAATAGCCAGTTCAACCCTAACAATACCCTTTAAAAAAAAAATCCCATAAATACAGGTATTTTATCAACCAGCACATTTGAGTTTAGCCATAATATTTGTTGTAATATTAGTTATATCTTTTTAGGGGTATGAAATTTAAATTGTAGCCAGCTCTGCAATGCGTGTTTGAAAGAGATACTTTGATAAAAGCATAATTTTCAATTAATCAAAAATCAGACATGGCAATCTGCACAAAGGTAAAAAGGACAGTGTTAAACAATGAATGAGCTTTTCTTAGTAATCTACCTGAGAACCATTTAGGGTTCAAGTAAAACTTTGGAATAAGTTAAGCTTTTAGAGTGAGGTTTAGTGCTTTTATATTTAATAATCTCAACCCACCCAATTCATATTCATTATATACAGTTGAAGTTGTAAGTTTACATACACTTAGGTTGGAGTCATTAAAACTCTTTTTTCAACCACTCCACAAATTTCTTGTCAACAAACTATAGTTTTTGCAAGTCGGTTAGGACATCTACTTTGTGCATGACACAAGTATTTTTTCCAACAATTGTTTACAGACAGATTATTTCACTTATAATTCACTGTGTCACAATTCCAGTGGATCAGAAGTTTACATACTCTAAGTTGACTGTGCCTTTAAACAGCGTGTTAAATTTCTGAAAATGATGTCATGGCTTTAGAAGCTTCTGATAGGCTAATTGACATCATTTGAGTCAATTGGAGCTGTACCTGTGGATGTATTTCAAGGCCTACCTTCAAACTCAGTGCCTCTTGCTTGACATCACGGGAAAATGTAAAGAAATCAGCCAACACCTCAGAAAAAAATTGTAGACCTCCACAAGTCTGGTTCATCCTTGTGAGCAAATTCCAAATGCCTGAAGGTACCACGTTTACCTGTACAAACAATAGAATGCAAGTATAAACCCCATGGGACCACGCAGCCGTCATACCGCTCAGGAAGGAGACGCCTTCTGTCTCCTAGAGATGAACGTACTTTGGTGCAAAAAGTGCAAATCAATCCCAGAACAACAGCAAATGACCTTGTGAAGATGCTGAAGGAAACAGGTACAAAAGTATCTATATCCACAGTAAAACGAGACCTTTATCGACAGAACCTGAAAGGCCGCTCAGCAAGGAAGAAGCCACTGTTCCAAAACCGGCATAAAAATGCCAGACTACGGTTTGCAACTGCACATGGGGACAAAGATCGTACTTTTTGGAGAAATGTCCTCTGGTCTGATGAAACAAAAATAGAACTGTTTGGCCATAATGACCATCGTTATGTTTGGAGGAAAAAGGGGGACGCTTGCAAGCCGAAGAACACCATCCCAACCGTGAAGCACGGGAGTGGCAGCATCATATTGTGGGGGTGCTTTGCTGCAGTAGGGACTGGTGCACTTCACAAAATAGATGGCATCATGAGGAAGTAAAATCATGTGGATATATTGAAGCAACATCAGACATCAGTCAGGAAGTTAAAGCTTGGTCGCAAATGGGTCTTCCAAATGGACAATGACCCCAAGCATATTTCCAAAGTTGTGGCAAAATGGCTTAAGGACAACAAAGTCAAGGTATTGGAGTGGCCATCACAAAGCCCTGACCTCAATCCTATAGAACATTTACAGGCAGAACTTGAACAGCGTGTGCAAGCAAGGAGGCCTACAAACCTGACTCAGTTACACCAGCTCTGTCAGGAAGAATGGGCCAAACTTCACCCAAATTATTGTGGGAAGCTTGTGGAAGGCTACCAGAAAGGTTTGACCCAAGTGAAACAATTTCAGGGCAATGCTACTAAATACTAATTGAGTGTATGTAAACTTCTGACCCACTGTGAATGTGATGAAAGAAATAAAAGCTAAAATAAATCATTCTCTCTACTATTATTCTGACATTTCACATTCTTAAAATAAAGTGGTGATCCTAACTGACCTCAGACTGGGAATTTTTGCTTAGATTAAATGTCAGGAAACTATTAAATGTCAGGAAATTTTTGCTTAGATTAAATGTATTTGGTAAAGTTGTTGGAAACTTCTGACTTCAACTGTACATGGTTTCCGGATACTCCCTTAAAGCCCAGCTCATTGACTATCTAGCTAGCTTTGTTTGACCACGATTGGTGCTTGTTTGACAAAGATACAGTCGTTCAAGTGATGGCTGCCCACGTCATCGGCGTGCTATGATGGCGTCGCTCTCAAACCAAATATGGTGTCCTATAGGATATACTACACCCCTAATGATATAGTGAAGTCTTGTTACCTTCTAGGATCTCTGAGGAATACATACAAATGTGATTTGACTCGTTGAAACAACGTTTAGGGTGAGATTTTCAGAGATTCCTTTTTTTGCAAATTGAACGAGTGGAAATACAAAATCGATCGTGCATGATATATGGACCTTTTTAGGTTAACAAAAAGGATTTGATCTAACAAAACTACACTTATTTCAGAATGTAAGTACGCAATTCACCTTCAGAGGTGAATTTATCAAACCTATCGCGGTGAAAAAAGTGTTTTGTTGTTCGGCGCTCTCCTCAAACAAAAGCTTGGCATTTTTTTTGCAGTAATAGCTCATGTCAATTGGACAGTGCAGTTATATTAACAAGAATTTAAGCTATGACCAAAGAGTTAATCAGAGTTAATTTTTCCATAAATATTTACCTGTCCATGGTTGCAGGATCTAGTTTTCTACTGAAATTCATTGTGGAGAGCTCATTTATATGTTTTGTCATATGAATACCAAGAATGTCTACTTCACCGTCAGCCCATTTATAGGTAAACTGCAGGGTAATGTAAAAGTTGTATTTTTTAAATATCCAATACGTAATATTGTACACTTATCATAATTTGGTTTTAGTCCAGAGAGTCCAGAAAGTCATCTAGATCTTCAATGAGATATTGCAGGGGTCTAGCTTGTGGACTTATTTAAAACTTGAGTCATCGGAATACATGGACACCTTTGTTTTGAAGCCTTGGATTTCTTATCCTCTAATGTTATTGGATCTGATTTTAATAGCTAGCATTTCAATGGCCAAAATGAATAGATATGGTGACAGTGGACAACCTCGTTTAACTCTTCTTGAGAACTGAAAACTTTCTGAGAAGTAGCCGCTATTAACTATTTTACACCTGGGGTAGCTATATATTAGTTTTACCTATTTTATAAGAGAATTACCGAAATTGAAAAAAAAACAGCCATTTATAAATAAAATCCAGTCTTACTTTATCAAAGGCCTTTTCAAAATCTGCTATAAATACCAGGCCTGGCTTCTTAGATGTTTGATGTTCTATTATTTCTAGTAGTTGTCATATACTATCTCCAGTGTATCGTCCATGTAAAAAACCTGTCTGATCAGGATGAATAATACCTGGTAAAACCTTTTTAATTCTACGTGCTTTGCATTTCGCTAGTATTTTAGCATCACCACATTGAAGTGTAAGGGGCCTCCAGTTTTTTTTTAGATAGACTGAATCTTTATATTTGCCATCTGGGTCTTGTTTTAATAATAGTGAAATCAGACCTTCTTGCTGAGTACCTGACAGACTACCATTTCTATAGGAATAGTTAAAACAATCTAACAATGGAGCTTTTAGTATATCAAAAAAAGGCTTGATACAGTGCCTTGATATATTCCCCCTTGGCGTTTTTCTTATTTTGTTGCATTACAACCTGTAATTTAAATTGATTTTTATTTGGATGTCATGTAATGGACATGCACAAAATAGTTCAAATTGGTGAAGTGAAATGAAAAAAAGGATTAGTTTCAGAAAATTAAAGAAAAAAAAAGAAAAGTGGTGGGTGCATATGTATTCACCCCTTTGCTATGAAGCCCCTAAATAAGATCTGGTGCAAACAATTACCTTCAGAAGTCACATAATTAGTTAAATAAAGTCCACCTGTATGCAATCTAAGTGTCACATGATCGTCACATGATCTCAGTTTATGTACACTTGTTCTGAAAGACCTCAGAGTCTGCAACACCACTAAGCAAGTGGCCCCCACAAGCAAGCGGCACCACCAAGCAAGCGGCACCATGAAGACCAAGGAGCTCTCCAAACAGGTCAGGGACAAAGTTGTGGAGAAGTACAGATCAAATCAGGGTTAGGTTATAAAAAAAATATCAGAACCTTTGAACATCCCATATTAAAGAATATGGCACAACAACAAACCTGCCAAGAAAGGGCCGCCCACCAAAACTCACGGACCAGGCAAGGAGGGTATTAATCAGAGAGACAACAAAAAGACCAAAGATAACCCTGAAGGAGCTGCAAAGCAGCTGAGATTGGACTATCTGTACATAGGACCACTTTAAGCCGTACACTCCACAGAGCTGGGCTTTACCAAAAAGTGTCCAGAAAAAAGCCAATGCTTAAAGCAAAAAAATAAGCAAACACGTATGGTGTTCGCCAAAGGGCATGTGGGAGACTCCCGAAACATATGGAAAAGGTACTCTGGTCAGATGAGACTAAAATTGAGCTTTTTGGCCATCAAGGAAAACGCTATGTCTGGTGCAAACCCAACACCTCTTATCACTCCAAAAACACCATCCCCACAGTGAAGAATGGTGGTGGCAGCATTATGCTGTGGAGATGTTTTTCATCGGCAGAGACTGGGAAACTGGTCAGAATTTAAGGAATGATGGATGGCGCTAAATACAGGGAAATTCTTTAGGGAAACCTGTTTCAGTCTTCCAGAGATTTGAGACTGAGACGGAGGTTCACCTTCCAGCAGGACAATGACCCTAAGCATACTGCTAAAGCAACACATTTAAATGTCTTGGAATGGCATAATCAAAGCCCAGACCTCAATCCAATTGAGAATCTGTGGTATGACTCAAAGATTGCTGTACTCCAGTGGAACCCATCCAACTTGAAGGAACTGGAGCAGTATTGCCTTGAAGAATGGGTAAAAATCCCTGTGGCTAGATATGCCAAGCTTATAGAGACATACCCCAAGAGACTTGCAGCTGTAATTGCTGCAAAAGGTGGCACTACAAAGTATTGACTTGGGGGGGGGGGGGGGGGGGGGCAATAGTTATGCACACTCAAATGTTCAGTTTTTTTGTCTTATTTCCTGTTTGTTTCACAATAAAAATATTTTGCATCTTCAAAGTGGTAGGCATGTTGTGTAAATTAAATGATACAACCCCCCAAAAAAATCATTTTAATTCCAGGTTGTAAGGCGACGAAATAGGATGTATGTAAATAGGAAAAATGCCACTGTATACCTCTACTGGCATGCCATCAAGCCCTGGAGTTTTTCCAGACTGAAAGGATTTTTATAGCCTCAAAAAGATATTCCTTTGTAATTTGGCCTTCACACTGATCTTTCTGTACATTTGTTAATTTTCCTCTTTTTTTACTATTTTACTATTTGGAAAGAATTCCTTACCATAATCTTCATTCAGTGGGAGAGGCTGAGACAGAAAAGAGAACATCTGCTTAAAATATTTATCTTCCTCTTTTAAAATATATTTCAGAGAATCATAGATGACTCCGTCTTCCGTAACGATTTTCTGCAAATTATTTTTGTTAGCGTTCCTGTGTTGGAGATACTGGAAGACATTTGTGCATTTTTCTCCATATTCCACCCAGTTTGCTTTATTTTTGTAATAGATTACATTAGAGAGTTCTTGAATAAGTTTCTCAAGTTCTTTTTGTTTTTCCTCTAGCTTATTTTGTATCTCTGTAGTATTGTTTTCATTCTTATCTACCTGTACTATTAGTTCATTTATTTCCCTTGTTAGTCTTGTCTCTTTAGCCAGAAACTGCTTTTTTATTATTGATGAATATTGAATTGAATGACCTCTGACGGTACATTTCAAGATATCCCAAACAATAAGGGGATTTGCTGAACCTATATTCTACTGGAAAAATTCTGTTATAAATTATTTTGTCTTAGTTAAAAATAAGGTGTCCTCCAGTAAACTTTGATAACATTTCCAATATTCTCATCCACATGGAATTCTATAAGAGTTATGTGAAGGCCAATTAGATGATGATCCGATTGCATTCTGTCTCCTATTGAAACTGTTTTAACCTTTGATGCAAGAGAGAAAGAGACAAGAAAGTAGCCAAGATGACTAGCTTGATTAAGTCTCCTCCATGTATATCTCACTAGGTCGGGGTTTTTTAGTCTCCAAATATCCACTATTTCTAATGTGTCCATAACATTTGTGATTTCCTTAAGGGCACAGTGATGATAGTTTATAGAGTGATTTCATTTATGGTCCATTGTCTCTTCCCACCATAATGATTTGATCATTTGTTTGCCTGTAAGTTCAATAAATTGGTATAAATACTTTCAAAGAAGTATGGATCATCCTGATTTGGACCATAGAGATTAATGAGCCAAATGTATTTTTCGTCCATTTTCATATTCAAAAAGATCCACCTTCCTTGTGAATCATTCCTGACTAATTGCTGACTATTTCCTGACTATTTTGTTAGTTAATATCATCACAACTTTTGAGTTCCTTTGTTTATGACAGCAAATTATTTCACCACCCCATTCCTTTTTACACGCAACTTCATCTAAGGATGCAGAGTGAGTTTCCTGGAAGCAGTATATGTTATATTCCTTTTCTTTAAGCCACTTAAAGACTGATCTTCTTTTTTTATATAATCTGCTAAACCGTTACAATTGTAACTGGCTATACTTATTTCACCCCTTACCATAACTTGATACTATTCTCAGTCTAAATTGACCATAATCAGTGCTTGTAAAGTTACTGCCATAAGAGGTATTATGACGGTCAAAATTAGAGCTTTCAAATGTTTGATATTTAGAATTCAAGGAATAGGTTCTAGCAATATTTGTTTTATTCCCTTGCCTGTTTGCCTGTGAGCCAATGCCACAGATGTTAGAAAATTGAGACAAGATATTATGTGTGTAGTAAATCTGAGTAGGTTGATGTGTATATTGGATGTGATTTAGTGTGTGTACGATGTCTGTTTAAGAGTAAGACTATAATGTGTGATGTCCAAATAAATAATAACCCCGCCAATTTGCATGGTTGAGTGTCTATGTGTATAACATGTAGTACGTATAGCCTTAATATTGAGGATGATAATTGTAATCCATATCGTATCACCATCATAGTTGCATCATAATTACCTTTAATTGTCACGTCCTGACCATAGTAAGAGGTTATTTTCTATGGTAGAGTAGGTCAGGGCGTGACAGGGGGTGTTTTGTGTTTTTCTATGTTTAAGTTCTAGTTTTTCTATTTCTATGTTGTTGTTTTTTGGGTTGATCTCCAATTGGAGGCAGCTGGTCCTCGTTGTCTCTAATTGGAGATCATATTTAAGTAGGGGTTTTCTTCCTGGGTTTTGTGGGTTATTATATTTTGAGTAGTGTTTGTTTCTCTCTGCGTCACGGTTTGTTGTTTTGTCTATTCAGTTATTTAATTACTGCAAAGTTTCACGGATTAAATAAAATGTGAAACTACAACCATGCTGCACTTTGGTCTGCTCCTTTCGACAGCCGTGACAGTAACATCATTGAAAAACACATCCCAGCATTTTCATAACAATTGACGTTTCACATGATCATGAAAGAGGCCTTGCATTACTATGGAGACGGCTTCACTACAGTACAAATGTATCCCGTACAATATATTATTATTCCCCAATGTCGCTATTCTGATATCTTCCCCTTGCTTGTTGTAAACATGTAGACAAAGACATAGAAAAGATAGACAAACAAGAAACATATTAAATTATAGAACAGTTCTCGACATTAGAGAGAGGGGAGAGAAGAGAGCGAGAGCGAGATGACTGCATGAATCAGGCCTTCATGGTCGAATTGCTGCAAAGAAACTACTAATAAAGGACACTAATAATAAGAAGAGACTTGGAGGAGGTGTGATGGTATGGGGGTGCTTTGCTGGTGACACTGTCTGTGATTTATTTAGAATTCAAGGCACACTTAACCAGCATGGCTACCACAGCATTCTGCTGCAATACGCCATCCCATCTGGTTTGCGCTTAGTGTGACTATCATTTGTTTTTCAACAGGACAATGACCCAATATTCCTCCAGGCTGTGTAAGGGCTATTTGACCAAGAAGAAGAGTGATGGAGTGCTAAATCAGATTACCTATCCTCCACAATCTGGCCGACCTCAACCCAATAGAGATGGTTAGGATGAGTTGAACTGCAGAGGGAAGGAAAAGCAGCCAACAAGTGCTCAGCATATGTGGGAATGACTTCAAGACTGTTGGAAAACCATTCTATGTGAAGCTTGTTGAGAGAATGCCAAGAGTGTGCAAAGCTGCCATCAAGGCAAAGGGTGACTACTTTGAAGAATCTAAAATCTAAAATATATTTTTATTTGTTGAACACTTTTTTTGTTTACAACATGATTCCATATGTGTTATTTCACAGTTTTGATATCTTCACTATTATTCTACAATGTAGAAAATTGTAAAAATAAAGAAAAACCCTTGAATGAGTAGGTGTGTCCAAACTTTTGACTGGAACTGTAGATATTAAATTGTGTTAGATATTTCTGAGCGTAAGGTGCCAGTTTGGACAATCTTGACTTCCTTTGATGTTTAGATGTGCTGGCTGTAATCACCCTCATGAGTCAAACCAATTCATAAAATATTTACTTAATACTGATTTGCAAAGTCTTTATTACATTTGTCAAACTGTGTGATGAAGAAACAAGTACTGTATTGCAGTTGAAAATGAGTTAGTTAATAGTTAATCAAGAGAGGAAATAACAAAACTCAAATAAATATTTTAATCTACCTTATTATACATTCAATAAATAACTGATAACCGTTTTAGTCAGTGGACAGCACAGTGTGAAACCACATAAAGTACATAGCTAATAAATTCATAAACATACATACTGTTCAGCTCAACTGTAACCTTGATTAACAATCAGATGTATAATATAAAATATTGTACAATGCGCAAAAGCCTGTGGATTATTAAGCCCATTATGAATTTTCTTTTCGTGATAAAAAAATAGATGCAAGCACCCAATGAAGTCTCCTGATTAGCAGATATAGATAGATAATTGGCTGTTCTTGTGATGACAGTTGCCCACTGATGTTAGTGTTGTCACCTCAGAAGAGTCCGTTTCTGGTGGTGTACTGTACATTGTAAGATCTGCGTCTGTGCCAGCGTCTCCTTACAGCTGCACAGCAGCCACATAGCATACACTGCAAAAGAAAGATGGGGAAGCATGATTCACATGCAAAATATCATTGAAGAAATTAAACAGCTTATTTGATTAAAAACCTTGTATGCTATTTTCACAGTACACATGTGAATAAAAGCCTATACGTACACATAGCAGGATCCACAGGGGTATTAGAATGATAGCGATGCCACAAGGAATGATAATGGCCAAAGCCCAGCCAGGAAAACCTCCAACACTTGTGGTATTGAAAGGAGTAGTCAGCAAAAGGGTAGGAAGTGGTGTGGGGCTGGTAGTTGTTGTTGGGGCAACAGTGGTGGTCAGAAGACCTAGAAAATGAATTAAAATACATTTTGAAGGGATTATAAACGTGTAATATGTCATATAACATAGATATATAAGTGTTTTCGAGATTGAGTATTATACACGTTACATGGTGTTTGATAACTCACTGTCATAAAAAACATAGAAATGTCAACAGTATGGTAACAAAAGCAGCATACCTGAAACTTTTAAGACTTCCTGTAGAAAACTACTAGGCTGGTTGACATCGTCCTCTTTGTATACATACAGCACATTTGCCCTGATTTCAGTGCCAACAGCACTGTGGACGTAAAAATTGGTTTTGTGTGAGAGTTAAACATGTTCCATTCATCCAGCTTAGCTGTACAAGCAGCAGCTAAATGAAATCTGCAGAAATTCTAAAGAGTGCAGTTGAGAAAGATGGGTTGGTTCAAGGTTATGACGTTGTACTTACATGAAGTTGGCGTTGGGAAATTGAAACTGTTTGCCGTCTGGTTCACTGAGTAGGTTATGGAGCTAAAAGGGGACAAAACATCAAGTTGTCAATTGCTATCATGACCTGAACATGACCATGGATGTATCTTAGGTATAGAAGTACAGCATCTTACTAGTATGTTAATTGAATCCTGTATCTGGACGTAGGTCTCATTGGTGAATGTGAGTCTATTACTTAGAGACTCCAGGGTTACATTGGTTATTTTGAAACCAAGGTCGATGGCAAATGAAGTATCTGTAAGTTCTGTGAGCACACAAAAAAATGGTCACTATAGCAACAGATCAAATGAACTGCTACAATTTAGGAGTTTCAACAACATTAAAAAACATTCAAGAAGTGTTTAGATAGCAGGAGCAGTTGGATGTTTACTTATTAAGAAATTATTTTATAGAGTGGAGATAAATGTCTTCATGAAGCCTAATTTGTTGAACTCACTGATATAAGTTGCATTCTGGTAGGTGGTTTGAGTGGTCCTGAATCGAGGGGACAGTTGCTGCTTGACGGCACCAAGGACAGCATCCTCAGTGGGGACTGGCGTTTTGAGCTTGAATATCAGTTTAACAAAAACCACCACTGTACCGAATCTAAGAGAAAATAACAATACATGGAAAATTACATTTCCTAAAGAAAATGTGTGTGCTTGCTAGCTTGTCTTAAAGTATTTATGGTTGTGCAAAAAGTTATAGTATTGGCAGTCACTGCAATAGTAATGGTAGTGACTGGTTATAATTGGAAAAAGTAGGTAGGTGGAAAGATTGATTGATGGATAAGGATAGGATAGGCTGAACATATGAAAGTTGGTTTGGTCTATCTAGCTTGAACGGTTCAAGAGTAACTAATATTTTTGACGGGTTATTGTATGCTAATTTATGCTCATTTTAAATTGTTATAGTTTATAAAGTTCTGAAAATGTTAAAGCTGTTTTAAACGTTTGCAGCTGAAATGGTTAATGAGCAGCAGCATTTGAAATGTTTACTACTGTGTTCTCATGGTTGGCATTGAACCCATGAAGTGTTATGCCAATTTATGCAAATTGAAATGTTACAATCTATAAAAGTTTTTGAGAACTTGAAGCTTTTGACAAGCAATCTAAAATGGGTCAATCTGAACACATAAACGTTGGATTGCTGTTAATAGCTTAAACGGTTAAGGAGGAGTAGCGTGGCCAAATTTTCTCCATCTAAGTCTTCGTCCATTTTATTGCCATTGAAATGCATTGGGAGCTGATTTGAAATATTATTTGATTTGACTAAATAGGATCCCCATTAGTCGATGCCGATGGCGACAGCTAGTCTTACTGGGTTCCGACATATAGAGAAAAAGACATTACAGACAAAATACTTTAAAATGTATATAAATGTAAAGAAATTAACATGTAGTGTGTCTGTGTGTGTGTGTGTGTGTGTGTGTGTGTGTGTGTGTGTGTGTGTGTGTGTGTGTGTGTGTGTGTGTGTGTGTGTGTGTGTGTGCGTGAGTGCATATTTCAGTTACACATACATGTCAGTACACATACACACAAGTATGACACAGGGGAGAGTTGTTGTGCTGTGAGGTGTTACTTTAGTTGTTTTTTGTTGTAGTACAAAAAGTATAAATGCTATCTAAAATATTTTCTCAAGCTATTTAAGTTGGGGACATCTGCACATTTGAAAGTTAGTTCCATGTGTATAGCTTAAAGTGGTTAAGTGCTAGAGAGGGCTAAATACATCTAATAATTAGAAGAAGTATGTAAGAAATCTAGTGGTCTTGCCTTCAGCAAGCACATTAATATTAATGGAATGGATTTATATTGCGCCTTTTGACCGATTGATGTACTCAAAGAGCTTTTCAAAAGAAACGTTGACATTTTGGATGCTTTTATTAAAGCATCAGTAGTTAAGACACAAGCATGGATATACATGGTTCATTGTTGCAAAGGTTCCTTGATTGACAAAGTGTTAATTGAATTGTATGAAATAATTATAATAAATCATCTTGCTTACCTAGTTGTTGATGTCACTGAAGCCAAAAGGGTAGGAAGTGGTGTGTTGCTGGTAGTTGTTGTTGGGGCAACAGTGGTGGTCAGGAGACCTAGAATAGAAATGAAAATACATTTTAGAGGGATTATAAACTTGTAATATGTCACATAACATAGATATATAAGTGTTTTCCAGATTGAGTATTATACACGTTACATGGCGTTTGATAACTCACTGTCATAAAAAAACATAGAAATGACAACCGTATGGTAACAAAAGCAGCATACCTGAGACTTTTAAGACTTCCTGTAGAAAACTACTAGGCTGGTTGACATCTTCCTCTTTGTATACATACGTCACGTTTGCCGTGATTTCAGTGCCATCGTCACTGTGGATGTAAAAATGGGTTTTGTGTGAGAGTTAAACATGTTCCCTTCATCCTGTTTAGCTGTACCAAGCTAAATGAAATCTGCAGAAATTCTAAAGAGTGCAGTTGAGAAAGATGGGTTGGTTCAAGGTTATGACGTTGTACTTACATGAAGTTGGCGTTGGGAAATTGAAACTGGTTGCCGTCTGGTTCACTGAGAACATTATGGAGCTAAAAGGGGACAAAACATCAAGTTGTCAATTACTATCATGACCTGAACATGAACATGAATGTATCTTATGTATAGAAGTACAGTATCTTACTAGTATGTTAATTGAATCCTGTATCTGGGTTTCGGTCTCATTGGTGAGTGTGAGTCTATTACTTAGAGACTCCTGGGTTACATTGGTTATTTTGAAACCAAGGACGATGGCAAATGAAGTATCTGTAAGTTCTGTGAGCACACAAAAAAATTGATAAAATGAACTGCTACAATTTAGGAGTTTCAACAACATTAAAAAACAATCAAGAAGTATTTAGATTGCAGGAGCAGTTGAATGTTTACTTATTAAGAAATGTTTTTATAGAGTGGAAATAAATGTCTTCATGAAGCCTAATTTGTTGGACTCACTGATATAAGTTGCATTCTGGAAGGTGGTTTGAGTGGTCGTGAATTGAGGAGACAGTTGCTTCTTGACGGCAGTAAGGACATCATCCTCAGTGGGGACTGGTGATTTGACCTTGAATATCAGTTTAACAAAAACCCCCACTGTGCCGAATCTAAGAGAAAATAATAATACATGGAAAATTACATTTCCTAAAGAAAATGTGTGTACTTGCTAGCTTGTCTTAAAGTATTCATGGTTGTAAAATAAGTCATAGTATTGGCAGTCACTGCAGTAGTAATGGTAGTGACTGGTTATAATTGGAAAAAGTAGGTAGATGGAAAGATTGATTGATGGATAGGATAGGATAGCCTGAACATATGAAAGTTGGTTCGGTCTCTCTAGCTTGAACAGTTCAAGAGTCACTATTATTTTTGGCGTGATATTATATGCTAATTTATACTAATTTAAATTGTTTTAGTTTAGAACGTTTAGAAAATGTTAAAATAATTAGAAAAAGTATGTAAGAAATCTAGTGGTCTTGCCTTCAGCAAGCACATTAATAATAATGGATTGGATTTATATTGCGCCTTTTGACCGATTGATGTACTCAAAGACCATTTCTAAAGAAAGGTTGACATTTTGGATGCTTTTATTAAAAACATCAGTAGTTAACGACACAAGCATGGATAAACGTGGTTCATTGTTGCAAAGGTTCCTTGATTGACAAAGTGTTAATTGAATTGTATGAAATAATTATAATAAATCATCTTGCTTACCTAGTTGTTGATATCACTGAAGCCAAAAGGGTAGGAAGTGGTGTGTTGCTGATAGTTGTTGTTGGGGCAACAGTGTTGGTCAGGAGACCTAGAATAGAAATGAAAATACATTTTAGAGGGATTATAAACTTGTAATATGTCATATAACATAGATATATAAGTGTTTTCCAGATTGAGTATTATACACGTTACATGGTGTTTGAAAACTCACTGTCATAAAAAAACATAGAAATGACAACCGTATGGTAACAAAAGCAGCATACCTGAGACTTTTAAGACTTCCTGTAGAAAACTACTAGGCTGGTTGACATCTTCCTCTTTGTATACATACGTCACGTTTGCCGTGATTTCAGTGCCATCGTCACTGTGGATGTAAAAATGGGTTTTGTGTGAGAGTTAAACATGTTCCCTTCATCCTGTTTAGCTGTACCAAGCTAAATGAAATCTGCAGAAATTCTAAAGAGTGCAGTTGAGAAAGATGGGTTGGTTCAAGGTTATGACGTTGTACTTACATGAAGTTGGCGTTGGGAAATTGAAACTGTTTGCCGTCTGGTTCACTGAGAACCTTATGGAGCTAAAAGGGGACAAAACATCAAGTTGTCAATTACTATCATGACCTGAACATGACCATGGATGTATCTTATGTATAGAAGTACAGTATCTTACTAGTATGTTAATTGAATCCTGTATCTGGGTTTCGGTCTCATTGGTGAGTGTGAGTCTATTACTTAGAGACTCCTGGGTTACATTGGTTATTTTGAAACCAAGGACGATGGCAAATGAAGTATCTGTAAGTTCTGTGAGCACACAAAAAAATTGATAAAATGAACTGCTACAATTTAGGAGTTTCAACAACATTAAAAAACAATCAAGAAGTATTTAGATTGCAGGAGCAGTTGAATGTTTACTTATTAAGAAATGTTTTTATAGAGTGGAAATAAATGTCTTCATGAAGCCTAATTTGTTGGACTCACTGATATAAGTTGCATTCTGGAAGGTGGTTTGAGTGGTCGTGAATTGAGGAGACAGTTGCTTCTTGACGGCAGTAAGGACATCATCCTCAGTGGGGACTGGTGATTTGACCTTGAATATCAGTTTAACAAAAACCCCCACTGTGCTGAATCTAAGAGAAAATAATAATACATGGAAAATTACATTTCCTAAAGAAAATGTGTGTACTTGCTAGCTTGTCTTAAAGTATTCATGGTTGTAAAATAAGTTATATTAGTGACAGTCACTGCAAGCGTAATAGTAGTGACTGGTTATAATTGGAAAAAGTAGGAAGATGGAAAGATTGATTGATGGATAGGATAGGATAGCCTGAACATATGAAAGTTGGTTCGGTCTCTCTAGCTTGAACAGTTCAAGAGTCACTATTATTTTTGGCGTGATATTATATGCTAATTTATACTAATTTAAATTGTTTTAGTTTAGAACGTTTAGAAAATGTTAAAATAATTAGAAAAAGTATGTAAGAAATCTAGTGGTCTTGCCTTCAGCAAGCACATTAATAATAATGGATTGGATTTATATTGCGCCTTTTGACCGATTGATGTACTCAAAGACCATTTCTAAAGAAAGGTTGACATTTTGGATGCTTTTATTAAAAACATCAGTAGTTAACGACACAAGCATGGATAAACGTGGTTCATTGTTGCAAAGGTTCCTTGATTGACAAAGTGTTAATTGAATTGTATGAAATAATTATAATAAATCATCTTGCTTACCTAGTTGTTGATGTCACTGAAGCCAAAAGGGTAGGAAGTGGTGTGTTGCTGATAGTTGTTGTTGGGGCAACAGTGTTGGTCAGGAGACCTAGAATAGAAATGAAAATACATTTTAGAGGGATTATAAACTTGTAATATGTCATATAACATAGATATATAAGTGTTTTCCAGATTGAGTATTATACACGTTACATGGTGTTTGATAACTCACTGTCATAAAAAAACATAGAAATGACAACCGTATGGTAACAAAAGCAGCATACCTGAGACTTTTAAGACTTCCTGTAGAAAACTACTAGGCTGGTTGACATCTTCCTCTTTGTATACATACGTCACGTTTGCCGTGATTTCAGTGCCATCGTCACTGTGGATGTAAAAATGGGTTTTGTGTGAGAGTTAAACATGTTCCCTTCATCCTGTTTAGCTGTACCAAGCTAAATGAAATCTGCAGAAATTCTAAAGAGTGCAGTTGAGAAAGATGGGTTGGTTCAAGGTTATGACGTTGTACTTACATGAAGTTGGCGTTGGGAAATTGAAACTGTTTGCCGTCTGGTTCACTGAGAACCTTATGGAGCTAAAAGGGGACAAAACATCAAGTTGTCAATTACTATCATGACCTGAACATGACCGTGGATGTATCTTATGTATAGAAGTACAGTATCTTACTAGTATGTTAATTGAATCCTGTATCTGGGTTTCGGTCTCATTGGTGAGTGTGAGTCTATTACTTAGAGACTCCTGGGTTACATTGGTTATTTTGAAACCAAGGACGATGGCAAATGAAGTATCTGTAAGTTCTGTGAGCACACAAAAAAATTGATAAAATGAACTGCTACAATTTAGGAGTTTCAACAACATTAAAAAACAATCAAGAAGTATTTAGATTGCAGGAGCAGTTGAATGTTTACTTATTAAGAAATGTTTTTATAGAGTGGAAATAAATGTCTTCATGAAGCCTAATTTGTTGGACTCACTGATATAAGTTGCATTCTGGAAGGTGGCTTGAGTGGTCGTGAATTGAGGAGACAGTTGCTTCTTGACGGCAGTAAGGACATCATCCTCAGTGGGGACTGGTGATTTGACCTTGAATATCAGTTTAACAAAAACCCCCACTGTGCTGAATCTAAGAGAAAATAATAATACATGGAAAATTACATTTCCTAAAGAAAATGTGTGTACTTGCTAGCTTGTCTTAAAGTATTCATGGTTGTAAAATAAGTTATATTAGTGACAGTCACTGCAAGCGTAATAGTAGTGACTGGTTATAATTGGAAAAAGTAGGAAGATGGAAAGATTGATTGATGGATAGGATAGGATAGCCTGAACATATGAAAGTTGGTTCGGTCTCTCTAGCTTGAACAGTTCAAGAGTCACTATTATTTTTGGCGTGATATTATATGCTAATTTATACTAATTTAAATTGTTTTAGTTTAGAACGTTTAGAAAATGTTAAAATAATTAGAAAAAGTATGTAAGAAATCTAGTGGTCTTGCCTTCAGCAAGCACATTAATAATAATGGATTGGATTTATATTGCGCCTTTTGACCGATTGATGTACTCAAAGACCATTTCTAAAGAAAGGTTGACATTTTGGATGCTTTTATTAAAAACATCAGTAGTTAACGACACAAGCATGGATAAACGTGGTTCATTGTTGCAAAGGTTCCTTGATTGACAAAGTGTTAATTGAATTGTATGAAATAATTATAATAAATCATCTTGCTTACCTAGTTGTTGATGTCACTGAAGCCAAAAGGGTAGGAAGTGGTGTGTTGCTGATAGTTGTTGTTGGGGCAACAGTGTTGGTCAGGAGACCTAGAATAGAAATGAAAATACATTTTAGAGGGATTATAAACTTGTAATATGTCATATAACATAGATATATAAGTGTTTTCCAGATTGAGTATTATACACGTTACATGGTGTTTGATAACTCACTGTCATAAAAAAACATAGAAATGACAACCGTATGGTAACAAAAGCAGCATACCTGAGACTTTTAAGACTTCCTGTAGAAAACTACTAGGCTGGTTGACATCTTCCTCTTTGTATACATACGTCACGTTTGCCGTGATTTCAGTGCCATCGTCACTGTGGATGTAAAAATGGGTTTTGTGTGAGAGTTAAACATGTTCCCTTCATCCTGTTTAGCTGTACCAAGCTAAATGAAATCTGCAGAAATTCTAAAGAGTGCAGTTGAGAAAGATGGGTTGGTTCAAGGTTATGACGTTGTACTTACATGAAGTTGGCGTTGGGAAATTGAAACTGTTTGCCGTCTGGTTCACTGAGAACCTTATGGAGCTAAAAGGGGACAAAACATCAAGTTGTCAATTACTATCATGACCTGAACATGACCGTGGATGTATCTTATGTATAGAAGTACAGTATCTTACTAGTATGTTAATTGAATCCTGTATCTGGGTTTCGGTCTCATTGGTGAGTGTGAGTCTATTACTTAGAGACTCCTGGGTTACATTGGTTATTTTGAAACCAAGGACGATGGCAAATGAAGTATCTGTAAGTTCTGTGAGCACACAAAAAAATTGATAAAATGAACTGCTACAATTTAGGAGTTTCAACAACATTAAAAAACAATCAAGAAGTATTTAGATTGCAGGAGCAGTTGAATGTTTACTTATTAAGAAATGTTTTTATAGAGTGGAAATAAATGTCTTCATGAAGCCTAATTTGTTGGACTCACTGATATAAGTTGCATTCTGGAAGGTGGTTTGAGTGGTCGTGAATTGAGGAGACAGTTGCTTTTTGACGGCAGTAAGGACATCATCCTCAGTGGGGACTGGTGATTTGACCTTGAATATCAGTTTAACAAAAACCCCCACTGTGCTGAATCTAAGAGAAAATAATAATACATGGAAAATTACATTTCCTAAAGAAAATGTGTGTACTTGCTAAAATAAGTTATATTAGTGACAGTCACTGCAAGCGTAATAGTAGTGACTGGTTATAATTGGAAAAAGTAGGAAGATGGAAAGATTGATTGATGGATAGGATAGGATAGCCTGAACATATGAAAGTTGGTTCGGTCTCTCTAGCTTGAACAGTTCAAGAGTCACTATTATTTTTGGCGTGATATTATATGCTAATTTATACTAATTTAAATTGTTTTAGTTTAGAACGTTTAGAAAATGTTAAAATAATTAGAAAAAGTATGTAAGAAATCTAGTGGTCTTGCCTTCAGCAAGCACATTAATAATAATGGATTGGATTTATATTGCGCCTTTTGACCGATTGATGTACTCAAAGACCATTTCTAAAGAAAGGTTGACATTTTGGATGCTTTTATTAAAAACATCAGTAGTTAACGACACAAGCATGGATAAACGTGGTTCATTGTTGCAAAGGTTCCTTGATTGACAAAGTGTTAATTGAATTGTATGAAATAATTCTAATAAATCATCTTGCTTACCTAGTTGTTGATGTCACTGAAGCCAAAAGGGTAGGAAGTGGTGTGTTGCTGATAGTTGTTGTTGGGGCAACAGTGTTGGTCAGGAGACCTAGAATAGAAATGAAAATACATTTTAGAGGGATTATAAACTTGTAATATGTCATATAACATAGATATATAAGTGTTTTCCAGATTGAGTATTATACACGTTACATGGTGTTTGATAACTCACTGTCATAAAAAAACATAGAAATGACAACCGTATGGTAACAAAAGCAGCATACCTGAGACTTTTAAGACTTCCTGTAGAAAACTACTAGGCTGGTTGACATCTTCCTCTTTGTATACATACGTCACGTTTGCCGTGATTTCAGTGCCATCGTCACTGTGGATGTAAAAATGGGTTTTGTGTGAGAGTTAAACATGTTCCCTTCATCCTGTTTAGCTGTACCAAGCTAAATGAAATCTGCAGAAATTCTAAAGAGTGCAGTTGAGAAAGATGGGTTGGTTCAAGGTTATGACGTTGTACTTACATGAAGTTGGCGTTGGGAAATTGAAACTGTTTGCCGTCTGGTTCACTGAGAACCTTATGGAGCTAAAAGGGGACAAAACATCAAGTTGTCAATTACTATCATGACCTGAACATGACCGTGGATGTATCTTATGTATAGAAGTACAGTATCTTACTAGTATGTTAATTGAATCCTGTATCTGGGTTTCGGTCTCATTGGTGAGTGTGAGTCTATTACTTAGAGACTCCTGGGTTACATTGGTTATTTTGAAACCAAGGACGATGGCAAATGAAGTATCTGTAAGTTCTGTGAGCACACAAAAAAATTGATAAAATGAACTGCTACAATTTAGGAGTTTCAACAACATTAAAAAACAATCAAGAAGTATTTAGATTGCAGGAGCAGTTGAATGTTTACTTATTAAGAAATGTTTTTATAGAGTGGAAATAAATGTCTTCATGAAGCCTAATTTGTTGGACTCACTGATATAAGTTGCATTCTGGAAGGTGGTTTGAGTGGTCGTGAATTGAGGAGACAGTTGCTTTTTGACGGCAGTAAGGACATCATCCTCAGTGGGGACTGGTGATTTGACCTTGAATATCAGTTTAACAAAAACCCCCACTGTGCTGAATCTAAGAGAAAATAATAATACATGGAAAATTACATTTCCTAAAGAAAATGTGTGTACTTGCTAAAATAAGTTATATTAGTGACAGTCACTGCAAGCGTAATAGTAGTGACTGGTTATAATTGGAAAAAGTAGGTAGATGGAAAGATTGATTGATGGATAGGATAGGATAGCCTGAACATATGAAAGTTGGTTCGGTCTCTCTAGCTTGAACAGTTCAAGAGTCACTATTATTTTTGGCGTGATATTATATGCTAATTTATACTAATTTAAATTGTTTTAGTTTAGAACGTTTAGAAAATGTTAAAATAATTAGAAAAAGTATGTAAGAAATCTAGTGGTCTTGCCTTCAGCAAGCACATTAATAATAATGGATTGGATTTATATTGCGCCTTTTGACCGATTGATGTACTCAAAGACCATTTCTAAAGAAAGGTTGACATTTTGGATGCTTTTATTAAAAACATCAGTAGTTAACGACACAAGCATGGATAAACGTGGTTCATTGTTGCAAAGGTTCCTTGATTGACAAAGTGTTAATTGAATTGTATGAAATAATTATAATAAATCATCTTGCTTACCTAGTTGTTGATGTCACTGAAGCCAAAAGGGTAGGAAGTGGTGTGTTGCTGATAGTTGTTGTTGGGGCAACAGTGTTGGTCAGGAGACCTAGAATAGAAATGAAAATACATTTTAGAGGGATTATAAACTTGTAATATGTCATATAACATAGATATATAAGTGTTTTCCAGATTGAGTATTATACACGTTACATGGTGTTTGATAACTCACTGTCATAAAAAAACATAGAAATGACAACCGTATGGTAACAAAAGCAGCATACCTGAGACTTTTAAGACTTCCTGTAGAAAACTACTAGGCTGGTTGACATCTTCCTCTTTGTATACATACGTCACGTTTGCCGTGATTTCAGTGCCATCGTCACTGTGGATGTAAAAATGGGTTTTGTGTGAGAGTTAAACATGTTCCCTTCATCCTGTTTAGCTGTACCAAGCTAAATGAAATCTGCAGAAATTCTAAAGAGTGCAGTTGAGAAAGATGGGTTGGTTCAAGGTTATGACGTTGTACTTACATGAAGTTGGCGTTGGGAAATTGAAACTGTTTGCCGTCTGGTTCACTGAGAACCTTATGGAGCTAAAAGGGGACAAAACATCAAGTTGTCAATTACTATCATGACCTGAACATGACCGTGGATGTATCTTATGTATAGAAGTACAGTATCTTACTAGTATGTTAATTGAATCCTGTATCTGGGTTTCGGTCTCATTGGTGAGTGTGAGTCTATTACTTAGAGACTCCTGGGTTACATTGGTTATTTTGAAACCAAGGACGATGGCAAATGAAGTATCTGTAAGTTCTGTGAGCACACAAAAAAATTGATAAAATGAACTGCTACAATTTAGGAGTTTCAACAACATTAAAAAACAATCAAGAAGTATTTAGATTGCAGGAGCAGTTGAATGTTTACTTATTAAGAAATGTTTTTATAGAGTGGAAATAAATGTCTTCATGAAGCCTAATTTGTTGGACTCACTGATATAAGTTGCATTCTGGAAGGTGGTTTGAGTGGTCGTGAATTGAGGAGACAGTTGCTTCTTGACGGCAGTAAGGACATCATCCTCAGTGGGGACTGGTGATTTGACCTTGAATATCAGTTTAACAAAAACCCCCACTGTGCTGAATCTAAGAGAAAATAATAATACATGGAAAATTACATTTCCTAAAGAAAATGTGTGTACTTGCTAAAATAAGTTATATTAGTGACAGTCACTGCAAGCGTAATAGTAGTGACTGGTTATAATTGGAAAAAGTAGGAAGATGGAAAGATTGATTGATGGATAGGATAGGATAGCCTGAACATATGAAAGTTGGTTCGGTCTCTCTAGCTTGAACAGTTCAAGAGTCACTATTATTTTTGGCGTGATATTATATGCTAATTTATACTAATTTAAATTGTTTTAGTTTAGAACGTTTAGAAAATGTTAAAATAATTAGAAAAAGTATGTAAGAAATCTAGTGGTCTTGCCTTCAGCAAGCACATTAATAATAATGGATTGGATTTATATTGCGCCTTTTGACCGATTGATGTACTCAAAGACCATTTCTAAAGAAAGGTTGACATTTTGGATGCTTTTATTAAAAACATCAGTAGTTAACGACACAAGCATGGATAAACGTGGTTCATTGTTGCAAAGGTTCCTTGATTGACAAAGTGTTAATTGAATTGTATGAAATAATTCTAATAAATCATCTTGCTTACCTAGTTGTTGATGTCACTGAAGCCAAAAGGGTAGGAAGTGGTGTGTTGCTGATAGTTGTTGTTGGGGCAACAGTGTTGGTCAGGAGACCTAGAATAGAAATGAAAATACATTTTAGAGGGATTATAAACTTGTAATATGTCATATAACATAGATATATAAGTGTTTTCCAGATTGAGTATTATACACGTTACATGGTGTTTGATAACTCACTGTCATAAAAAAACATAGAAATGACAACCGTATGGTAACAAAAGCAGCATACCTGAGACTTTTAAGACTTCCTGTAGAAAACTACTAGGCTGGTTGACATCTTCCTCTTTGTATACATACGTCACGTTTGCCGTGATTTCAGTGCCATCGTCACTGTGGATGTAAAAATGGGTTTTGTGTGAGAGTTAAACATGTTCCCTTCATCCTGTTTAGCTGTACAAGCAGCAGCTAAATGAAATCTGCATAAATTCTAAAGAGTGCAGTTGAGAAAGATGGGTTAGTTCAAGGTTATGACGTTGTACTTACCTGAAGTTGGCGTTGGGAAATTGAAACTGGTTGCCGTCTGGTTCACTGAGAACATTATGGAGCTAAAAGGGGACAAAACATCAAGTTGTCAATTACTATCATGACCTGAACATGACCATGGATGTATCTTATGTATAGAAGTACAGTATCTTACTAGTATGTTAATTGAATCCTGTATCTGGGTTTCGGTCTCAATGGTGAGTGTGAGTCTATTACTTAGAGACTCCTGGGTTACATTGGTTATTTTGAAACCAAGGTCGATGGCAAATGAAGTATCTGTAAGTTCTGTGAGCACACAAAAAAATGGATAAAATGAACTGCTACAATTTAGGAGTTTCAACAACATTAAAAAACATTCAAGAAGTATTTAGATTGCAGGAGCAGTTGAATGTTTACTTATTAAGAAATGTTTTTATAGAGTGGAAATAAATGTCTTCATGAAGCCTAATTTGTTGGACTCACTGATATAAGTTGCATTCTGGAAGGTGGTTTGAGTGGTCGTGAATTGAGGAGACAGTTGCTTCTTGACGGCACCAAGGACATCATCCTCAGTGGGGACTGGCGTTTTGACCTTGAATATCAGTTTAACAAAAACCCCCACTGTGCCGAATCTAAGAGAAAATAATAATACATGGAAAATTATATTTTCTAAATAAATGTTAAAATAATTAGAAAAAGTATGTAAGAAATCTAGTTGTCTTGCCTTCAGCAAGCACATTAACAGTAATGAATTGGATTTATATTGCGCCTTTTGACCGATTGATGTACTCAAAGTGCTTTTCTAAAGAAAGGTTGACATTTTGGATGCTTTTATGAAAACATTAGTATTTCACAACACAAGCATGGATTTACATGGTTCATTGTTGCAAAAGTTCCTTGATTGACAAAGTGTTAATTGAATTGTATGAATTAATTATGCTAAATTATCTTGCATACCTAGTTGTTGATGTCACTGAAGCCATAGAAGTTGAGTTATAAGTTGCAGTTCTGGATGCCGAGTTAGTAAGTACAATTGTGGTTGTACTTGTAGGTGCTGCAGTTGTAGTCGTTGTTGTAGGATGAGAACTACCAGTTGTGGTGGTGGTTGTAGGACCTGCAGTATTAATTGTTGTAATAGAAGCAACATTTATGGTGGTGGTTTTAAGAGCTGGAGTTGCGATTGTTGGAGATGTATTTGTAGTTGTCATTATTGCAGGTGAAGTTTTGGTTGTCGTCGTAGAAGCTTCAGTTGTGGTGGATATAGGAGCTGCCAGTATAGTTGTGGTAGTAGGAGCTTCTATGGTGCTGGTGGTAGTAGGGACAGTGGTAGTTCCAGTAAAAGCTGTAGTTGTTGTTGTAGTAAGAGCGGCAGTTGTCGTAGTTGGTGCAGCATTTGTATTGGTCATAAGAGCTACAGTTGTTGTTGTAGGAGATACAGTTGTCATTGTAGGTGCTGCTGTTGTAGTGGGCATAGAAGCTACCGATGTTGTGGTAGGTACTGCAGGTGTAGTGATTGTTGAACCCACAGTTGTTGTAGTAAGAGCAGAACTGGTTGTTGTAGGGGTTGGTGTTGTGGTTGTCGTAGGAGCAACATTTATTGTAGTAAGAGCTGTAGTTGTGGGTTTTGTTGTAGTTACTGCTGTTGTAGTGTTTGAAAGATCTAGAGTTATTGTGGTAGCAGCTACAGGTGTTGTCGTAGGAGGTAGAGTTGTTGTAGTATGTTCTGCAATCGCAGAAGCCGTAGGAGCTACAGTTGATGTTGTACGAGCTACATTTATTGTAGTAGGAGCTGTGGTTGCAGTTGTTGCAGGAACTCCAGTTGTATTGGTTGCAGGACCTACAGTAGTTGTCGTAAGAGCTGCAGTTGACGTTGGACCTGCAGAAGTCGTAGAAGCTGCAGTTGTTGTAGAAGCGGCACTTGTTATAGGAACTGCAGGTGTTGTACTAGCTGCTGTAATTGTGGTTGTTGTTGTAGCTTCAGTTGTAGTTGTCAAAATAGGTGCTACAGTTGTGGTGGTCGAAGGACCAACAACAATTGTCGTATGAGTTACAGTTGTTTTCGTAAGAGCTGTAGTTGTCAAAGGAGCTGCAGTGGTTGTCATAAGGGCAGCTGCTGTGGTTGACATAGAAGCTACAGTTGTTGTAGCAGGAGCTGTAGTTATAATTATTGCAGTAGGTACTGCAGGTGTAGTGGTCATAGGAGCTACAGTTGTAGGAACTGCAGGTGCTGTAGTAGGTGCTGTTGTTGTGGCTGTCGTTGGAGCTGAAGTTGCAGTTGTTGTAGCAGCTAATGCAGTTGTTGATCTGGTCATTTCTGCAGTTATAGCAGTCATATGAGTGGGTACTGTGGCAGTAGATTCTGGAGTTGTAGTCGTCGTAGCAGCAGCACTTGTTGTAGTTAGATCTGCAGTGGTTGTCGTAGAGGCAGCTGCTGTGGTTGTCGTAGAAGCTACAGTTGTTATAGCAGGAGCTGAAGTTGAGATCGGTGTAGTAAGTAAAGCAGGTGTAGTGGTCGTGGGAGCTACAGTTGTAGGAACTGCAGGTGTTGTAGAAGGTGCAGTTGTTGTGGTTGTCGTAGGAGCTAAAGTTGTAGTTATTTTAGAAGGTGCTGCAGTGGCTGTCGTGGTAGGTTCTGCAGTCGTAGCAGTCGTAGGAGTAGGTTCTGTCGGAGTAGGTTCTGGAGATGTAGTGGTCGTTGGAGCAGCAGTTGTTTTTGTTAGAGCTGCAGTTGTTATCGTAGAGACAGCTGCTGTGGTTGATGTAGAAGCTACAGTTGTTCTAGCAGGAGCTGTAGTTGTGATTGTTGAAGTAAGTACATCAGGTGTAGTGGTCGCTGGAGCTACAGTTGTAGGAACTGCAGGTGTTGTAGTAGGTGCTGTTGTTGTGGTTGTTGTAGGAGCTGAAGTTGTAGTTGTAGAAGGTGCTGCAGTTGTTGCGGTCGTAAGAACAACAATATTTGTTGTAGGAGATAAAGTGGTTGTTTTGGTAGGTTCTGCAGTCGTTGCAGTCGTACGAGTAGGTTCTGTCGCAGTAGGTTCTGGATTTGTAGTGGTTGTTGAAGCTGCAGTTGTTGTAGTAAGAGCTGCAGTGGTTGTCGTAGAGACAGCTGCTGTGCTTGATGTAGAAGCTACAGGTGTTGTAGCAGGAGCTGTAGTTGTGATTGTTGTAGTAAGTAAATCGGGTGAAGTATTAGCTGGAGCTATACTTGTAGGAACTGCAGGTGTTGTAGTGGGTGCTGTTGGTGTGGTTGTCGTAGGAGCTGAAGTTGTAGTTGTTGTAGAAGGTGCTGAAGTTGTTGCGGTCGTAAGAACAACAATGTTTGTTGTAGGTGCTAAAGTGGTTGTTGAGGTAGATTCCGCAGTCATTGCAGTCGTACGAGTAGGTTCTGTCGTAGCAGGTTCTGTCGTTGTAGTGGTTGTTGGAGCAGCAGTTGTTGTAGTAAGAGCTGCAGTGGTTGGCATAGAGACAGCTGCTTTGGTTGACATAGAAGCTACAGTTGTTGTAGCAGGAGCTGTAGTTATGATTGTTGTAGTAAGTACATCAGGTGTAGTGGTCGCTGGAGCTACAGTTGTAGGAACTGCAGGTGTTGTAGTGGGTGCTGTTGTTGTGGTTGTCATAGGAGCTGAAGTTGTACTTGTTGTAGAAGGTGCTGCAGTAGTTGCTGTCGTAAGAACAGCAGATGTTGTAGTAGGAGCTGCCGTTGCTGTCGTGGTAGGTTCTGCAGTCGTAGCAGTCATAGGAGTAGGTTCTGTCGTAATAGGTTCTGGAGTTGTAGTGGTCGTTGGAGCAGCAGTTGTTGTAGTAAGAGCTGCAGTGGTTGGGGTAGAGACAGCTACTGTGGTTGACGTAGAAGCTACAGTTGTTGTAGCAGGAGCTGTAGTTGTGATTGTTGTAGTAAGTTCATCAGGTGTAGTGGTCGCTGGAGCTACACTTGTAGGAACTGCAGTTGTTGTAGTGGGTGCTGTTGGTGTGGTTGTCGTAGGAGCTGAAGTTGTAGTTGTTGTAGAAGGTGCTGCAGTTGTTGCGGTCGTAAGAACAACGTTTGTTGTAGGAGCTAAAGTGGTTGTTGAGGTAGGTTCTGCAGATGTTGCAGTCGTACGAGTAGGTTCTGTCGTAGTAGGTTCTGGATTTGTAGTGGTTGTTGAAGCTGCAGTTGTTGTAGTAAGAGCTGCAGTGGTTGTCGTAGAGACAGCTGCTGTGCTTGACGTAGAAGCTACAGTTGTTGTAGCAGGAGCTGAAGTTGTGATTGTTGTAGTAAGTACATCAGGTGTAGTGGTCGCTGGAGCTACAGTTGTAGGAACTGCAGGTGTTGTAGTAGGTGCTGTTGTTGTGGTTGTCGTAGGAGCTGAAGTTGTACTTGTTGTAGAAGGTGCTGCAGTAGTTGCTGTCGTAAGAACAGCAGATGTTGTACTAGGAGCTGCCGTTGCTGTTGTGGTAAGTTCTGCAGTCGTAGCAGTCGTAGGAGTAGGTTCTGTCGTAATAGGTTCTAGAGTTGTAGTGGTCGTTGGAGTAGCAGTTGTTTTAGTTAGAGCTGCAGTGGTTGACGTAGAGACAGCTGCTGTGGTTGACGTAGAAGCTACAGTTGTTGTACCAGGAGCTGTAGTTATGGTTGTTGTAGAAAGTACATCAGGTGTAGTGGTCGCTGGAACTACAGTTGTAGGAACTGCAGGTGTTGTAGTGGGTGCTGTTGTTGTGGTTATTGTAGGAGCTGAAGTTGTAGTTGTTGTAGAAGGTGCTGCAGTTGTTGCGGTTGTAAGAACAACAATGTTTTTTGTAGGAGCTAAAGTGGTTGTTGTGGTAGGTTCTGCAGTCGTTGCAGTCGTAGGAGTAGGTTCTGTTGTAATAGGTTCTGGAGATGTAGTGGTTGTTGGAGCTGCAGTTGTTGTAGTAAGAGCAGCAGTGGTTGTCGTAGAGGCAGATGCTGTGGTTGACAGAGGAGCTACAGTTGTTGTAGCAGGAGCTGTAGTTGTGATTGTTGTAGTAATTAAAGCAGGTGTAGTGGTCGTGGCAGCTAGAGTTGTAGGAACTACTGGTGTTGTAGTCGGTGCTGTTGTTGTGGTTGTCGTAGGAGCTAAAGTTGAAATGATTTTAGAAGGTGCTGCATTCGCTGCGGTCGTAAGAACAGCAGATGCTGTAGTAGGAGCTGCATTGGCTGTCGTGGTAGGTTCTGCAGTCGTAGCAGTCGTAGGAGTAGGTTCTGTCGGAGTAGGTTCTGGAGATGTAGTGGTCATTGGAGCAGCAGTTGTTTTTGTTTGAGCTGCAGTTGTTATCGTAGAGACAGCTGCTGTGGTTGACGTAGAAGCTACAGTTGTTCTAGCAGGAGCTGTAGTTGTGATTGTTGTAGTAAGTACATCAGGTGTAGTGGTCGCTGGAACTACAGTTGTAAGAACTGCAGGTGTTGTAGTGGGTGCTGTTGTTGTGGTTGTTGTAGGAGCTGAAGTTGCAGTTGTTGTAGAAGGTGCTGCAGTTGTTGCGGTTGTAAGAACAACAATGTTTGTTGTAGGAGCTAAAGTGGTTGTTGTGGTAGGTTCTGCAGTCGTTGCAGTCGTACGAGTAGGTTCTGTCGTAGTAGGTTCTGGAGTTGTAGTGGTTGTTGGAGCAGCAGTTGTTGTAGTAAGAGCTGCAGTGGTTGGGGTAGAGACAGCTGCTGTGGTTGACGTAGAAGCTACAGTTGTTGTAGCAGGAGCTGTAGTTGTGATTGTTGTAGTAAGTACATCAGGTGTAGTGGTCGCTGGAGCTACAGTTGTAGGAACTGCAGGTGTTGTAGTAGGTGCTGTTGTTGTGGTTGTTGTAGGAGCTGAAGTTGTACTTGTTGTAGAAGGTGCTGCAGTAGTTGCTGTTGTAAGAACAGCAGATGTTGTAGTAGGAGCTGCCGTTGCTGTCGTGGTAGGTTCTGCAGTCGTAGCAGTCGTAGGAGTAGGTTCTGTCATAATAGGTTCTGGAGTTGTAGCGGTCGTTGGAGCAGCAGCTGTTTTAGTTAGAGCTGAGGTGGTTGTCGTAGAGACAGCTGCTGTGGTTGACGTAGAAGCTACAGTTGTAGTAGCAGCAGCTGTAGTTATGATTGTTGTAGAAAGTACATCAGGTGTAGTGGTCGCTGGAACTACAGTTGTAGGAACTGCAGGTGTTGTAGTGGGTGCTGTTGTTGTGGTTATTGTAGGAGCTGAAGTTGTAGTTGTTGTAGAAGGTGCTGCAGTTGTTGCGGTTGTAAGAACAACAATGTTTGTTGTAGGAGCTAAAGTGGTTGGCGTGGTAGGTTCTGCAGTCGTTGCAGTCGTAGGAGTAGGTTCTGTTGTAATAGGTTCTGGAGATGTAGTGGTTGTTGGAGCTGCAGTTGTTGTAGTAAGAGCAGCAGTGGTTGTCGTAGAGGCAGATGCAGTGGTTGACAGAGGAGCTACAGTTGTTGTAGCAGGACCTGTAGTGGTGATTGTTGTAGTAATTAAAGCAGGTGTAGTGGTCGTGGCAGCTAGAGTTGTAGGAACTACTGGTGTTGTAGTCTGTGCTGTTGTTGTGGTTGTCGTAGGAGCTAAAGTTGAAATGATTTTAGAAGGTGCTGCATTCGCTGCGGTCGTAAGAACAGCAGATGCTGTAGTAGGAGCTGCATTGGCTGTCGTGGTAGGTTCTGCAGTCGTAGCAGTCGTAGGAGTAGGTTCTGTCGGAGTAGGTTCTGGAGATGTAGTGGTCATTGGAGCAGCAGTTGTTTTTGTTAGAGCTGCAGTTGTTATCGTAGAGACAGCTGCTGTGGTTGACGTAGAAGCTACAGTTGTTCTAGCAGGAGCTGTAGTTGTGATTGTTGTAGTAAGTACATCAGGTGTAGTGGTCGCTGGAACTACAGTTGTAAGAACTGCAGGTGTTGTAGTGGGTGCTGTTGTTGTGGTTATTGTAGGAGCTGAAGTTGCAGTTGTTGTAGAAGGTGCTGCAGTTGTTGCGGTTGTAAGAACAACAATGTTTGTTGTAGGAGCTAAAGTGGTTGTTGTGGTAGGTTCTGCAGTCGTTGCAGTCGTACGAGTAGGTTCTGTCGTAGTAGGTTCTGGAGTTGTAGTGGTTGTTGGAGCAGCAGTTATTGTAGTAAGAGCTGCAGTGGTTGGCGTAGAGACAGCTGCTTTGGTTGACGTAGAAGCTACAGTTGTTGTAGCAGGAGCTGTAGTTATGATTGTTGTAGTAAGTACATCAGGTGTAGTGGTCGCTGGAGCTACAGTTGTAGGAACTGCAGGTGTTGTAGTGGGTGCTGTTGTTGTGGTTGTCATAGGAGCTGAAGTTGTACTTGTTGTAGAAGGTGCTGCAGTAGTTGCTGTCATAAGAACAGCAGATGTTGTAGTAGGAGCTGCCGTTGCTGTCGTGGTAGGTTCTGCAGTCGTAGCAGTCGCAGGAGTAGGTTCTGTCGTAATAGGTTCTGGAGTTGTAGCGGTCGTTGGAGCAGCAGTTGTTTTAGTTAGAGCTGAGGTGGTTGTCGTAGAGACAGCTGCTGTGGTTGACGTAGAAGCTACAGTTGTTGTAGCAGGAGCTGTATTTATGATTGTTGTAGAAAGTACATCAGGTGTAGTGGTCGCTGGAACTACAGTTGTAGGAACTGCAGGTGTTGCAGTGGGTGCTGTTGTTGTGGTTATTGTAGGAGCTGAAGTTGTAGTTGTTGTAGAAGGTGCTGCAGTTGTTGCGGTTGTAAGAACAACAATGTTTGTTGTAGGAGCTAAAGTGGTTGTTGTGGTAGGTTCTGCAGTCGTTGCAGTCATACGAGTAGGTTCTGTCGTAGTAGGTTCTGGAGTTGTAGTGGTTGTTGGATCAGCAGTTGTTGTAGTAAGAGCTGCAGTGGTTGGGGTAGAGACAGCTGCTGTGGTTGACGTAGAAGCGACAGTTGTTGTAGCAGGAGCTGTAGTTGTGATTGTTGTAGTAAGTACATCAGGTGTAGTGGTCGCTGGAGCTACACTTGTAGGAACTGCAGGTGTTGTAGTGGGTGCTGTTGGTGTGGTTGTCGTAGGAGCTGAAGTTGAAGTTGTTGTAGAAGGTGCTGCAGTTTTTGCGGTCGTAAAAACAACGTTTGTTGTAGGAGCTAAAGTGGTTGTTGAGGTAGGTTCTGCAGATGTTGCAGTCGTACGAGTAGGTTCTGTCGTAGTAGGTTCTGGATTTGTAGTGGTTGTTGAAGCTGCAGTTGTTGTAGTAAGAGCAGCAGTGGTTGTCGTAGAGACAGCTGCTGTGCTTGACGTAGAAGCTACAGTTGTTGTTGCAGGAGCTGCAGTTGTGATTGTTGTAGTAAGTACATCAGGTGTAGTGGTCGCTGGAGCTACAGTTGTAGGAACTGCAGGTGTTGTAGTAGGTGCTGTTGTTGTGGTTGTCATAGGAGCTGAAGTTGTACTTGTTGTAGAAGGTGCTGCAGTAGTTGCTGTCGTAAGAACAGCAGATGTTGTAGTAGGAGCTGCCGTTGCTGTCGTGGTAGGTTCTGCATTCGTAGCAGTCGTAGGAGTAGGTTCTGTCATAATAGGTTCTGGAGTTGTAGCGGTCGTTGGAGCAGCAGTTGTTTTAGTTAGAGCTGAGGTGGTTGTCGTAGAGACATCTGCTGTGGTTGACGTAGAAGCTACAGTTGTTGTAGCAGGAGCTGTAGTTATGATTGTTGTAGAAAGTACATCAGGTGTAGTGGTCGCTGGAACTACAGTTGTAGGAACTGCAGGTGTTGTAGTGGGTGCTGTTGTTGTGGTTATTGTAGGAGCTGAAGTTGTAGTTGTTGTAGAAGGTGCTGCAGTTGTTGCGGTTGTAAGAACAACAATGTTTGTTGTAGGAGCTAAAGTGGTTGTTGTGGTAGGTTCTGCATTCGTTGCAGTCATACGAGTAGGTTCTGTCGTAGTAGGTTCTGGAGTTGTAGTGGTTGTTGGAGCAGCAGTTGTTGTAGTAAGAGCTGCAGTGGTTGGGGTAGAGACAGCTGCTGTGGTTGACGTAGAAGCTACAGTTGTTGTAACAGGAGCTGTAGTTGTGATTGTTGTAGTAAGTACATCAGGTGTAGTGGTCGCTGGAGCTACAGTTGTAGGAACTGCAGGTGATGTAGTGGGTGCTGTTGTTGTGGTTATTGTAGGAGCTGAAGTTGTAGTTGTTGTAGAAGGTGCTGCAGTTGTTGCGGTTGTAAGAACAACAATGTTTGTTGTAGGAGCTAAAGTGGTTGGCGTGTTAGGTTCTGCAGTCGTTGCAGTCGTAGGAGTAGGTTCTGTTGTAATAGGTTCTGGAGATGTAGTGGTTGTTGGAGCTGCAGTTGTTGTAGTAAGAGCAGCAGTGGTTGTCGTAGAGGCAGATGCTGTGGTTGACAGAGGAGCTACAGTTGTTGTAGCAGGAGCTGTAGTTGTGATTGTTGTAGTACGTAAAGCAGGTGTAGTGGTCGTGGCAGCTAGAGTTGTAGGAACTACTGGTGTTGTAGTCGGTGCTGTCGTTGTGGTTGTCGTAGGAGCTAAAGTTGAAATGATTTTAGAAGGTGCTGCATTCGCTGCGGTCGTAAGAACAGCAGATGCTGTAGTAGGAGCTGCATTGGCTGTCGAGGTAGGTTCTGCAGTCGTAGCAGTCGTAGGAGTAGGTTCTGTCGGAGTAGGTTCTGGAGATGTAGTGGTCGTTGGAGCAGCAGTTGTTTTTGTTAGAGCTGCAGTTGTTATCGTAGAGACAGCTGCTGTGGTTGACGTAGAAGCTACAGTTGTTCTAGCAGGAGCTGTAGTTGTGATTGTTGTAGTAAGTACATCAGGTGTAGTGGTCGCTGGAACTACAGTTGAAGGAACTGCAGGTGTTGTAGTAGGTGCTGTTGTTGTGGTTGTTGTAGGAGCTGAAGTTGTAGTTGTAGAAGGTGCTGCAGTTGTTGCGGTCGTAAGAACAACAATGTTTGTTGTAGGAGGTATAGTGGTTGTTGTGGTAGGTTCTGCAGTCGTTGCAGTCGTATGAGGAGGTTCTGTCGTAGTAGGTTCTGGATTTGTAGTGGTTGTTGAAGCTGCAGTTGTTGTAGTAAGAGCAGCAGTGGTTGTCATTGAGACAGCTGCTGTGCTTGATGTAGAAGCTACAGGTGTTGTAGCAGGAGCTGTAGTTATGAATGTTGTAGAAAGTACTTCAGGTGTAGTGGTCGCTGGAGCTACAGTTGTAGGATCTGCAGGTGTTGTAGTGGGTGCTGTTGTTGTGGTTATTGTAGGAGCTGAAGATGTAGTTGTTGTAGAAGGTGCTGCAGTTGTTGCGGTTGTAAGAACAACAATGTTTGTTGTAGGAGCTAAAGTGGTTGTTGTGGTAGGTTCTGCAGTCGTTGCAGTCGTACGAGTAGGTTCTGTCGTAGTAGGTTCAGGAGCTGTAGTGGTTGTTGGATCAGCAGTTGTCGTAAGAGCTGCAGTGGTTGGGGTAGAGACAGCTGCTGTGGTTGACGTAGAAGCTACAGTTGTTGTAGCAGGAGCTGTAGTTGTGATTGTTGTAGTAAGTACATCAGGTGTAGTGGTCGCTGGAGCTACACTTGTAGGAACTGCAGGTGATGTAGTGGGTGCTGTTGTTGTGGTTGTCGTAGGAGCTGAAGTTGTAGTTGTTGTAGAAGGTGCTGCAGTTGTTGCGGTCGTAAGAACAACAATGTTTGTTGTAGGTGCTAAAGTGGTTGTTGAGGTAGGTTCCGCAGTCATTGCAGGCGTACGAGTAGGTTCTGTCGTAGCAGGTTCTGGAGTTGTAGTGGTTATTGGAGCAGCAGTTGTTGTAGTAAGAGCTGCAGTGGTTGGCGTAGAGACAGCTGCTTTGGTTGACGTAGAAGCTATAGTTGTTGTAGCAGGAGCTGTTGTTATGATTGTTGTAGTAAGTACATCAGGTGTAGTGGTCGCTGGAGCTACAGTTGTAGGAACTGCAGGTGTTGTAGTGGGTGCTGTTGTTGTGGTTGTCATAGGAGCTGAAGTTGTACTTGTTGTAGAAGGTGCTGCAGTAATTGCTGTCGTAAGAACAGCAGATGTTGTAGTAGGAGCTGCCGTTGCTGTCTTGGTAGGTTCTGCATTCGTAGCAGTCGTAGGAGTAGGTTCTGTCGTAGTAGGTTCTGGAGTTGTAGTGGTCGTTGGAGCAGCAGTTGTTTTAGTTAGAGCTGAGGTGGTTGTCGTAGAGACAGCTGCTGTGGTTGACGTAGAAGCTACAGTTGTTGTAGCAGGAGCTGTAGTTATGATTGTTGTAGAAAGTACATCAGGTGTAGTGGTCGCTGGAACTACAGTTGTAGGAACTGCAGGTGTTGTAGTGGGTGCTGTTGTTGTGGTTATTGTAGGAGCTGAAGTTGTAGTTGTTGTAGAAGGTGCTGCAGTTGTTGTGGTTTTAAGAACAACAATGTTTGTTGTAGGAGCTAAAGTGGTTGTTGTGGTAGGTTCTGCAGTCGTTGCAGTCGTACGAGTAGGTTCAGTCGTAGTAGGTTCAGGAGTTGTAGTGGTTGTTGGAGCAGCAGTTGTTGTAGTAAGAGCTGCAGTGGTTGGGGTAGAGACAGCTGCTGTGGTTGACGTAGAAGCTACAGTTGTTGTAGCAGGAGCTGTAGTTGTGATTGTTGTAGTAAGTACATCAGGTGTAGTGGTCGCTGGAGCTACACTTGTAGGAACTGCAGGTGTTGTAGTGGGTGCTGTTGGTGTGGTTGTCGTAGGAGCTGAAGTTGTAGTTGTTGTAGAAGGTGCTGCAGTTGTTGCGGTCGTAAGAACAACGTTTGTTGTAGGAGCTAAAGTGGTTGTTGAGGTAGGTTCTGCAGTTGTTGCAGTCGTACGAGTAGGTTCTGTCGTAGTAGGTCCTGGATTTGTAGTGGTTGTTGAAGCTGCAGTTGTTGTAGTAAGAGCAGCAGTGGTTGTCTTAGAGACAGCTGCTGTGCTTGATGTAGAAGCTACAGTTGTTGTAGCAGGAGCTGTAGTTGTGATTGTTGTAGTAAGTAAATCGGGTGAAGTATTAGCTGGACCTACACTTGTAGGAACTGTAGGTGTTGTAGTGGGTGCTGTTGTTGTGGTTGTCGTAGGAGCTGAAGTTGTAGTTGTTGTAGACGGTGCTGCAGTAGTTGCTGTCGTAAGAACAGCAGATGTTGTAGTAGGAGCTGCCGTTGCTGTCGAGGTAGGTTGTGCAGTCGTAGCAGTCGTAGGAGTAGGTTCTGTCGTAATAGGTTCTGGAGCTGTAGTGGACGTTGGAGCAGCAGTTGTTTTAGTTAGAGCTGCAGTGGTTGTCGTAGAAGCTACAGGTGTTGTTGCAGGAGCTGTAGTTGTGATTGTTGTAGTAAGTACATCAGGTGTAGTGGTCGCTGGAGCTACAGATGTAGGAACTGCAGGTGTTGTAGTAGGTGCTGATGTTGTGGTTGTCGTAGGAGCTGAAGTTGTAGTTGTTGTAGAAGGTGCTGCAGTTGTTGCGGTGGTAAGAACAGCAGTGTTTGTTGTAGGAGCTAAAGTGGTTGTCGTGGTAGGTTCTGCAGTCGTTGCAGTCGTAGGAGTAGGTTCTGTCGTAATCGGTTCTGGAGATGTATTGGTTGTTGGAGCTGCAGTTGTTGTAGTAAGAGCAGCAGTGGTTGTCGTAGAGACAGCTGCTGTGGTTGACGTAGAAGCTACAGTTGTTGTAGCAGGAGCTGTACTTGTGATTGTTGTAGTAAGTACATCAGGTGTAGTGGACGCTGGAGCTACACTTGTAGGAACTGCAGGTTTTGTAGTGGGTGCTGTTGGTGTGGTTGTCGTAGGAGCTGAAGTTGTAGTTGTTGTAGAAGGTGCTGCAGTTGTTGCGGTCGTAAGAACAACGTTTGTTGTAGGAGCTAAAGTGGTTGTTGAGGTAGGTTCTGCAGTTGTTGCAGTCGTACGAGTAGGTTCTGTCGTAGTAGGTCCTGGATTTGTAGTGGTTGTTGAAGCTGCAGTTATTGTAGTAAGAGCAGCAGTGGTTGTTTTAGAGACAGCTGCTGTGCTTGATGTAGAAGCTACAGGTGTTGTAGCAGGAGCTGTAGTTGTGATTGTTGTAGTAAGTAAATCGGGTGAAGTATTATCTGGACCTACACTTGTCGGAACTGTAGGTGTTGTAGTGGGTGCTGTTGTTGTGGTTGTCGTAGGAGCTGAAGTTGTAGTTGTTGTAGAAGGTGCTGCAGTAGTTGCTGTCGTAAGAACAGCAGATGTTGTAGTAGGAGCTGCCGTTGCTGTCGTGGTAGGTTGTGCAGTCGTAGCAGTCGTAGGAGTAGGTTCTGTCGTAATAGGTTCTGGAGCTGTAGTGGACGTTGGAGTAGCAGTTGTTTTAGTTAGAGCTGCAGTGGTTGTCGTAGAAGCTACAGGTGTTGTTGCAGGAGCTGTAGTTGTGATTGTTGTAGTAAGTACATCAGGTGTAGTGGTCGCTGGAGCTACAGATGTAGGAACTGCAGGTGTTGTAGTAGGTGCTGATGTTGTGGTTGTCGTAGGAGCTGAAGTTGTAGTTGTTGTAGAAGGTGCTGCAGTTGTTGCATTGGTAAGAACAGCAGTGTTTGTTGTAGGAGCTAAAGTGGTTGTCGTGGTAGGTTCTGCAGTCGTTGCAGTCGTAGGAGTAGGTTCTGTCGTAATCGGTTCTGGAGATGTATTGGTTGTTGGAGCTGCAGTTGTTGTAGTAAGAGCAGCAGTGGTTGTCGTAGAGGCAGCTGCTGTGGTTGACAGAGGAGCTACAGTTGTTGTAGCAGGAGCTGTAGTTGTGATTGTTGTTGTAAGAACATCAGGTGTAGTGGTCGCTGGAGCTACAGTTGAAGGAACCTCAGGTGTTGTAGTCAGTTCTGTTGTTGTGGTTGTCGTGGGAGCTAAAGTTGAAATGATTTTAGAAGGTGCTGCATTCGCTGCGGTCGTAAGAACAGCAGATGCTATAGTAGGAGCTGCAGTGGCTGTCGTGGTAGGTTTTGCAGTCGTTGCAGTCGTAGGAGTAGGTTCTGTCGGAGTAGGTTCTGGAGATGTAGTGGTCGTTGGAGCAGCAGTTGTTTTTGTTAGAGCTGCAGTGGTTGTCGTAGAGACAGCTGCTGTGCTTGACGTAGAAGCTACAGTTGTTGTAGCAGGAGCTGTAGTTGTGATTGTAGTAGTAAGTACATCAGGTGTAGTGGTTGCTGGAGCTACAGTTGAAGGAACCTCAGGTGTTGTAGTAGGTGCTGTTGTTGTGGTTGTTGTAGGAGCTGAAGTTGTAGTTGTTGTAGAAGGTGCTGCAGTTGTTGCGGTCGTAAGAACAACAATGTTTGTTGTAGGAGCTAAAGTGGTTGTTGTGGTAGGTTCTGCATTCGTTGCAGTTGTACGAGTAGGTTCTGTCGTAGTAGGTTCTGGAGTTGTAGTGGTTGTTGGAGCAGCAGTTGTTGTAGAAAGAGCAGCAGTGGTTGTCGTAGAGACAGCTGCTGTGATTGACGTAGAAGCTACAGGTGTTGTAGCAGGAGCTGAAGTTGTGATTGTTGTAGTAAGTAAATCGGGTGAAGTATTAGCTGGAGCTACACTTGTAGGAACTGCAGGTGTTGTAGTGGGTGCTGTTGTTGTGGTTGTCGTAGGAGCTGAAGTTGTTGATGTTGTAGAAGGTGCTTCAGTAGTTGCTGTTGTAAGAATAGCAGATGTTGTAGTAGGAGCTGCCGTTGCTGTCGTGGTAGGTTCTGCAGTCATAGCAGTCGTAGGAGTAAGTTCTGTCGTAATAGGTTCTGGAGTTGTAGTGGTCGTTGGAGCAACAGTTGTTTTAGATAGAGCTGCAGTGGTTGTCGTAGAGACAGCTGCTGTGGTTGACGTAGAAGCTACAGTTGTTGTAGCAAGAGCTGTAGTTGTGATTGTAGAAATAAGTACATCAGGTGTAGTGGTTGCTGGAGCTACAGTTGAAGGAACCTCAGGTGTTGTAGTAGGTGCTGTTGTTGTGGTTGTCGTAGGAGCTGAAGTTGTAGTTATTGTAGAAGGTGCTGCAGTCGTAGTGGTCGTAAGAACAGCAGATGTTGTAGTAGGAGCTGCACTGGTTGTCGTGGTAGGTTCTGCAGTTGTAGCAGACGTAGGAGTAGGTTCTAGAGTTGTAGTGGTCGTAGGAGCAACAGTTGTTGTAGTTAGGGCTGCAGTGGTTGTCGTAGGGGCAGCTGCTGTGGTTGAAGTATATACTAAAGTTGTTGTAGGAGCTGCAGTTGTCGTGGCAGCTACAGTTGTTGTTGTAGTTGTCGTAGGAGCTGAAGTTGTAGTTGTTGTAGAAGGTGCTGCAGTTGTTGCGGTCGTAAGAACAACAATGTTTGTTGTAGGAGCTAAAGTGGTTGTTGTGGTAGGTTCTGCATTCGTTGCAGTTGTACGAGTAGGTTCTGTCGTAGTAGGTTCTGGAGTTGTAGTGGTTGTTGGAGCAGTGGTTGTTGGAGCAGCAGTTGTTGTAGTAAGAGCAGCAGTGGTTGTCGTAGAGACAGCTGCTGTGCTTGACGTAGAAGCTACAGTTGTTGTAGCAGGAGCTGTAGTTGTGATTGTTGTAGTAAGTACATCAGGTGTAGTGGTCGCTGGAGCTACAGTTGTAGGAACTGCAGGTGTTGTAGTAGGTGCTGTTGTTGTGGTTGTTGTAGGAGCTGAAGTTGTAGTTGTTGTAGAAGGTGCTGCAGTTGTTGCGGTCGTAAGATCAACAGTTGTTGTAGTAGGAGATGCAGTAGTTGTCGAAATAGGTTCTGGAGTTGTAGTGGTAGTTGGAGCAGCAGATGTTGTAGTAGGAGCTGCACTGGTTGTCGTGGTAAGTTCTGTAGTCGTAACAGTCGTAAGAGTAGGTTCTGTCGTAGTAGGTTCTGGAGTTGTAGTGGTCGTAGGAGCAGCAGTTGTTGTAGTTAGGGCTGCAGTGGTTGTCGTAGGGGCAGCTGCTGTGGTTGAAGTAGATGCTAAAGTTGTTGTAGGAGCTGCAGTTGTCGTGGCAGCTACAGTTGTGGTTGTCGTAGGAGCTGAAGTTGTAGTTGTTGTAGAAGGTGCTGCAGTCGTAGTGGTCGTATGAATAGCAGTTGTTGTAGCAGGAGCTGCACTGGTTGTCGTGGTAGGTTCTGCAGTCGTAGCAGTCGTAGGAGTAGGTTCTGGAGTTGTAGTGGTCGTAGGAGAAGCAGTTGTTGTTGTTAGGGCTGCAGTGGTTGTCGTAGGGGCAGCTGCTGTGGTTGAAGTAGATGCTAAAGTTGTTGTAGGAGCTGCATTTGTCGTGGCAGCTACAGTTGTTGTTGTGGTTGTCGTAGGAGCTGAAGTTGTAGTTGTTGTAGAAGGTGCTGCAGTCGTAGTGGTCGTATGAATAGCAGTTGTTGTAGCAGGAGCTGCACTGGTTGTCGTGGTAGGTTCTGCAGTCGTAGCAGTCGTAGGAGTAGGTTCTGGAGTTGTAGTGGTCGTAGGAGAAGCAGTTGTTGTTGTTAGGGCTGCAGTGGTTGTCGTAGGGGCAGCTGCTGTGGTTGAAGTAAATGCTTCAATTGTTGTAAGGAGCTGCAGTTGTCGTGGGAGCTACAGTTGTTGTAGGTGTTGCTGTTGTGGTTGTCGTAAGACCTGAAGTTGCGGTTGTTGTAGAAGGTGCTGCAGTCGCAGTGGTTGTAAGAATAGCAGTTGTTGTAGCAGGAGATGCAGTAGTTGTCGAAATAGGTTCTGGAGTTGTAGTGGTAGTTGGAGCAGCAGATGTTGTAGTAGGAGCTGCACTGGTTGTCGTGGTAAGTTCTGTAGTCGTAACAGTCGTAAGAGTAGGTTCTGTCGTAGTAGGTTCTGGAGTTGTAGTGGTCGTAGGAGCAGCAGTTGTTGTAGTTAGGGCTGCAGTGGTTGTCGTAGGGGCAGCTGCTGTGGTTGAAGTAGATGCTAAAGTTGTTGTAGGAGCTGCATTTGTCGTGGCAGCTACAGTTGTTGTTGTGGTTGTCGTAGGAGCTGAAGTTGTAGTTGTTGTAGAAGGTGCTGCAGTCGTAGTGGTCGTATGAATAGCAGTTGTTGTAGCAGGAGCTGCACTGGTTGTCGTGGTAGGTTCTGCAGTCGTAGCAGTCGTAGGAGTAGGTTCTGGAGTTGTAGTGGTCGTAGGAGAAGCAGTTGTTGTTGTTAGGGCTGCAGTGGTTGTCGTAGGGGCAGCTGCTGTGGTTGAAGTAGATGCTAAAGTTGTTGTAGGAGCTGCATTTGTCGTGGCAGCTACAGTTGTTGTGTGGTTGTCGTAGGAGCTGAAGTTGTAGTTGTTGTAGAAGGTGCTGCAGTCGTAGTGGTCGTATGAATAGCAGTTGTTGTAGTAGGAGCTGCACTGGTTGTCGTGGTAGGTTCTGCAGTCGTAGCAGTCGTAGGAGTAGGTTCTGGAGTTGTAGTGGTCGTAGGAGAAGAAGTTGTTGTTGTTAGGGCTGCAGTGGTTGTCGTAGGGGCAGCTGCTGTGGTTGAAGTAGATGCTGAAGTTGTTGTAGGAGCTGCATTTGTCGTGGCAGCTACAGTTGTTGTTGTGGTTGTCGTAGGAGCAGAAGTTGTAGTTGTTGTAGTAGGTGCTGCAGTTGTAGTGGTCGTATGAATAGCAGTTGTTGTAGCAGGAGCTGCACTGGTTGTCGTGGTAGGTTCTGCAGTCGTAGCAGTCGTAGGAGTAGGTTCTGGAGTTGTAGTGGTCGTAGGAGAAGCAGTTGTTGTTGTTAGGGCTGCAGTGGTTGTCGTAGGGGCAGCTGCTGTGGTTGAAGTAAATGCTACAATTGTTGTAGGAGCTGCAGTTGTCTTGGGAGCTACAGTTGTTGTAGGTGTTGCTGTTGTGGTTGTCGTAAGACCTGAAGTTGCGGTTGTTGTAGAAGGTGCTGCAGTCGCAGTGGTTGTAAGAATAGCAGTTGTTGTAGCAGGAGATGCAGTAGTTGTCGAAATAGGTTCTGGAGTTGTAGTGGTAGTTGGAGCAGCAGATGTTGTAGTAGGAGCTGCACTGGTTGTCGTGGTAAGTTCTGCAGTCGTAACAGTCGTAAGAGTAGGTTCTGTCGTAGTAGGTTCTGGAGTTGTAGTGGTCGTAGGAGCAGCAGTTGTTGTAGTTAGGGCTGCAGTGGTTGTCGTAGGGCCAGCTGCTGTGGTTGAAGTAGATGCTAAAGTTGTTGTAGGAGCTGCATTTGTCGTGGCAGCTACAGTTGTTGTTGTGGTTGTCGTAGGAGCTGAAGTTGTAGTTGTTGTAGAAGGTGCTGCAGTCGTAGTGGTCGTATGAATAGCAGTTGTTGTAGCAGGAGCTGCACTGGTTGTCGTGGTAAGTTCTGCAGTCGTAGCAGTCGTAGGAGTAGGTTCTGGAGTTGTAGTGGTCGTAGGAGAAGCAGTTGTTGTTGTTAGGGCTGCAGTGGTTGTCGTAGGGGCAGCTGCTGTGGTTGAAGTAAATGCTTCAATTGTTGTAGGAGCTGCAGTTGTCGTGGGAGCTACAGTTGTTGTAGGTGTTGCTGTTGTGGTTGTCGTAAGACCTGAAGTTACGGTTGTTGTAGAAGGTGCTGCAGTCGCAGTGGTTGTAAGAATAGCAGTTGTTGTAGCAGGAGATGCAGTAGTTGTCGAAATAGGTTCTGGAGTTGTAGTGGTAGTTGGAGCAGCAGATGTTGTAGTAGGAGCTGCACTGGTTGTCGTGGTAAGTTCTGTAGTCGTAACAGTCGTAAGAGTAGGTTCTGTCGTAGTAGGTTCTGGAGTTGTAGTGGTCGTAGGAGCAGCAGTTGTTGTAGTTAGGGCTGCAGTGGTTGTCGTAGTGGCAGCTGCTGTGGTTGAAGTAGATGCTAAAGTTGTTGTAGGAGCTGCATTTGTCGTGGCAGCTACAGTTGTTGTTGTGGTTGTCGTAGGAGCTGAAGTTGTAGTTGTTGTAGAAGGTGCTGCAGTCGTAGTGGTCGTATGAATAGCAGTTGTTGTAGCAGGAGCTGCACTGGTTGTCGTGGTAGGTTCTGCAGTCGTAGCAGTCGTAGGAGTAGGTTCTGGAGTTGTAGTGGTCGTAGGAGAAGCAGTTGATGTTGTTAGGGCTGCAGTGGTTGTCGTAGGGGCAGCTGCTGTGGTTGAAGTAAATGCTTCAATTGTTGTAGGAGCTGCAGTTGTCGTGGGAGCTACAGTTGTTGTAGGTGTTGCTGTTGTGGTTGTCGTAAGACCTGAAGTTGCGGTTGTTGTAGAAGGTGCTGCAGTCGCAGTGGTTGTAAGAATAGCAGTTGTTGTAGCAGGAGATGCAGTAGTTGTCGAAATAGGTTCTGGAGTTGTAGTGGTAGTTGGAGCAGCAGATGTTGTAGTAGGAGCTGCACTGGTTGTCGTGGTAAGTTCTGTAGTCGTAACAGTCGTAAGAGTAGGTTCTGTCGTAGTAGGTTCTGGAGTTGTAGTGGTCGTAGGAGCAGCAGTTGTTGTAGTTAGGGCTGCAGTGGTTGTCGTAGGGGCAGCTGCTGTGGTTGAAGTAGATGCTAAAGTTGTTGTAGGAGCTGCATTTGTCGTGGCAGCTACAGTTGTTGTTGTGGTTGTCGTAGGAGCTGAAGTTGTAGTTGTTGTAGAAGGTGCTGCAGTCGTAGTGGTCGTATGAATAGCAGTTGTTGTAGCAGGAGCTGCACTGGTTGTCGTGGTAGGTTCTGCAGTCGTAGCAGTCGTAGGAGTAGGTTCTGGAGTTGTAGTGGTCGTAGGAGAAGAAGTTGTTGTTGTTAGGGCTGCAGTGGTTGTCGTAGGGGCAGCTGCTGTGGTTGAAGTAAATGCTTCAATTGTTGTAGGAGCTGCAGTTGTCGTGGGAGCTACAGTTGTTGTAGGTGTTGCTGTTGTGGTTGTCGTAAGACCTGAAGTTGCGGTTGTTGTAGAAGGTGCTGCAGTCGCAGTGGTTGTAAGAATAGCAGTTGTTGTAGCAGGAGCTACAGTAGTTATCGAAATAGGTTCTGGAGTTGTAGTGGTAGTTGGAGCAGCAGTTGTTGTAGTAGGAGCTGCACTGGTTGTCGTGGTAAGTTCTGCAGTCGTAGCAGTCGTAAGAGTAGGTTCTGTCGTAGTAGGTTCTGGAGTTGTAGTGGTCGTAGGAGCAGCAGTTGTTGTAGTTAGGGCTGCAGTGGTTGTCGTAGGGGCAGCTGCTGTGGTTGAAGTAGATGCAAAAGTTGTTGTAGGAGCTGCAGTTGTCGTGGCAGCTACAGTTGTGGTTGTCGTAGGAGCTGAAGTTGTAGTTGTTGTAGAAGGTGCTGCAGTCGTAGTGGTCGTATGAATAGCAGTTGTTGTAGCAGGAGCTGCACTGGTTGTCGTGGTAGGTTCTGCAGTCGTAGCAGTCGTGGGAGTAGGTTCTGGAGTTGTAGTGGTCGTAGGAGAAGCAGTTGTTGTTGTTAGGGCTGCAGTGGTTGTCGTAGGGGCAGCTGCTGTGGTTGAAGTAGATGCTAAAGTTGTTGTAGGAGCTGCATTTGTCGTGGCAGCTACAGTTGTTGTTGTGGTTGTCGTAGGAGCTGAAGTTGTAGTTGTTGTAGAAGGTGCTGCAGTCGTAGTGGTCGTATGAATAGCAGTTGTTGTAGCAGGAGCTGCACTGGTTGTCGTGGTAGGTTCTGCAGTCGTAGCAGTCGTAGGAGTAGGTTCTGGAGTTGTAGTGGTCGTAGGAGAAGCAGTTGATGTTGTTAGGGCTGCAGTGGTTGTCGTAGGGGCAGCTGCTGTGGTTGAAGTAAATGCTTCAATTGTTGTAGGAGCTGCAGTTGTCGTGGGAGCTACAGTTGTTGTAGGTGTTGCTGTTGTGGTTGTCGTAAGACCTGAAGTTGCGGTTGTTGTAGAAGGTGCTGCAGTCGCAGTGGTTGTAAGAATAGCAGTTGTTGTAGCAGGAGATGCAGTAGTTGTCGAAATAGGTTCTGGAGTTGTAGTGGTAGTTGGAGCAGCAGATGTTGTAGTAGGAGCTGCACTGGTTGTCGTGGTAAGTTCTGCAGTCGTAACAGTCGTAAGAGTAGGTTCTGTCGTAGTAGGTTCTGGAGTTGTAGTGGTCGTAGGAGCAGCAGTTGTTGTAGTTAGGGCTGCAGTGGTTGTCGTAGGGGCAGCTGCTGTGGTTGAAGTAGATGCTAAAGTTGTTGTAGGAGCTGCAGTTGTCGTGGCAGCTACAGTTGTTGTTGTGGTTGTCGTAGGAGCTGAAGTTGTAGTTGTTGTAGAAGGTGCTGCAGTCGTAGTGGTCGTATGAATAGCAGTTGTTGTAGCAGGAGCTGCACTGGTTGTCGTGGTAGGTTCTGCAGTCGTAGCAGTCGTAGGAGTAGGTTCTGGAGTTGTAGTGGTCGTAGGAGAAGCAGTTGTTGTTGTTAGGGCTGCAGTGGTTGTCGTAGGGGCAGCTGCTGTGGTTGAAGTAGATGCTAAAGTTGTTGTAGGAGCTGCAGTTGTCGTGGCAGCTACAGTTGTTGTTGTGGTTGTCGTAGGAGCTGAAGTTGTAGTTGTTGTAGAAGGTGCTGCAGTTGTAGTGGTCGTATGAATAGCAGTTGTTGTAGCAGGAGCTGCACTGGTTGTCGTGGTAGGTTCTGCAGTCGTAGCAGTCGTAGGAGTAGGTTCTGGAGTTGTAGTGGTCGTAGGAGAAGAAGTTGTTGTTGTTAGGGCTGCAGTGGTTGTCGTAGGGGCAGCTGCTGTGGTTGAAGTAGATGCTGAAGTTGTTGTAGGAGCTGCATTTGTCGTGGCAGCTACAGTTGTTGTTGTGGTTGTCGTAGGAGCAGAAGTTGTAGTTGTTGTAGTAGGTGCTGCAGTTGTAGTGGTCGTATGAATAGCAGTTGTTGTAGCAGGAGCTGCACTGGTTGTCGTGGTAGGTTCTGCAGTCGTAGCAGTCGTAGGAGTAGGTTCTGGAGTTGTAGTGGTCGTAGGAGAAGCAGTTGTTGTTGTTAGGGCTGCAGTGGTTGTCGTAGGGGCAGCTGCTGTGGTTGAAGTAAATGCTTCAATTGTTGTAGGAGCTGCAGTTGTCGTGGGAGCTACAGTTGTTGTAGGTGTTGCTGTTGTGGTTGTCGTAAGACCTGAAGTTGCGGTTGTTGTAGAAGGTGCTGCAGTCGCAGTGGTTGTAAGAATAGCAGTTGTTGTAGCAGGAGCTACAGTAGTTATCGAAATAGGTTCTGGAGTTGTAGTGGTAGTTGGAGCAGCAGTTGTTGTAGTAGGAGCTGCACTGGTTGTCGTGGTAAGTTCTGCAGTCGTAGCAGTCGTAAGAGTAGGTTCTGTCGTAGTAGGTTCTGGAGTTGTAGTGGTCGTAGGAGCAGCAGTTGTTGTAGTTAGGGCTGCAGTGGGTGTCGTAGGGGCAGCTGCTGTGGTTGAAGTAGATGCAAAAGTTGTTGTAGGAGCTGCAGTTGTCGTGGCAGCTACAGTTGTGGTTGTCGTAGGAGCTGAAGTTGTAGTTGTTGTAGAAGGTGCTGCAGTTGTAGTGGTTGTATGAATAGCAGTTGTTGTAGCAGGAGCTGCACTGGTTGTCGTGGTAGGTTCTGCAGTCGTAGCAGTCGTAGGAGTAGGTTCTGGAGTTGTAGTGGTCGTAGGAGAAGCAGTTGTTGTTTTTAGGGCTGCAGTGGTTGTCGTAGGGGCAGCTGCTGTGGTTGAAGTAGATGCTAAAGTTGTTGTAGGAGCTGCATTTGTCGTGGCAGCTACAGTTGTGGTTGTCGTAGGAGCTGAAGTTGTAGTTGTTGGAGAAGGTGCTGCAGTCGTAGTGGTCGTATGAATAGCAGTTGTTGTAGCTGGAGCTGCACTGGTTGTCGTGGTAGGTTCTGCAGTCGTAGCAGTCGTAGGAGTAGGTTCTGGAGTTGTAGTGGTCGTAGGAGAAGCAGTTGTTGTTGTTAGGGCTGCAGTGGTTGTCGTAGGGGCAGCTGCTGTGGTTGAAGTAAATGCTAAAGTTGTTGTAGGAGCTGCAGTTGTCGTGGGAGCTACAGTTGTTGTAGGTGTTGCTGTTGTGGTTGTCGTAAGACCTGAAGTTGCGGTTGTTGTAGAATGTGCTGCAGTCGTAGTGGTTGTAAGAATAGCAGTTGTTGTAGCAGGAGCTGCAGTAGTTGTCGAAATAGGTTCTGGAGTTGTAGTGGTAGTTGGTGCAGCAGATGTTGTAGTAGGATCTGCACTGGTTGTCGTGGTAAGTTCTGCAGTCGTAGCAGTCGTAAGAGTAGGTTCTGTCGTAGTAGGTTCTGGAGTTGTAGTGGTCGTAGGAGCAGCAGTTGTTGTAGGTGTAGCTGTTGTGGTTGTCGTGAGACCTGAAGTTGCGATTGTTGTAGAAGGTGCTGCAGTCGCAGTGGTTGTAAGAATAGCAGTTGTTGTAGCAGGAGCTGCAGTGGTTGTCATAATAGGTTCTGGAGTTGTAGTTGTCGTTGGAGCAGCAGTTGTAGTACTTAAAGCTGCAGTGGTTGTCGTAAAGGCAGCTGCTGTGGTTGACGTAGAAGTTACAGTTGTCGTAGCAGGAGTTGTAGTTGTGATTGTTGTAGTAATTATAGCAGGTGAAGTGGTCGTGGGAGCTACAGTTGTCGGAACTGCAGTTGTTGTAGAAGGTGCTGTTGTTGTGGTTGTCGTAGGAGCTGAAGTTGTAATTGTTGTAGAAGGTGCTGCAGTCGCAGTGGTTGTAAGAATAGCAGTTGTTGTAGCAGGAGCTACAGTAGTTATCGAAATAGGTTCTAAAGTTGTAGTGGTAGTTGGAGCAGCAGTTGTTGTAGTAGGAGCTGCACTGGTTGTCGTGGTAAGTTCTGCAGATGTAGCAGTCGTAAGAGTAGGTTCTGTCGTAGTAGGTTCTGGAGTTGTAGTGGTCGTAGGAGCAGCAGTTGTTGTATTTAGGGCTGCAGTGGTTGTCGTAGGGGCAGCTGCTGTGGTTGAAGTAGATGCTAAAGTTGTTGTAGGAGCTGCAGTTGTCGTGGCAGCTACAGTTGTGGTTGTAGTAGGAGCTGAAGTTGTAGTTGTTGTAGAAGGTGCTGCAGTCGTAGTGGTCGTATGAATAGCAGTTGTTGTAGCAGGAGCTGCACTGGTTGTCGTGGTAGGTTCTGCAGTCGTAGCAGTCGTAGGAGTAGGTTCTGGAGTTGTAGTGGTCGTAGGAGAAGCAGTTGATGTTGTTAGGGCTGCAGTGGTTGTCGTAGGGGCAGCTGCTGTGGTTGAAGTAAATGCTTCAATTGTTGTAGGAGCTGCAGTTGTCGTGGGAGCTACAGTTGTTGTAGGTGTTGCTGTTGTGGTTGTCGTAAGACCTGAAGTTGCGGTTGTTGTAGAAGGTGCTGCAGTCGCAGTGGTTGTAAGAATAGCAGTTGTTGTAGCAGGAGATGCAGTAGTTGTCGAAATAGGTTCTGGAGTTGTAGTGGTAGTTGGAGCAGCAGATGTTGTAGTAGGAGCTGCACTGGTTGTCGTGGTAAGTTCTGTAGTCGTAACAGTCGTAAGAGTAGGTTCTGTCGTAGTAGGTTCTGGAGTTGTAGTGGTCGTAGGAGAAGCAGTTGTTGTTGTTAGGGCTGCAGTGGTTGTCGTAGGGGCAGCTGCTGTGGTTGAAGTAGATGCTAAAGTTGTTGTAGGAGCTGCATTTGTCGTGGCAGCTACAGTTGTTGTTGTGGTTGTCGTAGGAGCTGAAGTTGTAGTTGTTGTAGAAGGTGCTGCAGTCGTAGTGGTCGTATGAATAGCAGTTGTTGTAGCAGGAGCTGCACTGGTTGTCGTGGTAGGTTCTGCAGTCGTAGCAGTCGTAGGAGTAGGTTCTGGAGTTGTAGTGGTCGTAGGAGAAGAAGTTGTTGTGGTTAGGGCTGCAGTGGTTGTCGTAGGGGCAGCTGCTGTGGTTGAAGTAGATGCTAAAGTTGTTGTTGGAGCTGCATTTGTCGTGGTAGCTACAGTTGTTGTTGTGGTTGTCGTAGGAGCTGAAGTTGTAGTTGTTGTAGTAGGTGCTGCAGTTGTAGTGGTCGTATGAATAGCAGTTGTTGTAGCAGGAGCTGCACTGGTTGTCGTGGTAGGTTCTGCAGTCGTAGCAGTCGTAGGAGTAGGTTCTGGAGTTGTAGTGGTCGTAGGAGAAGCAGTTGTTGTTGTTAGGGCTGCAGTGGTTGTCTTAGGGGCAGCTGCTGTGGTTGAAGTAAATGCTACAATTGTTGTAGGAGCTGCAGTTGTCTTGGGAGCTACAGTTGTTGTAGGTGTTGCTGTTGTGGTTGTCGTAAGACCTGAAGTTGCGGTTGTTGTAGAAGGTGCTGCAGTCGCAGTGGTTGTAAGAATAGCAGTTGTTGTAGCAGGAGATGCAGTAGTTGTCGAAATAGGTTCTGGAGTTGTAGTGGTAGTTGGAGCAGCAGATGTTGTAGTAGGAGCTGCACTGGTTGTCGTGGTAAGTTCTGCAGTCGTAACAGTCGTAAGAGCAGGTTCTGTCGTAGGAGTAGGTTCTGGAGTTGTAGTGGTCGTAGGAGCAGCAGTTGTTGTAGTTAGGGCTGCAGTGGTTGTCGTAGGGGCAGCTGCTGTGGTTGAAGTAGATGCTAAAGTTGTTGTAGGAGCTGCAGTTGTCGTGGCAGCTACAGTTGTGGTTGTCGTAGGAGCTGAATTTGTAGTTGTTGTATAAGGTGCTGCAGTCGTAGTGGTCGTATGAATAGCAGTTGTTGTAGGAGGAGCTGCACTGGTTGTCGTGGTAGGTTCTGCAGTCGTAGCAGTCGTAGGAGTAGGTTCTGGAGTTGTAGTGGTCGTAGGAGAAGCAGTTGTTGTTGTTAGGGCTGCAGTGGATGTCGTAGGGGCAGCTGCTGTGGTTGAAGTAGATGCTAAAGTTGTTGTAGGACCTGCAGTTGTCGTGGCAGCTACAGTTGTTGTTATGGTTGTCGTAGGAGCTGAAGTTGTAGTTGTTGTAGAAGGTGCTGCAGTTGTAGTGGTCGTATGAATAGCAGTTGTAGCAGGAGCTGCACTGGTTGTCGTGGTAGGTTCTGCAGTCGTAGCAGTCGTAGGAGTAGGTTCTGGAGTTGTAGTGGTCGTAGGAGAAGCAGTTGTTGTTGTTAGGGCTGCAGTGGTTGTCGTAGGGGCAGCTGCTGTGGTTGAAGTAAATGCTACAATTGTTGTAGGAGCTGCAGTTGTCGTGGGAGCTACAGTTGTTGTAGGTGTTGCTGTTGTGGTTGTCGTAAGACCTGAAGTTGCGGTTGTTGTAGAAGGTGCTGCAGTCGCAGTGGTTGTAAGAATAGCAGTTGTTGTAGCAGGAGATGCAGTAGTTGTCGAAATAGGTTCTGGAGTTGTAGTGGTAGTTGGAGCAGCAGATGTTGTAGTAGGAGCTGCACTGGTTGTCGTGGTAAGTTCTGCAGTCGTAACAGTCGTAAGAGTAGGTTCTGTCGTAGTAGGTTCTGGAGTTGTAGTGGTCGTAGGAGCAGCAGTTGTTGTAGTTAGGGCTGCAGTGGTTGTCGTAGGGGCAGCTGATGTGGTTGAAGTAGATGCTAAAGTTGTTGTAGGAGCTGCAGTTGTCGATGCAGCTACAGTTGTGGTTGTCGTAGGAGCTGAAGTTGTAGTTGTTGTAGAAGGTGCTGCAGTCGTACTGGTCGTATGAATAGCAGTTGTTGTAGCAGGAGCTGCACTGGTTGTCGTGGTAGGTTCTGCAGTCGTAGCAGTCGTAGGAGTAGGTTCTGGAGTTGTAGTGGTCGTAGGAGAAGCAGTTGTTGTTGTTAGGGCTGCAGTGGTTGTCGTAGGGGCAGCTGCTGTGGTTGAAGTAGATGCTAAAGTTGTTGTAGGAGCTGCATTTGTCGTGGCAGCTACAGTTGTTGTTGTGGTTGTCGTAGGAGCTGAAGTTGTAGTTGTTGTAGAAGGTGCTGCAGTCGTAGTGGTCGTATGAATAGCAGTTGTTGTAGCAGGAGCTGCACTGGTTGTCGTGGTAGGTTCTGCAGTCGTAGCAGTCGTAGGAGTAGGTTCTGGAGTTGTAGTGGTCGTAGGAGAAGCAGTTGATGTTGTTAGGGCTGCAGTGGTTGTCGTAGGGGCAGCTGCTGTGGTTGAAGTAAATGCTTCAATTGTTGTAGGAGCTGCAGTTGTCGTGGGAGCTACAGTTGTTGTAGGTGTTGCTGTTGTGGTTGTCGTAAGACCTGAAGTTGCGGTTGTTGTAGAAGGTGCTGCAGTCGCAGTGGTTGTAAGAATAGCAGTTGTTGTAGCAGGAGATGCAGTAGTTGTCGAAATAGGTTCTGGAGTTGTAGTGGTAGTTGGAGCAGCAGATGTTGTAGTAGGAGCTGCACTGGTTGTCGTGGTAAGTTCTGTAGTCGTAACAGTCGTAAGAGTAGGTTCTGTCGTAGTAGGTTCTGGAGTTGTAGTGGTCGTAGGAGCAGCAGTTGTTGTAGTTAGGGCTGCAGTGGTTGTCGTAGGGGCAGCTGCTGTGGTTGAAGTAGATGCTAAAGTTGTTGTAGGAGCTGCAGTTGTCGTGGCAGCTACAGTTGTGGTTGTCGTAGGAGCTGAAGTTGTAGTTGTTGTAGAAGGTGCTGCAATCGTAGTGGTCGTATGAATAGCAGTTGTAGCAGGAGCTGCACTGGTTGTCGTGGTAGGTTCTGCAGTCGTAGCAGTCGTGGGAGTAGGTTCTGGAGTTGTAGTGGTCGTAGGAGAAGCAGTTGTTGTTGTTAGGGCTGCAGTGGTTGTCGTAGGGGCAGCTGCTGTGGTTGAAGTAGATGCTAAAGTTGTTGTAGGAGCTGCATTTGTCGTGGCAGCTACAGTTGTTGTTGTGGTTGTCGTAGGAGCTGAAGTTGTAGTTGTTGTAGAAGGTGCTGCAGTCGTAGTGGTCGTATGAATAGCAGTTGTTGTAGCAGGAGCTGCACTGGTTGTCGTGGTAGGTTCTGCAGTCGTAGCAGTCGTAGGAGTAGGTTCTGGAGTTGTAGTGGTCGTAGGAGAAGCAGTTGATGTTGTTAGGGCTGCAGTGGTTGTCGTAGGGGCAGCTGCTGTGGTTGAAGTAAATGCTTCAATTGTTGTAAGAGCTGCAGTTGTCGTGGGAGCTACAGTTGTTGTAGGTGTTGCTGTTGTGGTTGTCGTAAGACCTGAAGTTGCGGTTGTTGTAGAAGGTGCTGCAGTCGCAGTGGTTGTAAGAATAGCAGTTGTTGTAGCAGGAGATGCAGTAGTTGTCGAAATAGGTTCTGGAGTTGTAGTGGTAGTTGGAGCAGCAGATGTTGTAGTAGGAGCTGCACTGGTTGTCGTGGTAAGTTCTGTAGTCGTAACAGTCGTAAGAGTAGGTTCTGTCGTAGTAGGTTCTGGAGTTGTAGTGGTTGTAGGAGCAGCAGTTGTTGTAGTTAGGGCTGCAGTGGTTGTCGTAGGGGCAGCTGCTGTGGTTGAAGTAGATGCTAAAGTTGTTGTAGGAGCTGCATTTGTCGTGGCAGCTACAGTTGTTGTTGTGGTTGTCGTAGGAGCTGAAGTTGTAGTTGTTGTAGAAGGTGCTGCAGTCGTAGTGGTCGTATGAATAGCAGTTGTTGTAGCAGGAGCTGCACTGGTTGTCGTGGTAGGTTCTGCAGTCGTAGCAGTCGTAGGAGTAGGTTCTGGAGTTGTAGTGGTCGTAGGAGAAGCAGTTGTTGTTGTTAGGGCTGCAGTGGTTGTCGTAGGGGCAGCTGCTGTGGTTGAAGTAGATGCTAAAGTTGTTGTAGGAGCTGCATTTGTCGTGGCAGCTACAGTTGTTGTTGTGGTTGTCGTAGGAGCTGAAGTTGTAGTTGTTGTAGAAGGTGCTGCAGTCGTAGTGGTCGTATGAATAGCAGTTGTTGTAGCAGGAGCTGCACTGGTTGTCGTGGTAGGTTCTGCAGTCGTAGCAGTCGTAGGAGTAGGTTCTGGAGTTGTAGTGGTCGTAGGAGAAGAAGTTGTTGTTGTTAGGGCTGCAGTGGTTGTCGTAGGGGCAGCTGCTGTGGTTGAAGTAGATGCTGAAGGTGTTGTAGGAGCTGCATTTGTCGTGGCAGCTACAGTTGTTGTTGTGGTTGTCGTAGGAGCAGAAGTTGTAGTTGTTGTAGTAGGTGCTGCAGTTGTAGTGGTCGTATGAATAGCAGTTGTTGTAGCAGGAGCTGCACTGGTTGTCGTGGTAGGTTCTGCAGTCGTAGCAGTCGTAGGAGTAGGTTCTGGAGTTGTAGTGGTCGTAGGAGAAGCAGTTGTTGTTGTTAGGGCTGCAGTGGTTGTCGTAGGGGCAGCTGCTGTGGTTGAAGTAAATGCTACAATTGTTGTAGGAGCTGCAGTTGTCTTGGGAGCTACAGTTGTTGTAGGTGTTGCTGTTGTGGTTGTCGTAAGACCTGAAGTTGCGGTTGTTGTAGAAGGTGCTGCAGTCGCAGTGGTTGTAAGAATAGCAGTTGTTGTAGCAGGAGATGCAGTAGTTGTCGAAATAGGTTCTGGAGTTGTAGTGGTAGTTGGAGCAGCAGATGTTGTAGTAGGAGCTGCACTGGTTGTCGTGGTAAGTTCTGCAGTCGTAACAGTCGTAAGAGTAGGTTCTGTCGTAGTAGGTTCTGGAGTTGTAGTGGTCGTAGGAGCAGCAGTTGTTGTAGTTAGGGCTGCAGTGGTTGTCGTAGGGCCAGCTGCTGTGGTTGAAGTAGATGCTAAAGTTGTTGTAGGAGCTGCATTTGTCGTGGCAGCTACAGTTGTTGTTGTGGTTGTCGTAGGAGCTGAAGTTGTAGTTGTTGTAGAAGGTGCTGCAGTCGTAGTGGTCGTATGAATAGCAGTTGTTGTAGCAGGAGCTGCACTGGTTGTCGTGGTAAGTTCTGCAGTCGTAGCAGTCGTAGGAGTAGGTTCTGGAGTTGTAGTGGTCGTAGGAGAAGCAGTTGTTGTTGTTAGGGCTGCAGTGGTTGTCGTAGGGGCAGCTGCTGTGGTTGAAGTAAATGCTTCAATTGTTGTAGGAGCTGCAGTTGTCGTGGGAGCTACAGTTGTTGTAGGTGTTGCTGTTGTGGTTGTCGTAAGACCTGAAGTTGCGGTTGTTGTAGAAGGTGCTGCAGTCGCAGTGGTTGTAAGAATAGCAGTTGTTGTAGCAGGAGATGCAGTAGTTGTCGAAATAGGTTCTGGAGTTGTAGTGGTAGTTGGAGCAGCAGATGTTGTAGTAGGAGCTGCACTGGTTGTCGTGGTAAGTTCTGCAGTCGTAACAGTCGTAAGAGTAGGTTCTGTCGTAGTAGGTTCTGGAGTTGTAGTGGTCGTAGGAGCAGCAGTTGTTGTAGATAGGGCTGCAGTGGTTGTCGTAGTGGCAGCTGCTGTGGTTGAAGTAGATGCTAAAGTTGTTGTAGGAGCTGCATTTGTCGTGGCAGCTACAGTTGTTGTTGTGGTTGTCGTAGGAGCTGAAGTTGTAGTTGTTGTAGAAGGTGCTGCAGTCGTAGTGGTCGTATGAATAGCAGTTGTTGTAGCAGGAGCTGCACTGGTTGTCGTGGTAGGTTCTGCAGTCGTAGCAGTCGTAGGAGTAGGTTCTGGAGTTGTAGTGGTCGTAGGAGAAGCAGTTGATGTTGTTAGGGCTGCAGTGGTTGTCGTAGGGGCAGCTGCTGTGGTTGAAGTAAATGCTTCAATTGTTGTAGGAGCTGCAGTTGTCGTGGGAGCTACAGTTGTTGTAGGTGTTGCTGTTGTGGTTGTCGTAAGACCTGAAGTTGCGGTTGTTGTAGAAGGTGCTGCAGTCGCAGTGGTTGTAAGAATAGCAGTTGTTGTAGCAGGAGATGCAGTAGTTGTCGAAATAGGTTCTGGAGTTGTAGTGGTAGTTGGAGCAGCAGATGTTGTAGTAGGAGCTGCACTGGTTGTCGTGGTAAGTTCTGTAGTCGTAACAGTCGTAAGAGTAGGTTCTGTCGTAGTAGGTTCTGGAGTTGTAGTGGTCGTAGGAGCAGCAGTTGTTGTAGTTAGGGCTGCAGTGGTTGTCGTAGGGGCAGCTGCTGTGGTTGAAGTAGATGCTAAAGTTGTTGTAGGAGCTGCATTTGTCGTGGCAGCTACAGTTGTTGTTGTGGTTGTCGTAGGAGCTGAAGTTGTAGTTGTTGTAGAAGGTGCTGCAGTCGTAGTGGTCGTATGAATAGCAGTTGTTGTAGCAGGAGCTGCACTGGTTGTCGTGGTAGGTTCTGCAGTCGTAGGAGTAGGTTCTGGAGTTGTAGTGGTCGTAGGAGAAGAAGTTGTTGTTGTTAGGGCTGCAGTGGTTGTCGTAGGGGCAGCTGCTGTGGTTGAAGTAAATGCTTCAATTGTTGTAGGAGCTGCAGTTGTCGTGGGAGCTACAGTTGTTGTAGGTGTTGCTGTTGTGGTTGTTGTAAGACCTGAAGTTGCGGTTGTTGTAGAAGGTGCTGCAGTCGCAGTGGTTGTAAGAATAGCAGTTGTTGTAGCAGGAGCTACAGTAGTTATCGAAATAGGTTCTGGAGTTGTAGTGGTAGTTGGAGCAGCAGTTGTTGTAGTAGGAGCTGCACTGGTTGTCGTGGTAAGTTCTGCAGTCGTAGCAGTCGTAAGAGTAGGTTCTGTCGTAGTAGGTTCTGGAGTTGTAGTGGTCGTAGGAGCAGCAGTTGTTGTAGTTAGGGCTGCAGTTGTTGTCGTAGGGGCAGCTGCTGTGGTTGAAGTAGATGCAAAAGTTGTTGTAGGAGCTGCAGTTGTCGTGGCAGCTACAGTTGTGGTTGTCGTAGGAGCTGAAGTTGTAGTTGTTGTAGAAGGTGCTGCAGTCGTAGTGGTCGTATGAATAGCAGTTGTTGTAGCAGGAGCTGCACTGGTTGTCGTGGTAGGTTCTGCAGTCGTAGCAGTCGTGGGAGTAGGTTCTGGAGTTGTAGTGGTCGTAGGAGAAGCAGTTGTTGTTGTTAGGGCTGCAGTGGTTGTCGTAGGGGCAGCTGCTGTGGTTGAAGTAGATGCTAAAGTTGTTGTAGGAGCTGCATTTGTCGTGGCAGCTACAGTTGTTGTTGTGGTTGTCGTAGGAGCTGAAGTTGTAGTTGTTGTAGAAGGTGCTGCAGTCGTAGTGGTCGTATGAATAGCAGTTGTTGTAGCAGGAGCTGCACTGGTTGTCGTGGTAGGTTCTGCAGTCGTAGCAGTCGTAGGAGTAGGTTCTGGAGTTGTAGTGGTCGTAGGAGAAGCAGTTGATGTTGTTAGGGCTGCAGTGGTTGTCGTAGGGGCAGCTGCTGTGGTTGAAGTAAATGCTTCAATTGTTGTAGGAGCTGCAGTTGTCGTGGGAGCTACAGTTGTTGTAGGTGTTGCTGTTGTGGTTGTCGTAAGACCTGAAGTTGCGGTTGTTGTAGAAGGTGCTGCAGTCGCAGTGGTTGTAAGAATAGCAGTTGTTGTAGCAGGAGATGCAGTAGTTGTCGAAATAGGTTCTGGAGTTGTAGTGGTAGTTGGAGCAGCAGATGTTGTAGTAGGAGCTGCACTGGTTGTCGTGGTAAGTTCTGCAGTCGTAACAGTCGTAAGAGTAGGTTCTGTCGTAGTAGGTTCTGGAGTTGTAGTGGTCGTAGGAGCAGCAGTTGTTGTAGTTAGGGCTGCAGTGGTTGTCGTAGGGGCAGCTGCTGTGGTTGAAGTAGATGCTAAAGTTGTTGTAGGAGCTGCAGTTGTCGTGGCAGCTACAGTTGTTGTTGTGGTTGTCGTAGGAGCTGAAGTTGTAGTTGTTGTAGAAGGTGCTGCAGTCGTAGTGGTCGTATGAATAGCAGTTGTTGTAGCAGGAGCTGCACTGGTTGTCGTGGTAGGTTCTGCAGTCGTAGCAGTCGTAGGAGTAGGTTCTGGAGTTGTAGTGGTCGTAGGAGAAGCAGTTGTTGTTGTTAGGGCTGCAGTGGTTGTCGTAGGGGCAGCTGCTGTGGTTGAAGTAGATGCTAAAGTTGTTGTAGGAGCTGCATTTGTCGTGGCAGCTACAGTTGTTGTTGTGGTTGTCGTAGGAGCTGAAGTTGTAGTTGTTGTAGAAGGTGCTGCAGTCGTAGTGGTCGTATGAATAGCAGTTGTTGTAGCAGGAGCTGCACTGGTTGTCGTGGTAGGTTCTGCAGTCGTAGCAGTCGTAGGAGTAGGTTCTGGAGTTGTAGTGGTCGTAGGAGAAGAAGTTGTTGTTGTTAGGGCTGCAGTGGTTGTCGTAGGGGCAGCTGCTGTGGTTGAAGTAGATGCTGAAGTTGTTGTAGGAGCTGCATTTGTCGTGGCAGCTACAGTTGTTGTGGTTGTCGTAGGAGCAGAAGTTGTAGTTGTTGTAGTAGGTGCTGCAGTTGTAGTGGTCGTATGAATAGCAGTTGTTGTAGCAGGAGCTGCACTGGTTGTCGTGGTAGGTTCTGCAGTCGTAGCAGTCGTAGGAGTAGGTTCTGGAGTTGTAGTGGTCGTAGGAGAAGCAGTTATTGTTGTTAGGGCTGCAGTGGTTGTCGTAGGGGCAGCTGCTGTGGTTGAAGTAAATGCTTCAATTGTTGTAGGAGCTGCAGTTGTCGTGGGAGCTACAGTTGTTGTAGGTGTTGCTGTTGTGGTTGTCGTAAGACCTGAAGTTGCAGTTGTTGTAGAAGGTGCTGCAGTCGCAGTGGTTGTAAGAATAGCAGTTGTTGTAGCAGGAGATGCAGTAGTTGTCGAAATAGGTTCTGGAGTTGTAGTGGTAGTTGGAGCAGCAGATGTTGTAGTAGGAGCTGCACTGGTTGTCGTGGTAAGTTCTGTAGTCGTAACAGTGGTAAGAGTAGGTTCTGTCGTAGTAGGTTCTGGAGTTGTAGTGGTCGTAGGAGCAGCAGTTGTTGTAGGTGTAGCTGTTGTGGTTGTCGTAAGACCTGAAGTTGCGATTGTTGTAGAAGGTGCTGCAGTCGCAGTGGTTGTAAGAATAGCAGTTGTTGTAGCAGGAGCTGCAGTGGTTGTCATAATAGGTTCTGGAGTTGTAGTTGTCGTTGGAGCAGCAGTTGTAGTACTTAAAGCTGCAGTGGTTGTCGTTGAGACAGCTGCTGTGGTTGACGTAGAAGCTACAGTTGTCGTAGCAGGAGTTGTAGTTGTGATTGTTGTAGTAATTATAGCAGGTGTAGTGGTCGTGGGAGCTGCAGTTGTTGGAACTGCAGTTGTTGTAGTAGGTGCTGTTGTTGTGGTTGTCGTAGGAGCTGAAGTTGTAGTTGTTGTAGAAGGTGCTGTAGTCGTACTGGTCGTATGAATAGCAGTTGTTGTAGCAGGAGCTTCACTGGTTGTCGTGGTAGGTTCTGCAGTCGTAGCAGTCGTAGGAGTAGGTTCTGGAGTTGTAGTGGTCGTAGGAGAAGCAGTTGTTGTTGTTAGGGCTGCAGTGGTTGTCGTAGGGGCAGCTGCTGTGGTTGAAGTAAATGCTAAAGTTGTTGTAGGAGATGCAGTTGTCGTGGGAGCTACAGTTATTGTAGGTGTAGCTGTTGTGGTTGTCGTAAGACCTGAAGTTGCGATTGTTGTAGAAGGTGCTGCATTCGCAGTGGTTGTAAGAATAGCAGTTGTTGTAGCAGGAGATGCAGTGGTTGTCATAATAGGTTCTGGAGTTGTAGTGGTCGTTGGAGCAGCAGTTGTAGTACTTAAAGCTGCAGTGGTTGTCGTAGAGGCAGCTGCTGTGGGTAACATAGAAGCTACAGTTGTCGTAGCAGGAGTTGTAGTTGTGATTGTTGTAGTAATTATAGCAGGTGTAGTGGTCGTGGGAGCTGCAGTTGTCGTGTGAGCTACAGTTGTTGTAGGTGTTGCTGTTGTGGTTGTCGTAGGAGCTGAAGTTGTAGTTGTTGTAGAAGGTGCTGCAGTCGCAGTGGTTGTAAGAATAGCAGTTGTTGTAGCAGGAGCAACAGTAGTTGTCGAAATAGGTTCTGGAGTTGTAGTGGTAGTTGGAGCAGCAGATGTTGTAGTAGGAGCTGCACTGGTTGTCGTGGTAAGTTCTGCAGTCGTAACAGTCGTAAGAGTAGGTTCTGTCGTAGTAGGTTCTGGAGTTGTAGTGGTCGTAGGAGCAGCAGTTGTTGTAGTAAGGGCTGCAGTGGTTGTCGTAGGGGCAGCTGCTGTGGTTGAAGTAGATGGTAAAGTTGTTGTAGGAGCTGCAGTTGTCGTGGCAGCTACAGTTGTTGTTGTGGTTGTCGTAGGAGCTGAAGTTGTAGTTGTTGTAGAAGGTGCTGCAGTCGTAGAAGTCGTAAGAGTAGGTTCTGTCGTAGTAGGTTCTGGAGTTGTAGTGGTCGTAGGAGCAGCAGTTGTTGTAGTTAGGGCTGCAGTGGTTGTCGTAGGAGCTGAAGTTGTAGTTGTTGTAGAAGGTGCTGCATTTGCTGTGGTCATAAGAACAGTAGTTGGTGTAGGTGGAGCTGCACTGGTTGTCATGGTAAGTTCTGCAGTCGTAGCAGTCGTAGGGGTAGGTTCTGTCGTAGTAGGTTCTGGAGTTGTAGTGGTCGTAGGAGCAGCAGTTGTTGTCGTCAGAGCTTCAGTTGTCGAAGGAGCTGCAGGTGTCCTGGGAGCTACAGTGGTCATTGTAGGTGTTACCTTTGTAGTGTCCGTAGGATCTACAGTCGTAGTAGGGGCTGTAGTTGTAGTAGTAGTAGGAGCTACATTTGTTGCTGTAGGAGCTACAGTTGTCGTTGTAGGTTCTACTGTGGTAGTGGTCATAGGAGCTTCAGTTGTATTAGGAACTGCAGTTGTAGTTGTCGTTGGAGCTGCAGTTGTCGTAGGAGCTGCAGTTGTCGTAGGAGCTACAGTTGTTGCCGTAGGAGCTTCAGTTGTTGTTGTCGTAATAAGAGCTGTAGTTGTACTTTTCATAATTAGATCTGCAGTTGTAGAAGATGCGGTTGTGGTAGAAACTCCATGGATAATCCAACATAAGAACACTGTGGTTTGTGAGATGAAGGGTTAAATTGTTTATTGCGCACAATATCAATATTTCCAAGATTACTCTTCATCAGGATGGTGCAGTTTCTAAATATTCTGCTTATTTTCATATAAAATAAATAATTATAATTTGTAGCCACACTCCCTATTTTTTCAGAAAATAAATAATGATGTAAAAATGTAATTGATTGTTAAGGATATTACCTACAATGCCTGAAGAAAGTGTTCATACCACTTGACTTATTCCACATTTTGTTGTGTTACAGCCTGAATTCAAAATGTATTAAAAAATATTTAATTCTTACCCATCTACACACAATAAGCCACAACGACAAAGTGAAAACATGTTAAGAACATTTTTCAAATGTATTGAAAATAAAATACAGAAATATCTCATTTGCATAAGTGTTCACACCGGAGTCAATACTTTGTAGAAACACCTTTTGTCAGTCTCTAAGAGCTTTCCACACCTGGATTGTGCAACATTTACTCATTATTCTTTTCAAAATTCTTCAAGCTCTGTCAAATTGGTTGTTGATCATTGCCAGACAACCATTTCCATAGATTTTCAAGTAGATTCAAGTCAGAACTGGAACATTCACACTGTCTTCTTGATTAGCAACTTCAGTGTAGATTTCACCTTCCTTTTTAGGTTATTGTCCTGCTGAAATGTGAATTCATCTCCCAGTGTCTGGTGGAAACCAGATTTTCCTCTAGGATTTCACCTGCTCTTAGCTCCATTCCATTTCTTTTTTATCCTTAAAAACTCCCCAGTCCTTAATGATTCTAAGCATACCCATAACATGATGCAGCTACAACTATGCTTGAAAATATGGAGTGGTACTCAGTAATGTGTTGTATTGGATTTGCCCCAAACATAACACTTTGTATTCAGGACAAAAAGTGAATTGAATATTCTGTATAGGCTTCTGTCTTTTCACTCTGTCAATTAGGTTAGTATTGTGGATTAACTACAATGTTGTTGATCCATCCTCAGTTTTCTCCTATCACAGCCATTAAACTGTTTCAAAGTTACCATTGGCCTGATGGTGAAATCCCTGAGCGTTTTCCTTCCTCTCTTTCAACTTCACTAGGAAGGATGCCTGAATCTTTGTAGTGACTGGGTGTATGGATACACCTTCTAAAGATGAATTAATAACTTCACCATGCTCAAAGGGATATTCAATGTCTGCTTTTTTTTGCGAGGCATTGGAAAACCTTCCTGGTCTTTGTGGTTGAATATGTGTTTGAGATTCACTGCTCGAGAACTGACAGATAATTGTATGTGTGGGGTACAGAGATGAGTTAGTCACTCAAAAATCATGTTAAACACTATTATTGCACACAGAGTGAGTCCTTGCAACTTATTATGTGACTTGTAAATCACATTTTTACTCCTGAACTTATTTAGGCTTGCCATAGCGAAAGAGGTTGAATACTTATAAACTCAAGACATTTCAGCATTTCATTTTTTATTACATTGTTTAAAAAAATTGAAAAACATGACTCCACTTTGACATTATCGGGTATTGAGTCGAGGCCAGTGACATAAAAATCTCAATTTAATCCATCCTAAATTCAGGCTGGAATTCAACAACATGGAAAAAGTGAAAGGGTGTGAATAATTTCTAAAGGCACTGATAATACCTTACTGAGATTAACACACTTGAGTTATATTTTTTGTTTGTTTATAAGATATCACTGTTTTCATTACAGTAGTGTGTTAATATAATTAAAGTAATATATAGCAGTGTGATTATGTTTACCTCTTACACTTTAGTCATTTTCCATTTTAATATGTATGTATTTAAACGAGGTGTGACATTTGACATTAGATTAGGCAACATTTCAAATTTCCCACACTAAATGTCAAAATAGAAACATATTTTGAAAAAAATCATATGCATTGTAACATCATATGCAAAAAAAATACATCATTGCTCATTAGAATAATTGTCACGGCTGTCGAAAGGATCGGACCAAAGTGCAGCGTGTGTTTCGTTCCACATATTTATTTAATACATGAAAACAATGCTATACATCAAATAACTGAAATCTACAAAATAACAAACCGTGACGCAGAGGAGAAACAAACACTACTCACAAACAATCACCCACAAAAACAGGTGGGACAAACATCAACTTAAATATGACCTCCAATTAGAGACAACGATGACCAGCTGCCTCTAATTGGAGATCATACCAAACAAAACCAACATAGAAATACAAACCATAGACAAACACCCCCTGTCATGCCCTGATCTACTCTACCATAGAAAATAACCACTTACTATGGTCAGGACGTGACAGTACCTCCCCCCCCCCCAAAGGTGCGGACTCCGACCGCACCTACAAAAAAAACAACAACAAAAAACAAACAACACCCCCCCCAAATAACAAAAACACAAAGGGAGGGTAGGGTGGGTGACTAATGTCTATGGCGGCTCAGGTGCAGTACCCAGAACCTTCTTATCCAGCGCATCCCCACGTGGAGGAGGCGGCTCGGGTTCGAGGCGTAACCTCAGCTCCACCCGCTGATCCCTCTGCTTCTGTACCACCGGACTGTAGATCATCGCCGGAGGCTCTGGGTTGCAGGCCGCCGCTGGAGGTTCTGGGCTGCAGGCCGCCGCTGGAGGTTCTGGGCTGCAGGCCGGCGCTGAAGACTCCGGGCTGCAGGCCGCCGCTGGAGATTCCGGGCTGCAGGCCGCCGCTGGAGATTCCGGGCTGCAGGCCGCCGCTGAAGACTCCGGGCTGCAGGCCGCCGCTGAAGGCTCCGGGCTGCGGAGCGTCGCTGGAGGCTCCGGACTGGGGAGCGTCGCTGGAGGCTCCGGACTGGGGAGCGTCGCTGGAGGCTCCGGACTGGGGAGTGTCGCTGGAGGCTCAGGACTAGGGAGCGTCGCTGGAGGCTCCGGACTGGAGAGCGTCGCTGGAGGCTCCGGACTGGAGAGCGTCGCTGGAGGCTCCGGACTGGAGAGCGTCGCTGGAGGCTCCGGACTGGAGAGCGTCGCTGGAGGCTCCGGACTGGAGAGCGTCTCTGTATGTTCCGGACTGGGAACCGTCACGGCAGGCTCCGTGACATGGATCATCACTACAGGTTCCGTGCCATGGATCATCACTGGAGGCTTTGTGCCATGGACCATCACTGGAGGCTCCAGGCCATGGATTATCACAGGAGGCTTCATGCCATGGATCATCCCTACAGGCTCCGGGCCATGGATCATCACTGGAGGCTTCGTGCCATGGATCATCCCTACAGGCTCTGGGCCATGGATCATCACTGGAGGCTTCATGCCATGGATTATCACTACAGGCTCCGGGCCATGGATCATCACTGGAGGCTTCGGACCATTGATCATCACTAGAGGCTTCATACGTGGAGCTGGAACCGGTCTCACCGGACTGGGGAGACGCACAGGAGACTGGGTGCGCAGGGCAGGCACAGGGTATACTGGGCCGTGGAGGCACACTGGAGGTCTGGAGCTTAGGGCTGGCACACCCCGTCCTGGCTGGATGGTTATTTGAGCCCAGCAAGGGCGGAGCGCTGGCACAGGACGAACTGGGCTGTGCTGGTGAATGGCGGGTACCCTGCGTAGAGCAGGCGCAGGATAACCTGGGCCGAAGAGACACACTGGAGACCAGATACGCTGAGCTGGCGCACTTCTTCCTGGCTGACGGCCAACTCTAGCACGGCAACGGTGAGGAGCTTGCACCGAGCACACCGGGCTGTGAGTGTGCACTGGCGACACAGTGCGCATCACCGCATAACACTGTGCCTGCTCGGTCACATGCTCCCCACGGTAAGCACGGGGAGTTGGCTCATGTCTCCAACCTGACTCTGCCAATCTCCCCGTGTGCCCCCCCCCCCAAAAAAAAAATTATTTGGGGGTGCCTCTCGCACTTGCCTCTTGGTGGATATAGCGCCTCGTAGTATCGTCGCTCCGCTCTTGCTGCCTCAATCTCCTCCTTAGGACGGAGATACTCCCTAGCCTGCCTCCAGGGTCCTTTCCCGTCCAATATCTCCTCCCAAGTCCATTTGTCTTGCTGATCCATACCACGCTGCTTGGTCCTTTGGTGGTGGGTGATTCTGTCACGGCTGTCGAAAGGATCGGACCAAAGTGCAGCGTGTGTTTCGTTCCACATATTTATTTAATCTGGGAAAAGTATGCAATACATCAAATAACTGAAATCTACAAAATAACAAAACGTGACGCAGAGGAGAAACAAACACTACTCACAAATAATCACCCACAAAAACAGGTGGGACAAACATCAACTTAAATATGACCTCCATTTAGAGACAACGACGACCAGCTGCCTCTAATTGGAGATCATACCAAACAAAACCAACATAGAAATACAAAACTAGAAACTGAACAAAGAAATACAAAACATAGACAAACACCCCCTGTCACACTCTGACCTACTCTACCATAGAAAATAACCACTTACTATGGTCAGGACGTGACAATAATTGGGTTGGCGCCCCCCCTTGTTTTGTGCAGTGGCAGAGAGCTTTGTGGGCTATACTCGGCCTTGTCTCAGGATGGTAAGTTGGTGGTTGAAGATATCCCTCTAGTGGTGTGTGGGCTGTGCTTTAGCAAAGTCGGTAGGCTTATATCCTGCCTGTTTGGCCCTGCCCAGTGGTATCGTCGGATGGGGCCACAGTGTCTCCCGACCCCTCCTGTCTCAGCCCCCAGTATTTATGCTGCAGTAGTTTGTGAGTCGGGGGGCTAGGGTCAGTCTGTTATATCTGGAGTATTTCTCCTGTCTTATCCAGGGTCCTGTGTGAATGTAAGTATGCTCTCTCTAATTCTATCTTTCTTTCTCTCTATCTTTTTCTCTCTCTCGAGCTCTGAGCCCAAGGACCATGCCTGAGGACTACCTGGCTTGATGACTCCTTGCTGTCCCCAGTCCACCTGGCCGTGCTGCTGCTCCAGTTTCAACTGTTCTGCCTGCGGCTATGGAACCCTGACCTGTTCACCGGACGTGCTACCTGTCCCAGACCTGCTGTTTTCAACTCTCTAGAGACAGAAGGAGCGGTTGAGATACTCTGAATGATCGGCTATGAAAAGCCAACTGACATTTACTCCTGAGGTGCTGACCTGTTGCACCCTCGGCAACCACTGTGATTATTATTATTTGACCCTGCTGGTCATCTATGAACACTTGAACATCTTAGCCATGTTCTGTTATAATCTCCACCCGGCACAGCCAGAAGATGACTGGCCCCCCCTCATAGCCTGGTTCCTCTCTAGGTTTCTTCCTAGGTTCTGGCCTTTCTAGGGAGTTTTTCCTAGCCACTGTGCTTCTACACCTGCATTGCTTGCTGTTTGGTGTTTTGGGCTGGGTTTCTGTACAGCACTTTGTGACATCAGCTGATGTACGAAGGGATTTCTAAATACGTTTGATTTGATTTAAATAAAAATGCAATATTCTGTTACGTAATATCATAACAAACCAAACCAGTGTTCAATCAACCATGATTATAAAGGGTTTGGCAAGTCACAGAATTAGTCATCTGTTACAGCAACAGCTAAGACAATAGTAAATGATCAGAAACGTGAAATCACAGTTCACGTATCCAAAATAGTGCTAAGTGTAAGTGTAAGAGTAGGTTGTACAATTCACATCTGATAAATATAAATTGTTGCGGATTGTTACAATTGGGCTTACATCAGCTGATGTAAGAAGGGATTTATGAATACATTTCATTTGATGATTTAATTACATTATCCAAATTGGATATGGTATTTTCTGTCACCATCCTGCCTTTCTGATCATTTATATTTTGATTCAGGATTAATACACTAGTTGACATGAAGTTAGCATTTAGTAAAACATGAAATTTAGTGTACTACATACCCATGGTGAAAGTAGCTGTCACTTTCTGTGCCTTCATTTTGAACCCAGTTGATGCAGTTGTTTTCTGAACAGAAATAAAAAATATCAGTTTTATTGACTGTTCATATGAACCACTATTAATGTGCAATGGTGGACTCCATTCAAGTTAAACTTAATGTGTAACTTGGTAAGGAAACGTATGCACTTGAATTCATTTAGGTGTGCCAGATCAAGCGGTATAAAGATCTCAAAAAGTTTTCTATACTTTTTTGTATAGTAGGCTGCTGTAAAAATGGATTTAAAAAAAAATATGTTTTAGTCATTTAGCAGACACTCTTATCCAAAGCAACTTATAGTAGTGAATGCATACATTTCATACATTTTTTCCATACTGGTCCCCTGTGGGAATCAAACCCACAACCCTGGCGTTGCAAACAGCATGCTCTACCAACTGAGCCACACGGGATTTATACACCCTAGTGAAATTTTATAGGAAAATTAAAATTTGTGTTGTATTCTTTCTATGAGAAATCTGCCTTTTACTGCAGCACGTCAATGATGTTACTTCATAAAAGAAGAAAAGTAATTTCTAGTTTTCAAACAGTCTACCAGCACCCAGCAATTCACTCTGAAACCTATACATATTATGTGACAGTAATAGGTTCAGTTCATCAAAAGTGGAGTATTTTTCCAAATATAACACATAATAAATCTAATAATACATTAGGGTTGCATTTTGTCAAGAGAAATCAGCCTTTTTCTGCTTAAAAAACATATGGAAGGTGGTAGATTTAGATGGGAGATATGTTTGTGTCATTCATTATGACAGCACAGGACTTGGCTACATGTTATTGTATTCGTATAAAGAAGACGGGGATAAATAATTATGCTTAATATCCTCTCACACACAACAATACTGTAAGCGTACTTAATTATTTTGAAAGGAATCCACATCTATACATTATACTGATGAATGTATATCACTTAAATCATGTAACCGTTACTTCATAAAAGAGGAAAAGTAATTTCAAGTTTCCAAATGGTCTGCCAGAATTTCTGAATCCTATATATATTCTGTGACAGTAATAGTTGTAGTTCATCAAAAGTGGATAAGTTTTCATTTTTAACACATACATAATAACCATAAACTTCATAGTTTCTATGTTTTTTATTTACATTATCCATTTAGGATTTGTATCCTTTCTTATAAGCCCATTTTGGGTTTCTCTTCCTCATGTGACATGTGTACATACCTTGTGTTATATTTTATATTTTTTTTACTGTGTGCAAATAAAATGTAAAAAAAATCAAACCTTTTCCATGTATATATTACATTATACAGTAAAGGTCATTACTTACCTACAGAAAACACTTTACTGCCAGTCTCCTTATTTCTGTAATTTCTCCAAATATCAATTGAGGAAGGAATTGGTCAATGACAATAAACAATCACAATATCTAGCTTCTATCCACTCTAAAATGTTATTATCCATGCAGTTGTGTTTGCCATTTCAAGCTTACAATTGAACTGTTCATATGTACACTGTCATGCCAATGTTTTTCTAGTTTCTATTTATATTACTCCAGGGCTGTTTTGATGCCACAAATTCTTCAACTTTCAAGTGACGTAAATATTTTGGGAGGCACAAAATATAAGATAAAGATTATGAAAAAAGGGAGGGACAATGGATGGGCGGGTGAATGCATGTGAAAGGTATGGTGGATAATACTGTTTTTGTTTTTTCCCAAGATACTGACGTGGTATTGAAAACTGGTCAGGTGAAAGAAAACTGGTTAGGTGTTATGACAAAAATTTTGGGGAGGGACAAAAGATAATATGAAAAAGGGAGGAACGAAATATGGGCAGGTGAATCGGTTTGCGAGTATAATAACAATTTCGTTTTCCCCACTTAATGACCTTATTGTATTGAAAACTGGTCAGGCAACAATTTAAATTTAGTTTACATTTTCTATAGTCAAAAACGTACTTTTATTTAGTCAGTGGACTAAGGTTATAATTCAGCCTTTTTCTATTTAACAGTCCTACACTCACACGCCTGCTAATTCGTATATATATATTATTAACATCACCTAGCTGTTTATATAATCAGTAGATTCAGTTAATGAATCCCTAACAAAAGAGATGCCAAGGTACTTTGTAATCAGCTGCAACTATGACTGAGGATCACAATGACCCCACATGGTGAGTTCAACAATGGAGGAAATCATCTTGGGTTTCCAGATTTCTAGTTTTATGCAGAGTTGGACTTCATTAATTGTATTAATAAGAATAATATATTTGTATGGCACTTTTTTTCAGATGCTAAAATGATTTAACATTGATTACTTAAACTGAAGATTGACACCAAAACATCCGTGTGTGCCTGCTAGAAAATATATATATTTTTTAATAATAATCATTCTGACATTCTGTCTATTACTTTTGTGTGCTACCCTTTAATTTTTAGACTTCACAGATAATATTTTTGGAGAAATTAATATAAATCTTTATCTCGTGGCTGAATAAAAACCTTTTTAATTAAAAAAGTGATTGGGCAGTCTTTAAATGGACAATCTGGGATTGGTAAGTTTTAATTCTTGCATCCATAACAGTCTATGAATTTGAGTGGTTACATTTCCCCAGGACAGGGGACAACCTAAGGATGTGAGCCGTACAAAATGGCTATTGAGAGACCGCCAACCTATGTTGAACTCCGAACCAAACATATTGCAGGGACCCCAATTGTAACAATCCGCAACAATTTATATTTATCAGATGTGAATTGTACAACCTACTCTTACACTTACACTTAGCACTATTTTGGATACGTGAACTGTGATTTCACGTTTCTGATCATTTACTATTGTCTTAGCTGTTGCTGTCCACAGATGACTAATTCTGTGACTTGCCAAACCCTTTATAATCATGGTTGATTGAACACTGGTTTGGTTTGTTATAATATTACATAACAGAATATTGCATTTTTATTTAATTCAAATCAAATGTATTTATAAATCCCTTCTTACATCAGCTGATGTCACAAAGTGCTGTACAGAAACCCAGCCTAAAACCCCAAACAGCAAGCAATGCAGGTGTAGAAGCACAGTGGCTAGGAAAAACTCCCTAGAAAGGCCAGAACCTAGGGCCAGTCCTCTTCTGGCTGTGCCAGGTGGAGATTATAACAGAACATGGCTGAGATGTTGAAATGTTCATAGATGACTGTAACGGCTGTCGTAGGAGAGAGAGGACCAAGGCACAGCGGGTTGCGTGCTCATCATTATAATTTATTAAATAAACGTGAACACGGAAAACAAAGAACGACAGTTTCACAGGCTACAATAATAACAGCAGTGCGAAATACAACTACCCACAATTAACAACCCCAAACACATACCTATATACAGGACTCTCAATCAGAGGAAAATAGAAACACCTGCCTCCAATTGAGAGTCCACACCCAAACCTAAACATAGAAAAACTAAACTAGACAGAACGTAGAAAATACAATCTAGAACATACCCAACACCCAGAACTAACAAATCACACACCCTAAACACAACCAACCACCCCGAACCAACCAAAACAAATACCCTCTGCCACATCCTGACCAAACTACAATACAAATAATACCTAAACTGGTCAGGACGTGACAATGACCAGCAGGGTCAAATAATAATAATCACAGTGGTTACTTGTATCTCTGCCTGACGACTGCTATAATGATGAAAGGTGTTCAAATATTTTTATTTTATTTGTTCTATTGAACATGAAACTACACTACAATAAAGGCATTTCAATATTTTGAAGACTGCCTTGGTCCTCATCATTTTTACTTCATTGACGGTCATTCCTTGCATCCATGAATTTCCTTGCATACATTTATCCAGCCTCATTCCCCATCTGTTTTCAAAAGTGGTGGGGTCACTGCTATGTTATATAATAATATGCAGTATATGGATAATATTGCTTTTGTTTTTTCCACAAGATACTGCCGGGTTATTGAAAACCGGTCAGGTGAAAGAAAACTGGTTAGGTTTTCTGAAGAAAACTTGTGGGAGGGACAAAACATAATGTGAAAAAGGGAGGGACAAAAGATGGGTAGGTGAATCTCTTTGAGAGTATAATTACAATTGTTAGTTCCCCAGTTACTGACCTTCTTGTATTGAAAACTGGTCAGGTGACAAACATTTTTCAAGATTTTCTATAGCCCAAAACTTGCTTAATTACACATAATTTGCTTAACTTTTGAGCCATTAATTTTATTTCATCAGTGGCCTAAAGTGATCACCCAGACTTTTTTTTATCTAACAGTCCTACACTCACATACTTGCTAATTCCAATATATTTTAACTAACATAACGTAGCTGTTTCTTTTAAAGGTAGATTCCGTTCATGAATCTCTAACAAAAGAGATGTCAAGGTACTTTGTAATCAGCAGCTAACTATGATTGAGGGTCACAATGACCCCACATGGTGAACCGAACAACAGAGGAAATCATCTTGGATTTCCAGATTTATAGTGAGTTGAACTTTTGTTAATAAGAATAATATACACTGTACAAAAATATAAACGCAACATGCAACAATTTCAAATATTTTATTGAGTTACACAGTTCATATAAGGAAATCAGTTAATTGAAATAAAATCATTAGACGCTAATCTATGGATTTCACATGACTGTGAATACAGATATGCATCTGTTGGCAACAGATACCTTAAAAAAGGTAGCGATGTGGATCAGAAAACCAGTCAGTATCTGGTGTGACCACGATTTGCATCATGCAGCGCAATACATCTCCTTTGCATAGAGTTGATCAGGCTGTTGATTGTGGCCTGTGGAATGTTGTCCCACTCATATTCAATGGCAGTATTAAGTAGCTGGATATTGACGGGACTGGAACATGCTGTCGTACACAACGATCCAGAACAGCCCAAACATGCTCAATGGGTGACATGTCTGGTGAGTATGCAAACTCTAAAACAATGTTGGAGGTGGCTTAGGGTAGAGAAATTAACATTAAATTCTCTGGCAACAGTTCTGGTGGATATTCCTACAATCAGCATGCCAATTGCACACTCCCTCAAAACTTGAGACATCTGTGGCATTGTGTTGTGTGACAACACAGCATATTTTAGAGTGGCCTTTCATTTCCCCCAGGACAAGGTGCACCTGTGATAATGATCATTCTGTTCAATTAGCTTCTTGATATGCCACACCTGTCAGGTGGATGGATTATTTTGGCAAAGGAGAAATGCTCACTAAAAGGGAAGTAAACAAATCTGTGCACAAAATTTGAGTGAAATAAGCTTTTGTGTGTATGGAACATTTCTGGGACCTTTTATTCCAGCTCATTAATTAATAACCTCTAAAGGATCGAACCATTTTTAAAAATGTTCACCTAAAATGACATGCCCAAATCTAACTGCCTGTAGCTCCGGCATTGAATCAAGGATATGCATATTCTTGATACCATTTGAAAGGAAATGTGAAATGAATGTAGGAGAATATAACACATTAGATCTGGTAAAAGAGAATACAAAGAAAATAACATTTTTTTTTTGTACCATCATCTTTGAAATGCAAGAGAAAGGCCATAATGTATTATTCCAGCCCAGGCACAATTTAGATTTTGGCCACTAGATGGCAGCAGTGCATGTGCAAAGGTTTAGACTGATCCAATGAACCATTGTATGGTTCAAGACTGCCCAAATGTGCCTAATTAGTTTATTAATAACTTTTCAAGTTCATAACTGTGCACTCTCCTCAAACAATAGCATGGTATTATTTCACTGTAATAGCTACTGTAAATTGGACAGTGCAGTTAGCTTAACAATATCAGATATGTCTATGTCCTGTGAAATTTTCTTGTTACTTACAACCTCATGCTAATTGCATTAGCCTACGTTAGCTCAACCATCCAGTGGGGGACCCATCAATCCTGAAGAAGTTTTAAAATTGGTACCAACACTTTACATGTTGCACTTATCATTTTGTTCAGAATGTATACAGTGCATTAGGAAAGTAGTCAGACCCCTTGACTTTTTCCACATTTTGTTACGATACAGTCTTATTCTAAAATGGATTAAATAAAAAAAAATACTCATCAATCTACACACAATACCCCATAATGACAAAGCGAAAACTGTTTTTTAAGTATTCAGACCCTTTGCTATGAGACTCGAAATTGATCATCCTTGAGATGTTTCTACAACTTGATTGGAGAAGGGCCTTGATCAGGGAGGTGACCAAGAACCCGATGGTCACTCTGACAGAGCTTCAGAGTTCCTCTGTGGAGATGGGAGAACCTTCCAGAAGGACAACCATCTCTGCAGCACTCCACCAATCAGGCCTTTATGGTAGAGTGGCCAGACGGAAGCCACTCCTCAGCAAAAGGCACATGACAGCCCGCTTGGAGTTTGCTAAAATACACCTAAAGGACTCTCAGACCATGGGAAACAAGATTCTCTGGTCTGATGTAACCAAGATTGAACTATTTGGCCTGAATGCCAAGCGTTACATCTTGAGGAAACCTGGCACCATCCCTACAGTGAAGCATGGTGGTGGCAGCATCATGCTGTGGGGATGTTTTCAGCGGCAGAGACTAGTCAGGATCGAGGGAAAGATCAACAGAGCAAAGTATTTTGGTATTTCATTAGGATCCCCTTTAGCTGTTGCAAAAGCAGCAGCTACTCTTCCTGGGGTCCACACAAAACATGAAACATGACATAATATAGAACATTAATAGACAAGAACAGGTCAAGGACAGAACTACGTTATAAAAAAATACATGTAAAAAGGCACACGTAGCCTACATATCAATACCAATACATACACACTAACTATCGAGGTCAAATAGGGGAGAGACGTTGTGCTGTGAGGAGTTGCTTAATCTGTTTTTTTAAACCAGGTTTGCTGTTCACTTGAGCAATATGAGATGGAATGGAGTTTCATGCAATAATGGCCCTATATTAAACTGTACACTTTCTTGAATTTGTTCTGTATTTGGGGACTGTGAAAAGACCACTGGTGGCATGTCTGGTGGGGTAATTGTGTTTGTCAGAGCTGTGTGTAAGTTGACTATGCAAACAATTTGGGATAAATATTTATTATAAAAAGAAGTGATGTAGTCTGTCTCTCCTTAACTCTTAGCCAAGAGAGACTGGCATGCATAATATTTATAGCAGGCCTTCCAATTACAATGAAGAGCAAGACGTGCCGCTCTGTTCTGGGCCAGCTGCAGCTTAACTAGGTCTTTCCTTGCAGCACTGGACCACACGACTGGACAATAAACAAGATAAGACAAAACTAGAGCCTGCAGAACTTGCTTTTTGGAGTGTGGTGTCAAAAAAGCAGAGCATCTCTTTATTATGGACAGACCTCTCCCCATCTTTACAACCATTGAATCTATATGTTTTGACCATGACAGTTTCCAATCTAAAAGGTAACACCAAGTAATTTAGTAACCTCAACTTGTTCAACAGCCACACCATTCATTACCAGATTGAAGTCTAGAACTTAAGGAATGATTTGTACCAAATACAATGCTCTTATTTTTAGAGATGTTCAGCACCAGTTTATTACTGGCCACCCATTCCAAAACATACAGCAAGTATTTGCTAAGGTTTCCAGTGACTTCATTAGCTGTGGTTGCTGATGCGTATATGGTTGAATCATCAACATACATGGACACACGTGCTTTGTATAATGCCAGTGGCAGGTCATTGGTAAAAATAGAAAAGAGTAGAGGTTTTAGAGAGCTGCCCTGTGCTACACCACACTTCACATGTTTGACATTAGAGAAGCTTCCATTAAAGAAAACCCGTTGAGTTCTATTAGATAGATAGCTCTGAATACATGACATGGCAAGGGTTGAAAAGCCATAATACATACATTTCTTCAACAACAGGTTACAATATCAAAGGCTGCACTGAACTCTAACAGTACAAAATCAAATCAAATGTTATTGGTCACATACACATGGTTAGCAGATGTTATTGCGAGTTTAGAGAAATGCTTCTGCTTCTAGTTCCGGCGGTACAGCAATATCTAGCAAGTAATCTAACAATTCCACAACAACTACCAAATAGACACAAATCTAAGTAAAGGGATGGAATAAGAATATATACATATATGGATGAGCAATGACTGAGTGGCATAGGCAAGATGCAATAGATGGTATAAAATACAGTATATACATATGGGATGAGTAACGCAAGATATGTAAACATTATTAAAGTGGCATTATTAACCTCTAGCTTGCGTCCCACCAACTCAACAGCCAGTGGAATCCCATGGCGCGATATTCAAATACCTTAGAAATGCTATTACTTCAATTTCTCAAACATATCACTATTTTACACCATTTTAAAGACAAGACTCTCGTTAATCTAACCACACTGTCCGATTTCAAAAAGGCTTTACAACAAAAGCAAAACATTAGATTATGTCAGCAGAGTACCCACCCATTTTTCAAGCTAGCATATAATGTCACATAAACCCAAACCACAGCTAAATGCAGCACTAACCTTTGATGATCTTCATCAGATAACACTCCTAGGACATTATGTTATACAATACATGCATGTTTTGTTCAATCAAGTTTATATTTATACCAAAAAACTGCTTTTTACATTAGCATGTGACGTTCAGAACTAGCATACCCACCGCAAACATCCGATGAATTTACTAAATTACTCACAAAAAAACGTTCACAAAAAACATAACAATTATTTTAAGAATTATAGATACAGAACTCCTTTATGCAATCGCTATGGCCGATTTTAAAATAGCTTTTCGGCAAAAGCACATTTTGCAATATTCTGAGTAGATAGCTCGCCATCACGGGCTAGCTATTTTGACACCCACCAAGTTTGGCACTCACCAAACTCAGATTTACTATAAGAAAAATTGGATTACCTTTGCTGTTCTTCGTCAGAATGCACTCCCAGGACTTCTACTTCAATAACAAATGTTGGTTTGGTTCAAAATAATCCATAGTTATGTTCAAATATCCTCTGTTTTGTTCATGCGTTCAAGACACTATTCGAAGGGTAAAGAAGGGTTACGCGCCCGGCGTGTATCGTGACAAAACATTTCTAAATATTCCATTACCGTACTTCGAAGCATGTCAAACGCTGTTTAAAATCAATTTTTATGCGATTTTTCTCGTTAAAAAAAGCGATAATATTCCGACCGGGAAACCCTGTTTTCGTTCAAAGACTGAAAATCTAAAATGGACTCTTCACGTGCACGCGCGCCCCCGTCTCATTGTTCTCAGATCGACCACTTACCAAATGCGCTACTGTTTTTCAGCCATGGGCTGCAAAGTCATCATTCAACGTTCTGCCGCCTTCTGAGAGCCTATGGGAGCCGTAGGAAGTGTCACGTTACAGCAGAGATCCTCAGTTTTCAATAAAGAGAGTGTAGAAGGCCAAGAAATGGTCAGAGAGGGCACTTCCTGTACAGAATCTTCTCAGGTTTTTGCCTGCCATATGAGTTCTGTTATACTCACAGACACCACCAACAGTTTTAGAAACTTTCGGGTGTTTTCTATCCAAATCAAACAATTATATGCATATTCTAGTTTCTGGGCAGTAGTAATAACCAGATTAAATCGGGTACGTCTTTTATCCGGCCGTGCAAATACTGCCCCCTACCCTAGAGAGGTTAATCAATTGGTGTGTGTGTGTGTGTGTGCTGTGGGGTTGAAGCTCTCTCATCCCTTCCAGGCTTTTGAGAGGGAGGGTGGACAATGAGCCTGTCATAGCGGATGTAAGCAATGTCCCCCGCGCTCTGACAGCTTTCATGGCTAGGATAAGTTCTTTCCTCTTCTGGCGCACAGCTTCAGGATAGTCCTTGTTGAGGAAGATATATGTTCCTCAGACTTCATCCAGGTCTCATGTGGGGATTCTGCAATTCCGTCCACAAACATGTTGTTCCGCCTTGATTGTCCCTCGAGATTTACCCGTCATTGTTATCATGGATTCACACGCATAACTGATGTCCTCTCTCAATGACTTACGATTGCTGTCATCTTGCCGTTCTCCTGTTTCACCTCGTCGAGCTGACCCTGGGAGAACTGCAAACTGTTCTTCAGGTCCTGGACTCTTTTTGTTTGTTTAAAAGATCCTTCACTTGTGATAGGGAGACACCACTGTCCTCAACAATACTCCCGCCGGCTTTCGTCTTTGCCATGGTAGCTAGCAACATAGGTTACGCTGTTACTGCTCGCAGTTCCAGACATGGCAGGTCACAGGGAAGATTGAACACAACAAACAGCAGGGATCTAGACAGCCACAAACCCGTGACAATCTGCGGTCCCAGCCACAATGGCTAGCCACGTTGCGGGCTACATTCTAGTCCTCAATGAACAGTGCTAGCTTGATAGGCAGCTATTAAGCAGCTAGGCTAGCTGCTACGCCAAATAGCTCCTCAGACCCGGCCTTGGTCGGCAGGATCACTGGACAGAGAGTAGCAGTCCCAGTAACTGATGTCAAATGCGTAGCGGAATCCAAACTAAAAAGTTAGCTAGCTACTAAGAAACTTCCCAATACACTTTCAAAACAACAAACTTCTCAAAACAACAAACCGAGCTCTCCCTTGTTCTGCGTTCAACAGGATGTGTTCAACAGGAACTTATAGAGAGACTAGAGATCCTTGATGAAAACCTGCTCCAGAGCGCTCAGGACCTCAGACTGGGGCGAAAGTTCACCTAAGCACACAGCCAAGACAACGCAGGAGTGGCTTTGGGACAAGTCTCTGAATGTCCTTGAGTGGCCCAGCCAGAGCCCGGACTTGAACCCGATCGAACATCTCTGGAGAGACCGGAAAATAGCTGTGCAGCAACGCACCCCATCCAACTTAACAGAGCTTGAGAGGATCTGCAGAGAAGAATGGGAGAAACTCCCCAAATACAGGTGTGCCAAGTTTGTAATATCATACCCAAGACGACTCGAGGCTCGAATCACTGCCAAAGGTGCTTCAACAAAGTATTGAGTGAAGGGTCTGAATACTTATGTAAATGTGATATCAGTTTTTAGGTTTTATAAATTTGCTAAAATTTCAAAAACGTGTTTTTGCTTTGTCATTATGGGGTATTGTGTGTAGATTAATGAGGGGAAAAACTATTTAATCCATTTTAGAATAAGGCTGTAACGTAACAAAATGTAGAAAAAGTCAAGGGGTCTGAATACATTCCAAATGCACTGTATATTGACATATAATGTACATACCTACATACATACACATTCAGTACCGGTCAAAAGTTTGGAGACAGCTACTCATTCAAGGGTTTTTCTTTATTTTTACAATGTTTTACATTGTAGAATAATAGTGAAGACATCAAAACTATGAAATAACACATATGGAATCACGTAGTAACCAAATCAAAATATACTTTATACTTGAGATTCTTCAAAGTTTCCACCCTTTGCCTTGATGACAGCTTTGCACACTCTTGGCATTCTCTCAACCAGCTTCATGGGGTAGGTGTGCCTTGTTAAAAGTTAATTTGTGGAATTTCTTGAAAGACAACCACACTTCTATGAGTAGACTAAAACAACTACACACTCATCTACTGTCAAATCTACCATTCCAGTGTTTTAATTGCTATATTGTATTTACTTCGCCACCATGGCCTATTTATTGCCTTTACCTCCCTTATCTCACCTCATTTGCTCACATTGTATTTAGACTTATTTTTCTACTGTATTATTGATTGTATGTTTGTTTTACTCCATGTGTAACTCTGTGATGTTATATGTGTCGAACTGCTTTGCTTTATCTTGGCCAGGTCGCAACAGTCTGGGAGCATCAGGTAAGCCTCAGAGCAGTACCCAAGTAGCAGTTCAGGGGTTTATGTGCCTTGCTCAAGGACACAATGGCAGAAGGGGTTGGAACCAGACCTGGATAAATAGTATATTTCAAATACTCTAATGAGCTGTGGTCGATGATTGAGCTTGGGACCATTGTAATAGTCCCAAAAGAGCAAACCACATATTTCTGGCACTCTACTCCAGACAGGCTCAATACTATTTGAACTCAGGTCAGAGCAATTGATGACATTGTAATGTGTTCAGTAACCTTGCCTGATACCTGAAGACATTTATTTGCTCCAATCAAATCAATCACATTTATTTTATAAAGCCTTCTTAACATTAGCGGTAGTCAGGAAGTGCTTTAAAGATACCCGGCCTAACACCCATTGATCCAGAAGCTGATGCCTTGGCTTTAGCTCAGCAGAGTCTAATACAGCCTTGTGGTGCACAGGACTAATCCAGTCAGCAACACCAGCAACAATACTGCTACTTAATACTGTAATGAAAAAATAACTTATTCTGCTTTCTTTTGAATTATTTTTAAATATTAGGTTGTTATGGCACCTTTAACATTCACAAAGTGTTACCCAAATTATTTAGTTAAGAAATTCGGGTGAGTTTCTTTCAAAATGTGAGTATCACTTTTGAACCTGTACATCCCTGAGAGTGATGCCTGACTCAACATGTCTAATTGTTACTATTAGAACCTTCTTGACTAATAAGGACTGCTTAAATGGATGTAATGTGTGCGCAATTCCATTGTACTTGCTAGTTGCAAACACAACACAAGTTTTAGAGAGTATGTTTATCTTCGAGGGTGTGACTTTTTAGGGTGTGACCAGATTTAAGACTCATATTGTATACCAACCTACTTAGAGACAGTGCATGGAAAGAAGATATTTATATTCATATGACATTTCACATTCATCAAATCCAGAGGCATGGTCCGTGTCCAATATCTGTCTTGCCTACTACTTACTAAAAGTACATACTTCTGTTTACTAATCATACTTCATATTATTTAGAGCGTACTGTAAAAACATATGCAGTAAGCAATGAATATCAACATACTAGGCTTATTCATACTGCAAAGGCATCTAATGCGTGATTTCCTGCCATTTGTTCATTTTGGTGTCATCAGCTGTTGAATGTATGCATTTAAAGTATTCACATGTTTTCATGTAAAGACAAAACATTTTCTGCTGTAATATTGATGTGGTTATAAAGACAGTATGCCTACACTACTTAGCAAAAATACAAATAAGTTGTGTGTAAAGGAGAACCACAGATAGAACAAGTAGCATACAAATCTTCGGTACAACTTCAGCTGTCCCAGAAATAGCAATGCATTCAATTCTATTTCTATGGTATATTCTAAGGATTTGGCTGTCTAACCACATACCGACATTCACAGGTCTCTGGGTGAGGTTCTGTCTTCATGTACGTACGTGTATGTACGTGCAGTCAGGTGGCAGGAGGGGTGGAGTGCATGACACTTCATCCTGGATATGACAGAGTTTACCTCAACCCATGGGTCCAGCAGAAGCCTACAAAGTAATATCAGAATAGTGCAAATTAGAATAGTGCAAAAACTTGTGTAGATATTCTAAACAAAGTGTTTTGATAACTTTCAAGTGCAACAGTTCCATGTAGAATAAACCATCCTTAGTGTTCTGCTAATACAACAATGTGCAAATATTGCAATTGTCTTTCATAACCAATACTGATACAGTACCTATCAGCATTTCTTTCTGGTGGTAGACATTAGTCGTCATCCCTTCATTCGGTGTCCCATATAAGACAGTTTCCTGACATGTTTGAAGAACACACAGATTTTAAATCGGTCATTAGTATTGTCATTCCCAACCAATACAGATACTGCAGCTGTAAGCATTTTTTTCTCATGGCATATGTTATTCGTCATCCATTTCGTATGGTGTCCCACATAAGACAGTTCCCTGACATGCTTGAAGAACACATTCATTTTTAATAGGTCAGTGATGCTGACGCCGTCACTATTTCCGCATTTAAAACAACTGTGAACTGGGCACTCAGAAAAGAATGGGAACATACCCAAGAAGACTCGAGGCTGTAATTGCTGCCAAAGGTGCTTTAACAAAGTACTGAGTAAAGGGTCTGAATACTTGTGTAAATGTGATATTTCAGTTTTTTATTTTTTATAACTTAGCAAAAGAATCTAAAAACCTGTTTTTTCTTTGTCATTATGGGGTATTGTGTGTAGATTGATGAGGGAAAAAAAATATTAAATACATTTTAGAAGAAGTATGTAAAGTAACAAAATGTGGAAAAGGTCAAGGGGTCTGAATACTTTCCGAATGTACTGTGTAGCGAATGTGCCCACTCTGGTATTGGCACGTGTGCTCCAGCTAACAGTTAGCTGATACTTTGTGCGTATAGCCTACATCAGGGGTATTCAACTTTTACTCTACGAGGTCCAGAGCCTGCTGGTTTTTTGTTCTACCTGATAATTAAGTGCACACACCTGGTGTCCCTAAATCAGTCGCTGATTAGAGGGGAACAATGAAACAATGCAGTGGAACTGGCTTCGAGGTCCAGCGGCAGCATCGATCAGCATGTCACCAGAATAAGATCTTTGATATTTATTGAAAGGAGAATCATGCTCATCACTGTGCACTTTCACCACACTGTGAAGTTCATCTTAACTTATTTAATTTGTAGCCTAATAAACTGCATGCTTTCCCGAGTTGTATTGGGAGAACCACAGAACATATCATCACATGAATCCAAGTTTACTTATTTTTTTACGTACTTTACTCGCATAAAAAGGGAAGCCCAGCTCACACAGCCGCGAGCTGCCCAGTGACACGAGCCTAATATACGAGCGAAATTACTTCTATGCTCGCTTCGAGGCAAGCAAAACTGAAGCATGCATGTTAGCATCAGCTGTTCCGGACGACTGTGTGATCACACTCTCCGTAGCCGATGTGAGTAAGACCTTTAAACAGGTCAACAATCACAAGGCTGCGGGGCCAGACGGATTACCAGGACGTGTACTCCGAGCATGCGCTGACCAACTGGCAAGTGTCTTCACTGACATTTTCAAACTGTCCCTGACTGAGTCTAATACCAACTTGTTTCAAGCAGACCACTATAGTCCCTGTGCCCAAGAACACTAACGTAACCTTCATAAATGACTATAGACCCGTAGCACTCATGTCTGTAGCCAAGACGTGCTTTGAAAGGCTGATCATGGCTCACATCAACACTATTATCCCAGAAACCCTAGACCCACTCCAATTTGCATACCGCCCCAACAGATCCACAGATGATGCAATCTCTATTGCACTCCACACTGCCCTTTCCCACCTGGACAAAAGGAACACCTATGTGAGAATGCTATTCACTGACTACAACTCAGCGTTCAATACCATAGGACCCTGGGACTAAACACCTCCTTCTGCAACTGGATCCTGGACTTGCTGATGGGCGGCCCCCAGGTGGTAAGAGTAGGTAACAACACATCTGCCATGCTGATCCTCAACACGTGGGCCCCTCAGGGGTGTGTGCTCAGTCCCCTTCTGTACTCCCTGTTCACTCATGACTGCATAGCCAGGCTCGACTCCAACACCATCATTAAGTTTGCTGGCGACAACAGTTGTAGGCCTGATCACCGACAACGATGAGACAGCCTATAGGGAGGTCAGAGACCTGGTCATGTGGTGCCAAGATTAGAGGTCGACCGATTATGATTTTTCAACGCCGATACCGATTATTGGAGGGCTAAAAAAGCCAATGCCGATTAAATCGGCCGATTTTAAAAAAAAGTGTCATAATGACAATTACAACAATACTGAATGAACACTTATTTTAACTTAATATAATACATCAATAAAATCTATTTAGCCTCAAATTAATAATGAAACATGGTCAATTTGGTTTAAATAATGCAAAAACAAAGTGTTGGAGAAGAAAGTAAAAGTGCAATATGTGCCATGTAAGAAAGCTAACGTTTAAGTGCCTTGCTAAGAACATGGGAACATATGAAAGCTGGTGGTTCCTTTTAACATGAGTCTTCAATATTCCCAGGTAAGAAGTTTTAGGTTGTAGTTATTATAGGAATATTTCTCTCTATACGATTTGTATTTCATATACCTTTGACTATTGGATGTTCTTATAGGCACTTTAGTAACAGTATAGCTTCCGTCCCTGTCCTCGCTCCTACCTGGGCTCGAACCAGGAACACATCGACAACAGCCACCATCGAAGCAGCGTTACCCATGTAGAGCAAGGGGAACAGCTACTCCAAGTCTCAGAGCGAGTGACGTTTGAAACGCTATTAGCGCGCACCCGCTAACTAGCTAGCCATTTCACATCGGTTACACCAGCCTAATCTTGGGAGTTGACAGGCTTGAAGTCATAAACAGCGCAATGCATTGCGAGGAGCTGCTGGCAAAACACACAAAAGTGCTGTTTGAATGAATGCTTACGAGCCTGCTGGTGCCTACCACCGCTCAGTCAGACTGCTCTATCAAATCATAGACTTAATATAATATAATAAACACACAGAAATATGAGCCTTAGGTCATTAATAGGGTAGAATCCGGAAACTATCATCTCGAAAAGAAAAGGTTTTTTTCTTTCAGTGAAATACGGAACCGGTCCGTATTTTATCTAACGGGTGGCATCCCTAAGTCTAAATATTCCTGTTACATTGCACAACCTTCAATGATATGTCATAATTACGTAAAATTCTGGCAAATTAGTTTGCAACGAGCCAGGCAATGAACGCAAGAGCAGTGACACACTTTCATGTTAGCAGGCAATATTAACTAAATATGCAGGTTTAAAAATATATACTTGTGTATTGATTTTAAAGAAAGGCATTGATGTTTATGGTTAGGTACATTGGTGCAACGACAGTGCTTTTTTCGCAAATGCGCTTGTTAAATCATCACCCGTTTGTCGAAGTAGGCTGTGATTCAATGAGAAATTAACAGGCACCGCATCGATTATATGCAACGCAGGACACGTTAGATAAACTAGTAATATCATCAACCATGTGTAGGTAACTAGTGATTATGTTAAGATTGATAGTTTTTTTATAAGATAAGTTTAATGCTAGCTAGCAACTTACCTTGGCTTCTTGCTGCCCTCGCGTAACAGGTAGTCAGCCTGCCATGCAGGCTCCTTGTGGAGTGCAATGTAAGGCAGGTAGTTAAAGCGTTGGACTAGTAACCAGAAGGATGCAAAAACGAATCCCCCCTGAACGAGGCAGTTAACCCCCGTTCCTAGGCCGTCATTGAAAATAAGAATGTGTTCTTAATCTGACTTGCCTAGTTAAAAAAAGGTGTAAAAAAAATGACAACATTTGTAAAAATGTGTTTTTTTTTTAAATCGCCAAATCGGTGGCCAAAAATAACGATTACCGATTGTTATGAAAACTTGAAATTGACCCTAATTAATCTGACATTCCGATTAATCGGTCGACCTCTAGCCAGGATAACAACCTCTCCCTCAACGTGATCAAGACAGAGGAGATGACTGTGGACTACAGGAAAAGGAAGACCGAGCACGCCCACATTCTCATAGAAGAGGCTGTAGTGGAGCAGGTTGAGCGCTTCAATTTCCTTGGGTGTCCACATCACCAACAAACGATCATTGTACAAACACACCAAGACAGTCATGAAGAGGGCACGGCAAAAACTATTCCCCCATGGGTCTACAGATCCTCAAAAAGTTCTACAGCTGCACCATCGAGAGCATCCTGACTGGTTGCATCACTACAGAGGGTAGTGCATACGGCCCAGTACATCACTAGGGCCAAGCTTCCTGCCATCCAGGACCTCTATCCAGGACCCGTTAAACCTCTGTGAAGTGGATTATTTCTATAGAACTCCTTCCTGCTTATAGGATGGCTACTTACCACAGTAAACAAAACACATGTACAGGTAGAAATGTATTCAGTTAGAGAAAACGTGTCATCTTGCGAAGAGCAACATCCCCAGTCAGTGTGTCAGTGTTTTGACCAATGATAGAATTGTTTTTTGCACACATCCCAACTAACGATTTGCAGTGACCCAATCGTAACAAATCCTAACTTATATTTATCAGATGTGAATTGTACAACTTACCCTTACACAACACTATTTGGATATGTGAAATGTGATATCATGTTTCTGATTATTTTGTCGTTGCCATCCTCCAATAACTAGCCACACCCTAAACAGTCATGGTTGATTTAAAACTGGTTTGGTTTGTCATTAGATTTCATATAATAAGACGGCATGTTAATTTAAGAGTTGACTCACTCCCTGAATTTTCCCTGACTTTTACTATGACGCTGAAAGGTGTTCTGGTTTCATTGAATCTGTTCTTTTGAACATGCCATTACATCCACGATAAGGAACATCCTCCTTGTTTTATGTGTGAATGCCATGGTATGACATGAAAGATGAACAATACGTGCTTAGTTTATATTATAATTTTGTAGATGCTTTTATTGAAAGCGAACCACAGTAGAGCATGCATACATTTTTGTGTGGAGGACTCCGGTGGGAACCGACACTGGCATTGCAAGCTCCACACTCCACATAATGGTACATAATGGCTCTTGGAAAACTTGTAATGTTAGCTTTCACCAATTCAGACATATAAGAATGCACTTTCAATGTATTTGGACCGGGCCTGTATGTTGAACAATAACTGACCAGAACCTGATCATTTGGCGCCCTCTTGCTGTAGAGACAAAATATGACTACAATAGTGAAGTATTCTGACTGAAGTCGTAAGCTCTGCTGATCGGCTACTGCGTAGCATCCGAGCGGTGCCAAAAGCCCTGATCTGCCCTAGAAAGCCTATGTAAATTACAATCGTCAGAACGGCCAAAGTTGTTGTGATTCTACCAACGACAAAAAAACTGCCATGTGGGGAATCGTAAGTGACTTGTTTCAGATTGTTCTCGATCAGTGATGCCAATTTAGCAAATTTGTTGCAAGATTTAGCAACTTTTCAGACTACCCTGGCAACTTTTTTTCAAACAGCACATAGCAGCAAATGTAGCTACTTTTAAAAATGTATTTGGAACTTTTAGCAACTTTTGAAAAGTGACTCAAACGCTAAAATGCACGTAATTTCCCTCTAAAATGACACAAAACCGATGTTCTCTGTCACACACTCAGTCACAACACACGTGTCTGGCTGCAAAAGTGCATTGTGAGTGACGTCAGCAGCAGGCGCTCAGCTCGTGCACAGGCTGCAGCAATTTCAGCAAATTGCAAATCATTGTTGGCTGACTGCAGCAGCAGCAGTACTGCTTCGACGAGCCAAACCCAATGAATATAGTTGCTCACGAATATTTGATCTTGAACAGAACTTACATCAATCAACATGTCTCAATCAAAATTGTACAGCCAGAAGTACAGAAAATAGTGGGAATCTGTACCTGAACAAATGTCAAATCATATTTTTTGCCGAGCTGGCCAGTCAATTTGAGTAACGTTATTATGTATTCAACGTAATGACGCAGTTTTACGTTATCACGCATTGATATGACAACGTCATTTAACAACTTTTAGCAACAAATCAACCTGCCTCTAGCAACTTACCCTGAAAATTAGTTAGCAACACTGTTCTCGATACCATGTCTTGTTTTGAGGTGTGTTGACTGATTTCATGTAAATGTAACGTTAAATATGTCTACAATTGGCTAGCTAGCTAAGAGACAAGTGCTCATTGTCCAAACGTATTTTTTGTTGCACGTTGATAAACTGGGGTTCTTAAACTTTTTCAGCCTGGGACCCAAATTAGAAATTCTGTTTTCCTGAGACCCAAGCTTATGAAAATATGCAACTATACGTAAATACAGGTACATTTCATTGCCCTTAAGCCAAAAACAAATAACAATGAAATACCCTTATAAATAGCTATGTATACTTATTTTTTCCCATTAAAAACACTCTCTACATCTGTCTAGGTTGGAACTGTTGTTGTTAAAATACAATAAATAATGTTACATTTTAACTGGAATAAACTCATTGATCACATCACACAGGTTGAGTATTTGATAGTGCAACCCTAAGTAACTGTACAGATGAAAAAAAATCATGCCTCCTGTACATCTTACTGTAGGAAGTATTGTTGAAAAAATGTCTAGGTTAGAACTGTTGCTGTTAAAATACAAGATATCTTTTTTATTCTGAACTGTAATAAACTGATTGATCAAATCACACAGGTTGTCTATTTTGGGTTTTTGACAGCGCAACATGGAGGTCATGTTCAGCATTGAGTCTGTTTCTGTACTTGTTTTTTAAGTATGCCAGAGTTGAGAAACCTGACTGGCGTAGATACAGTACCAGTCAAAGGTTTGGACACACCTACTCATTCCAGGGTTTTTCTTTATTTGTACTATTTTCTACATTGTATTATAATAGTAGAGACATCAAAACTATGAAAGGACACATATGGAATCATGTAGTAACCAAAAAAAGTGTTAAATCAAAATGTATTGTATTTTTGAGATTTTTCAAATTGCCAAACTTTGCCTTGATGACCGATTTGCACACTTTTGGCATTCTCTCAACCAGCTTCACCTGGAATGCTTTTCCAACAGTCTTGAAGGAGTTCCCCCATATGCTGAGCACTTGTTGGCTTCTTTTCCTTCACTCTGCGGTCCAACTCATCCAAAACCATCTCAATTTGGTTGAGGTCGGGGGATTGTGGAGGCCAGGTCATCTGATGCAGCACTTCATCACTCTCCTTCTTGGTAAAATATCTCTTGCACAGCCTGGAGGTGTGTTGGGTCATTGTCCTGTTGAAAAACAAATGATAGTCCCACTAAGCTCAAACAAGATGGGATGGCGTATCGCTGCAGAATACTGTGGTAGCCATGCTGGTTAAGTGTGCATCGAATTCTAAATAAATCACAGACAGTGTCACCAGCAAAGCACCATATTACCTCCTCCATGCTTTATGGTGGGAAATACACATGCAGAGATAATCCGTTCACCCACACCGCGTCTCACAAAGACACGGCAGTTGGAACCAAAAATCTCCCATTTGAACTCCAGACCAAAGGACAAATTTACACCGGTCTAATGTCCTCTGCTCGTGTTTCTTGGCCCAAGCTAGTCTCTTCTCCTTATTGGTGTCCTTTAGTAGTGGTTTCTTTGCAGCAATTCGACCATGATGGCATTATTCACAGAGTCTCATCTGTTGATGTTGAGATGTGTCTGTTACTTGAACTCTGTGAAGCATTTATTTGGGCTGCAATTTCTGAGGCTGGTAACTCTAATGAACGTATCCTCTGCAGCAGAGGTAACTCTTGGTCTTCCATTCCTGTGGCAGTCCTCATGAGAGACAGTTTTTATTTTAACTTTATTTAACTAGGCAAGTCAGTTAAGAACAAATTCTTATTTTCAATGACGGCCTAGGAACAACAGGTTATCTGCCTTATTCAGTGGCTCAGTTGGTAGAGCATGGTGTTTGCAACGCCAGCATGGTGTGTGCAATGCCAGGGTTGTGGGTTCAATTCCCACGGGGGGCCAGTACAAAAATTTAAAAAATGCATGAAATGGTATGAAATGTTTGTAATCAAATCAAATCAAATGTATTTATATCGCCCTTCTTACATCAGCTGATATCTCAAAATGCTGTACAGAAACCCAGCCTAAAACCCCAAACAGCAAGCAATGCAGGTGTAGAAGCACGGTGGCTAGGAAAAACTCCCTAGAAAGGCCAAAACCTAGAAAGAAACCTAGAGAGGAACCAGGCTATGAGGGGTGGCCAGTCCTCTTCTGGCTGTGCCGGGTGGAGATTATAACAGCACATGGCCCAGATCTTCAAATGTTCATAAATGACCAGCATTGTCAAATAATAATAATCATAGTAGTTGTCGAGGGTGCAACAAGTCAGTAACACAAGAGTAAGTGTCAGTTGGCTTTTTCATAGCCGATCTTTGAGAGTATCTCTACCGCTCCTGCTGTCTCTAGAGAGTTGAAAACAGCAGGTCTGGGACAGGTAGCACGTCCGGTGAATAGGTCAGGGTTCCAGCAGGTTTAGGACAACAGGTCTGGGACAGGTAGCACGTCCGGTGAACAGGTCAGGGTTCTATAGCTGCAGGCAGAACAGTTGGAACTGGAGCAGCAGCATGGCCAGGTGAACTGGGGACAGCAAGGAGTCATCAAGCCAGGTAGTCCTGAGGCATGGTCCTAGGGCTCAGGTCCTCTGAGAGAGAGAAAGAAAGAGAAAGAGAGAACTAGAGAGAGCATATTTAAATTCACACAGGACACCGGAAAAGACAAGAGAAATACTCCAGATGTGACAGACTGACCCTAGCCCCCCGACACATAAACTACTGCAGCATAAATACTGGAGGCTGAGACAGGAGGGGTCAGGAGACACTGTGGCCCCATCCGATGAAACCCCCGGACAGGTCCAAACAGGTAGGATATAACCCCACCCACTTTGCCAAAGCACAGCCTCCACACCACTGGAGGGATATCTCCAACCACCAACATACCATCCCGGGACAAGGCCGAGTATAGCCCACAAAGATCTCCGCCACGGCACAGCCCAAGGGGGGGCGCCAACCCAGACAGGAAGACCACGTCATTGACTCAACCCACTCAAGTGACGCATCCCTCCCAGGGACAGCATGGAAGAACACCAGTAAGCCAGTGACTCAGCCCCCGTAATAGGGGTAGAGGCAGAGAATCCCAGTGGAAAGAGGGGAAACCGGCCAGGCAGAGACAGCAAGGGCGGTTCGTTGCTCCAGCCTTTCCGTTCACCTTCACACCCCTGGGCCAGACTACACTTAATCATAGGACCTACTGAAGAGATGTGTCTTCAGTAAAGACTTAAAGGTTGAGACTGAGTCTGCGTCTCTCACATGGGTAGGCAGACTATTCCATAAAAATTGAGCTCTATAGGAGAAAGCCCTGCCTCCAGCTGTTTGCTTAGAAATTCTAGGAACAATTAGGAGGCCCGCGTCTTGTGACCGTAGCGTACGTGTAGGTATGTACGGCAGGACCAAATCGGAAAGATAGGTAGGAGCAAGCCCATGTAATGCTTTGTAGGTTAGCAGTAAAACCTTGAAATCAGCCCTTGCCTTAACAGGAAGCCAGTGTAGGGAGGCTAGCACTGGAGTAATATGATAAAAAATTTTGGTTCTAGTCAGGATTCTAGCAGCCGTATTTAGCACTAACTGAAGTTTATTTAGTGCTTTATCCGGGTAGCCGGAAAGTAGAGCATTGCAGTAGTCCAACCTATAAGTAACAAAGGCATGGATGAATTTTTCTGCGTCATTTTTGGACAGAAAGTTTCTGATTTTTGCAATGTTACGTAGATGGAAAAAAGCTGTCCTTGAAACAGTCTTGATATGTTCTTCAAAAGAGAGATCAGGGTCCAGAGTAACGCCGAGGTCCTTCACAGTTTTATTTGAGACGACTTGTCACGTCCTGGCCAGTATAAGGGTTAATTAGTATTGTAGTTTGGTCAGGACGTGGCAGAGGGTATTTGTTTTATGTGGTTCAGGGTGGTGTGTTTGTTAAAAAGGGTGTTTGATTTAGTATTTCCAGGGTTTTGGTTTATGGTCTAGGTTTATGTATGTCTATGTGCAATCTAGTGAGTGTATGTCTATGGGTGATTAATTGGGGTTGGGACTCTAAATTGAAGGCAGGTGTATTCACTTTGCCTTTGATTGAGAGTCCCATATATTGGGGTGTGTTTTTGTTTGTGATTTGTGGGTGATTGTTCTGTGTGTAAGCCGTATGCTTAGCCAGACTGTTGGTTGTGCGTTCATTCTCGTGTTTTGTTATTTTGGTATTCATTTTGGAAAGTTAAATAAACGTCAAGATGAGCCTACACGTACCTGCTGCGTTTTGGTCCTCCTTTATCGACGACAACCGTGGCACGACTGTACAACCATCCAGATTAATTGTCAGATTCACTTCTGTAAATCGCTCTGGATAACAGCGTCTGCTAAATGACTAAAATGTAAAATGCAGAACAACACATTTTTACCTTGTCAGCTCGGGGATTCGAACTTGCAACCTTTCGGTTACTAGTCAAACACTATAACCACTAGGGTTAGTGATCAGTTGAAGAGCATGCATTTAGTTTTACTTGCATTTAAGAGCAGTTGGGAGGCCACGGAAGGAGAGTTGTATGGCATTGAAACTCGTCTGGAGGGTAGTTAAGACAGTGTCCAAAATAAGGGCCAGAGGTATTCAGAATGGTGTCGTCTGCGTAGAGGTGGATCAGAGAATCACCAGCAGCAAGAGCGACATCATTGATGTATACAGAGAAGAGAGTCAGCCCGAGAATTGAACCCTGTGGCACCCCCATAGCGACTGCCAGAGGCCCGGACAACAGGCCCTCCGATTTGACACACTGAACTTTTGTCTGAGAAGTAGTTGGTGAACCAGGCGAGGCAATCATTTGAAAAACCAAGGCTGTTGAGTCTGTCAATAAGAATGTGGTGATTGACAGAGTCGAAAGCCTTGGCCAGGTCGATGAATACGGATGAGTAGGTGTTCTAAAACTTTTGACCGGTAGTGTATTTGCATAAACTCTTCAGAGTTGTGTTCTGTGGGTGTAACCGATTAGACTGATACCCCATTTCATTGCTTCACAATCCAACCTTGTTTAACATCATCTAGTCTAAATATGGCATGATTCCACCAATTCTAAACTTCTGCATCACTTTCAAAGAGGTACTTTTATTTTGAAGGTAAACCTCAAATTACACTATTGTGCCTAATCCTTATTGTGGCTAGCTTCACAACATATAACCCGGTCCGGTCGAGCATCACTAGCCAGATGAACCTAGCTGGCTGCTTTTAACGCTAGCTTTGGGCAACAGGGTTAAGTAGCTGCCTAGCTATTTATTTTCATGAACTGAAGTTTAATTTCATTAGGTGAACAACAAGTGGCTACCTAGATAATACTTACTCACAAAGATTCCTAAATCATTGCTAAGAATAATGAAAATGACTGCAGTTTCAACTGGTCATTGTTTTCAGGCTGGTTGTATTGGCGCTAGCTAGATACCAAGCTAAAGCTAGCTAGCTACCCCAGAAGCTTGTTTGCCAGCTTTGACAGTGCTACTGATAGTACTGGTGGCGCTTGGCTTGCGCTTGGCTTGCACGTGCAAATTCAGAACACACAACATTCTATTCTATAATAGAACTGTGTTATTTGACGTGTCAAATTAAAAGCTTATTTAATACGGCAAATCGTGTTATTGCCAAATAGTATTTTTTGACACGCAAAGACCCAAACGGCATTTATGTCGTGAAGCTAATAGCAGTGACGCTGTTACTGTGTAACTCTGGTAGGGCAACATCTGAAAAATAGCGCACTGGTAGTGTGTACCGGTGCTCGACCAGTCGCGAAAGTCAACATCACCCACGACAGAGAACGGTTGATTATTATCTTGGTGTTAACAAGCTCAGACAGGCAGATCTCTGGCCACTGGTTGCAAACAGCCACCTCTTGGGCGCAGGACGAGGTGGCTGAATGGTTTAGGCGATGGACTGCGTATCTATTGTGATATTCACTAGTTGGCTCAATATCGCACTTCATTTAGAAAACCTGCAAAAAGTAAGAGCAGATCTGACTTCCACGAACAAGGACATTGATTCCAATGTAATACACTTGAAATGACACCCAGCCCCTAAAACTAGTGAATATCTCACACTTTGCATTGGCCAGGACTCAAACCCAGGTCAACTGCTTGGAAGGCAGCTATGCTCACCTCTATACCACCAATGCTATGTGAAGCTCTCAAGCAACATGGAGACATCGATTCATATCCTGACCGTCATTTTTGTGGAAAGTGAAAATTCTTTGACCAAACGGATCGTTGGTATAGTTGTACTATTATGGCTTAGGGTGCGAGAGGTCCCTGGTTAAAAAATCTATCATTTTAATCAGTACCTGTTACCTTCAGATTAGTCCCGTGACACTTGTGGGGAACGTAGGGCAAAACGGAGAACATTGTGACAAGTGGGGTCACATTAGTTTGTAGCCCAAAGATTTTGGATTCTACAAACAGAAGTTGGCACATAGAGGGTTCCGACTTCAGACGAGTCCCCTGACATTTGTGGGGGACGTAGAGACAAATTGAGAACACCACCGTGTTCGTGAGGGTCTCCCCTTTCCAGGGAGTGGTCATACGATGTTGTAGGTCAAACGGTTCAGATGCTACAGATGTTTTTGTGAGAAGACCGATTATTGGTATGTCTCATGGTTTGACAAACACCGCTCTAGCTCCACCACCATTTATTGCAGATGTGGGGGTGTAACATAAACAGTTATGGAGGCTTGAGAAAGATACGACGCGTTTCAATCTCTCTAGTTGAAAACTGATCGATTTGAATGGGTATTTTTCACGTTCGTTTACTTTGATTCACGTACTGATGCATCAATCGACTCAAAATAAATGAGCTCCATTCTTTTTGAAGTTTTATTTTTTCATTTTCTCTTTTAAAATATTAATTGACCTCATTTTGCTCAATATTCATTTGTCAACACTCATCATCAGTTTGCTGTCGCGGCTTAAGAAGACAGAGTGTGAAAGACACAGCAGATGAAATACAAAAGATTTGAACTGAAGCCTGGTCAACAGTTTGGAAGACTGCTATGCTCACAAGTATAGCACAAACACTCACATGAGGTTCAATCTTTCCAAGCACCATGGACAAGAACAATTGATATCCTCATTGTCATTTCCGCAGAAAGCAAAACAATTTTATTCTTGTGTAAGGCTCGTTGGTCTAGGGGTATGATTCTCGCTTCGGGTGCGAGAGGTCCTGGGTTCAAGTCCCGGATGAGCCCTTTTGCAGATCTTTTAATGGATTTCACATTTGAGTTGTCTCCCTGAAATGTTCTTACTCTTTCAAATGACTGCTCGACTTGTTGACTGCTCGATCCACACAGCAGACATTGTGGGCTAGGTTAGGAATGCTGTGTTGCATGTGTAGCACCAAATTTTCTGTGGCATCATTACGTCATGTACCTACGTTATATAAGTATGCACGTCAGCTTTGACATCGGTTTTGCACATAGGCGTTAAACTAGACATCGGGCCGATACCGATGTTGGCATTTTTAGCTAATAACATCCGATTCCGACATGTTCACCGATATATCGTGCATCCCAACTGTACAGCATTACCTATTGATTGTGGATCAATGACATGGGGTATCAATTTACTCAGTGACACCCACAGAACATACCTGTGAAGAGTTTAAACAAATATTAGCATTGTAGCTCATATTACGGGACTCTGAAACAACTGTGAAATGAGCCACATTTATTGTACCAGTCAACCTATTATGTGTTTGTTGAACACTATTCCAGAGGACAAACAATACAACATGGATGTTTTGGAGTCTGATAACTCTGAGGAGGACTTCGGTACGGAGTAGTCTGATACCCCATTTTATTGCTCCACATTCCAACACTCCAACCTTGTTTCGCATTATCTAGTCTAAATATGGCATGATTCCACTATTTGTATCCATTTGCATCACTTTCAGAGGGACTTTTATTTAAAAGGCGAACCGCAAATTCCACAACACATAACCCGGTCCGGTCAAGCGGCACTAGCCAGATGAAGCCAGCTAGCTGCTTATAATGTTAACTTGGGGCAACAGGGTTAAATGGCTGGCTAGCTTGTTTAGTTCGTTATCTAGCTAGCTAGTTATTTTAATGAACTGAAGTTCGATTTCAATAGGACAACAAGTGGTTGCCTAGCTAATATTTAGTCACATGGATTCCTAAATCATTGCTAAGAATATTGAAAATGACTGCAGTTTTGTCTTGTCATTGTTTTCAGGCTGGTTGCATTGGTGGTCGCTAGGTACCAAGCTAAAGCTAACTACCTCAAAAGTTGCTAATAATATCTGTATCAAAAAATATTTGCTAACATTTTTGATCCTGCTCGTTTGACCCTGATCTTATTTCAAATGCTAACACAGACGTCCCATTTGGTCAAACAAATAATGCCTTATTACCAACGCGGTATTGTAACTACATCATGGCCTAGAAGTGTGGTTGTTTGCAATCTTTTATTTTTTACAGCAGCTTTGACAGTGCTACTGATCGTAATGCTTGCGCTTGGCTTGCACGTGCACATTTAGCACACAACATTTCTATAATATACATTTTTTATTTGACATATCAAATTAAAACCTTATTTGACTGTCATGTATTTTTTTTTTGACACGCAAAGACCCAAATGGCTTTCCATAGTCAACAATCTAAGCCAACTGACAACCCCGTCTGTTTTGCCCCGTAGTTGCTTCGGCGTCGGTTGTGTTGCTAAACAACCATTAAGGTTGACTCTCAGGCAGGATGAAAATGACTACAACGACCATGATCCTTTGCTAGTTACGGCCATTTTCACCATGATTCTTAGCAATTTTTTTGTGCCATTCAGCAACATGACGCCTGAGATAGTGGAGAAAGGAATCACATTAGGCAATGAATAATTAAATATAAAACGTCCACACAGCACACTGTCGACCAATCACGTTCTCATTGTCATGCAGCATCATGTGGCTGCTAAACTAATCACCCAATCCCTTCTCAAAGTCAGGGTATGAGTCGAGAAAACTGCCTATTTTCAGCGAAAGTATGTAATGTCACGATTCCAAAACTATACAATATTGCAGAGAACAAGTTATTTATCTTACATCTCGGAAAATATTTGCAATGGTGTACTTCTTGTTTACAAAATTCATGCTAATGTTGGGTTTTTGAGCTTGCGCCTAATTGACTCCATTTTACTCCTTGACGGAGAGCTGTACTTGTCCTAGAATCGCCCTGAATGTACCGCTCAGCCCATTGACGACGCATGGGCAACAAAGGGCATTAATGAGTTTGCCATCTCCTCAAAAGTGTCTCTGGTTTCCCATATCCTCAAAAGTATCTCTGATGATGCGCAGCCATCGGGAGTTTTCCATAGAATACGTGGATGACGTCAGCGCAATCACCATCTAATGGTTTTAATGTCTATGGATCTTTTGTCCCTTCATCATTTCTTCTCATGAACCTTTCAAGAGATTGAGTAAAGTGGGAAAAATGTATCAATAATTTGGGTTAGAAAAAATAAATGTGTGTTTAAAACAATAATATCTGGTGTTGAGTACTTCAAGACATTGACTTTAATGTTCCAAAATGACTTTTATGATAGGTAGTGAAAATAATGCAGATATTTTGGGTTCACATTTATAGTTTAGTTACTTTTTTCAGACTAAAATGTGTTTAACACAAGAAAGGTCAAGGGGATAATATCTCTGACAAAGTAATTCCCCCGTCCATCCTTAACTTTTAACCTTAATAAGTCATATGTTAGAATTTCAATATCACAAACAGAATTTGTGTTATAAGCAGTTAAGAGGCCATTTTTTTCTGAGCGCCAAAACGGGACTTTTTCAAATCCTCCTACACAGTCACATGCAGATAAGATATTTCGATTTCATTTCTATACAGTATAAGAAACAGTAGATTCTTAGGTTTCGAAAACACTTACCATTGCCAAATCAGTCTCAAAATTGAATCGATGAGCTCAAAATATTACTTTTCCAAGAATATCCTCTGTTCCATGCACTCCACATTTGAGCATGCCAGCAACAGACAGCCTGCAATAACAAACTAATGAAAATGTATTTGTGTTCTTGGAAATAATATTTTTTTTGTATTATAATGTTAGCCAAGACCTTCATAAACACAACCAAAGTATTATTTTGAAAATGGATTTATTAGACTGAAAATGGATTTATTAATGTAACGACCCTGGGTTTATAAGTGGGGATAGAGGCGATAGCGCGCTGGACTTCGGGCTAGAAGGTCGAGGGTTCGAGACCTGCTCCCTGCTGTTTCATTACATTGGTGTCAGATGTGGGATCGGACCTTGCATCCAAGACAGTGCATGTGCTTGGCCAGTGAGCGCGTTCCTATAAGACGTAGAGTCACAAGCTAGCACGAGGACGCCCTATTTAAAAGGAGGGAGTAGTGTAACGACCCTGGGTTTATAACCGCGGATATCAACTCTGCGGCTTGAGCTTGCTTTTGCGGCACAGTTGAAAGCGCGCTGGACTTTGGGCTTTCGAGACCTGCTCCCTGCTATTTCATTACATTAGACTGAATGTTGAGTCAAAATTGGCCTGAATGGGGATCCAGAGGCCAGGCATTTCTAGTATTAAAAGGAAACATTTTCATTATTTAATAAATGGCCTTAATATTGGTTCCAAAGTAGTACGAGTCAAATGAGTAAACAAGCTGGTTGTCACGTCCTGGCCAGTATAAGGGTTAATTAGTATTGTAGTTTGGTCAGGACGTGGCAGAGGGTATTTGTTTTATGTGGTTCAGTGTGGTGTGTTTGTTTAAAGGGTGTTTGATTTAGTATTTCCGGGTTTTTGGTTGATGGTCTATGTTTATGTATTTCTATGTGTAGTCTGGTGAGTGTGTTTCTATGTTGTGTTGATTGGGGTTGGGACTCTCAGTTGAAGGCAGGTGTTGTCTATCTGCCTTTGATTGAGAGTCCCATATATTAGGGTGTGTTTGTGGTTGTTATTTGTGGGTGATTGTTCTGTGTTGAGCCTTAGGCTTTGCCAGACTGTTTTGTTGTTCGTGGTTTCGTTTTTTGGTTATTTTTGTATGTTCATTTTGGAGTTTAATAAATGTTCAAAATGAACAACCGCATGCCTGCTGCGTTTTGGTCCTCCTTCACCGACGACAACCGTGACACTGGTAATGTATAAATTAATTTCATAAGCTCTGCTTTTTTTAATCAATAGTTTTGACTTATTTACTGTCAAATCTATAGTTTATATTTGTCCCCAAAAAATGATCTCCCTTGAGGTTTCTGGAGCATCTGTTTCGATTTTGGTTAGTATCCTTAGATGCCATCATTGTTTTGGTATAGAGCTAGGAACGGTCCTAGGGAATTGTAACCACTGTCAAATTAATAAACGGCACTCAGAATATTTTTACTATGAAACTATACATCGTTCGGTTCGTAAACATTCAATTTGTAACACTCACAGGACACAGTATATAATCCTCATGTATGGTTGTCAATCTCTAAGCAGGTATGGAAATTGAAGGTGAAGAAATAAAGTTGAGTGTAGAAAGTTGTAGTAACTTGACAAGGAATGCCCACACGCATTTCGATATTACTTTCCTTTAGTTTCAACCCAAACCTAAAGGTGTATTGCCAGGTACAAACGGTACAAATATAACAGAACTGTATAGCCCACTCAGCCGGTGGTAGAATCACATTGTACAGAACTCACTCTTGGTGATGACATCATCAAAGGGGAAAGGTCACAGTTAATGCCAATAATAACCATGTGATTATTTATATAGTGTCCACACTATAACAAAAGTGAATTAGGACTGAAGGGATGACAGATTAATGTGATTACATTTAAAATGAATCTCTCTTACAGTTTGCAGTGTTTGTCCATTTTGTGGTTGGCAGTGGTGTTGAAGGAGTGGCCACAGAGCAGTTCAGTAGCTGTTTTCATCTTGCTGAAGGTTCTCATCTCATCCTCCAATGTCCACCTCTTCTCAACCATCTTATTTTTATTTCTGCAGCCGTCTCTTCAGCTGCTCCTACTTACTGGTACCTAGCAACTGAAAACCCAGAGAAAAGACGTGTTTTACATGGATCTTGCTAAACAATTGTATTTTCTTTTTTTTACGTAGGAAGAAGGTTTGAGAAGTTAGCGAGGTAACTTTAGTCAACTCTGAGTTCAATTTTGGATAACCGGTCATACGAAAGTGGCTCACCTTTTAGCCAGGTACATTCATCTTTTAAACTCGGACAAAACAGAGATGCTTGTTCTAGGTCCCAAGAAACAAAGATCTTCTGTTCAATCTGACAATTAATCTGGATGGTTGTACAGTCGTCTCAAATAAAACTGTGAAGGACCTCGGCGTTACTCTGGACCCTGATCTCTCTTTTGAAGAACATATCAAGACTGTTTCAAGAACAGCTTTTTTCCATCTACGTAACATTGAAAAAATCAGAAACTTTCTGTCCAAAAATGACGCAGAAAAATTAATCCATGCTTTTGTTACTTCTAGGCTGGACTACTGCAATGCTCTACTTTCCGGCTACCCGGATAAAGCACTAAACAAACTTCAGTTAGTGCTAAATACGGCTGCTAGAATCCTGACTAGAACCAAAAAATTTGATCATATTACTCCAGTGCTAGCCTCCCTACACTGGCTTCCTGTTAAGGCAAGGGCTGATTTTAGAGGTTTTACTGCTAACCTACAAAGCATTACATGGGCTTGCTCCTACCTATCTTTCCGATTTGGTCCTGCCGTACATACCTACACGTACGCTACGGTCACAAGACGCAGGCCTCCTAATTGTCCCGAGAATTTCTAAGCAAACGGCTGGAGGTAGGGCTTTCTCCTATAGAGCTTTTTATGGAATAGTCTGCCTACCCATGTGAGAGACGCAGACTCAGTCTCAACCTTTAAGTCTTTACTGAAGACTTATCTCTTCAGTAGGTCCTATGATTAAGTATAGTCTGGCCCAGGAGTGTGAAGCTGAACGGAAAGGCTAGAGCAACAAACCGCCCTTGCTGTCTCTGCCTTGCCGGTTCCCCTCTTTCCACTGGGATTCTCTGCCTCTAACCCTATTACAGGGGCTGAGTCACTGACTTACTGGTGTTCTTCCATGCCGTCCATGGGAGGGGTGCGTCACTTGAGTGGGTTGAGTCACTGACGTGGTCTTCCTGTCTGGGTTGGCGCCCCCCCCCTTGGGTTGTGCCATGGCGGAGATTTTTGTGGGCTATACTCGGCCTTGTCTTCGGACGGTAAGTTGGTGGTTGTAGACATCCCTCTAGTGGTGTGGGGGCTGTGCTTTGGCAAAGTGGGTGGGGTTATATCCTGCCTGTTTGGCCCTGTCTGGGGGTATCATCGGATGGGGCCACAGTGTCTTCTGATCCCTCCTGTCTCAGCCTCCAGTATTTATGCTGCAGTAGTTTATGTGACGGGGGACTAGGGTCAGTCTGTTACATCTGGAGTATTCTTTTGTCTTATCCGGTGTCCTGTGTGAATTTAAATATGCTCTCTCTAATTCTCTTTTTCTCTCTTTCTTTCTCTCGGAGGACCTGAGCCCTAGGACCATGCCTCGGGACTACCTGGCATGATGACTCCTTGCTGTCCCCAGTCCACCTGGCCATGCTGCTGCTCCAGTTTCAACTGTTCTGCCTGCGGCTACGGAACCCTGACCTGTTCACCGGACGTGCTTGTTGCACCCTCGACAACTTCTATGATTATTATTATTTGACCATGCTGGTCATTTATGAACATTTTAACATCTTGAACATGTTCTGTTATAATATCCACCCGGCACAGCCAGAAGAGGACTGGCCACCCCTCATAGCCTGGTTCCTCTCTAGGTTTCTTCCTAGGTTTTTGGCCTTTCTAGGGAGTTTTTCCTAGGGAGTTTTTCCTACCCACCGTGCTTCTTTCACATGCATTGCTTGCTGTTTGGGGTTTTAGGCTGGGTTTCTGTACAGCACTTTGAGATTTCAGCTGATATACGAAGGGCTATATAAATTTGATTTGATTTTGATTTGATATCTAACCTGCTCCGGGGAATGCTAATGGTACTTTCAAGACAACTGGGAACGAGTTTAAATCACGACGTCAGTGATCTTCATGTCGGGATGTCAACTCAAGAAAGATGCTTCAGTGTCCGACTTGGAATTCCGAGTTCATTTTTTTCCCAGTGCCAGTGGTTTTGAACGCGGCATAACTCATGGTTAACTCCATTTATCGCTAATGAAATGACTGAGCCACGAGATGAAGACCGATAAAATCAGATTACCTCCCTCGTGCAAAGATTGCGTCATCATCCCCTTAATTTGAGGAAGAAGACTGATTACATATTTGAATGAAATGTTTTTTGTGTTAATTATGGACAATGTCCAGTGGTAGCGCCTGGCACGAAATACAAAAAACCTTAAAAATGCTATAATTTCAATTTCTCCAACATATGACTATTTTACACCATTTGAAAGATAAGACTCTCCTTTATCTAACCACCTTGTCCGATTTCAAAAAGGCTTTACAGCGAAAGCAAAACATTAGATTATGTCAGGAGAGTACCCAGCCAGAAATAATCACACACCCATTTTTTAAGCTAGCATATATGTCACAAAAACCAAAACCACAGCTAAATGCAGCACTATCTTTTGATGATCTTCATCAGATGACACTCCTAGGAAATTATGTTATACAATACATGCATGTTTTGTTCAATCAAGTTCATATTTATATCAAAAACCAGCTTTTTACATTAGCATGTGACGTTCAGAACTAGCATACCCACCGAAAACTTCCGGTGAATTTACTAAATTACTCACGATAAACGTTGACAAAAAAACATAACAATTATTTAAAGAATTATAGATACAGACCTCCTTTATGCAATCGCGGTGTCCGATTTTAAAATAGCTTTTCGGTGAAAGCACATTTTGCAATATTCTGAGTATATAGCCCGGCCATCACGGCTAGCTATTTTGACACCCACCAAGTTTGGCACTCACCAAACTCAGATTTACTACAAGAAAAATTGGATTACCTTTGCTGTTCTTCATCAGAATGCACTCCCAGGACTTCTACTTCAACAACCAATGTTGTTTTGGTTCCAAATAATCCATAGTTATATTGAAATAGCTACGTTTTGTTCGTGCGTTCAAGTCACTATCCGAAGGGTGACGCACCAGCGCGTTTCATGACAAAAAATGTCAAAATATTCCATTACCGTACTTCGAAGCATGTCAAACGCTGTTTAAAATCAATTTTTATGCGATTTTTCTCGTAAAATAGCGATAATATTCCAACCGGGAGACGTTTTATCCATTCAAACACTGAAAGTAAAACATGCAGTCGTCACATGCACGCGCACGCCAGTGTCATTGTCCTCAGAAGGACCACTCACCAAAACCCCTGCTGTTTTTCACCCAGAGACTGCAGAGCGATCATTCAACGTTCTGGCGCCTTCCTAGAGCCAATGTAAGCCTTAGAAAATGTCACGTTACAGCAGAGATCCTGTATTTTCGATAAAGAGGCTATAGAAGGACAAGAAATGGTCAGACAGGGCACTTCCCATATAGAATCTTCTCAGGTTTTGGCCTGCCATATTCTAGTTCCATATTCATATTCTAGAATATTCTAGTTTCTGGGCAGGAGTAATAACCAGATAAAATCGGGTACGTTTTTCATCCAGCCATGAAAATACTGCCCCCTATCCCTAACAGGTTAAAAGGTATTATTGTTAAAATATCACATTACACATTTAGCAATGTGAGAATGCATTTTATACTTCACACACAATAAGACTCTTGTATGACTTAGATTCATAAATTATTGTATCTATTTTATGATAGGAGTGGGGGAAAGGTGCTTGTGCATTGATAAGCACACCAAAGTCGGCATTACTGATAAGTAATGAAATAAAGACATCAATTCTAAAAGCCTATTTCACACCATAGCCTGCTGAATTTGCACATTAACTTTTCTATCATTTTTATTTCAGCACAAATGAAAATGTGGCACTGACGCGCCCGATGACGTTTCAGCATTGCGTCAATGAAGAGTTCGGCGTTCACCTATGTGCGACATGTGTTACCCCTTCTCTGAGCTTATAATATAAACTACAACGCGGAAGGTACGGTTTACTTCACTATTAATCATGTCAGCAAATGTAACAGCAGTTTACAGCCCTTTTTAAATTCTTGTTCTTCCTCTACCCAATTCACTTAATCTATATTTCTTTATTTCCCATGGGCTTCACCAGAGTACCCCCTAGTGGCTGGAATACAACTGTATATAGCCCCTTACAACACCCCCCCGCAGCAAAAACTAAGTGTTGTCCCAAACATTTCACTGGCCTCAAAACAAACAGAGGATGTAAGTACTGGTCATGAGAACAACAGAGAAAACTGGCCTAACAGCCATATAACTATCTAGACATGTCCTGTCTACCTTTATGGGCAACGACGCAACCCCCACTAAACATTATCACACTGTGATTAGTAAAGGTAACAAGAAAATATATACACATCTGAACATCTCTAGTTGTTATCCTGATAAGAGCTTGGCAGCCCTAAAGCGTTATAGGTTAGAATGTCTCTGGGCCTCCTCTGCTGGGCTGAACGGCGGGGCAAGGTCATGGGTGACCCCAATGAATCAGTGTCCACTTCATCATGAGATGATTGAGTCTCTGAGCCCTCAGCTGTTTCCATATTTACCCCCGTCCTCTCCGGGCTGTCTCTGAGGACTGGCAGGCACTCCTTCACAGTGAAGTTTCTATCAGTCTGACCCCGTTCCTCACTATTATCTGATACTAGCTGTGTGCTACTCTGTCTGCGCTCTTCATCCCTACGTGGCCTATTGATGAAAACTGGATAAGAATCAGCGCTCTCCCCATTTTTCTACTTTTGCTGGGGTGGATCCCTTCTCCAAAGACCCCTACAGGATGTTTCAACAAGTTCCTCAAATGGTAGGGAATTACACGTCATGAGCATACTGCGATGCAGAACCCGGGCCCTGCCTGTACCCCTCTCGGGTTTGACCTCATAGAACGGCTGTCATCACCTTTCCTGGTTACCACCACGTGTATTTGGTCCTCCCAGTGTGATCTTAGCTTTCCCGGCCCCCCACGTTCTGACATTTTCCTCACCAGTACACATAACTCATTTTCTTCCGATCGTAGTAGGCTTTTCCCTTTGCTGTTGATTTCTCCATGTTTCTAATGGCAATGTCAAAGGCTTCCGTCATCTGTTGCTGCCACTTCTTAGCATAATCCTGGTATGATTTTTCCTGTTCCTTTATCTGTAACCCAAAGACAAGGTCAACAGGTAGCAGTGGAGCCCTTCGAAATAGCAGGAAATACGGTGAAAACCCAATAGCATCACTGGTGGTACAAATATATGCATGAACGACCGTGTTCAGATAATCACCCCAGTTGGCCTTTTTCTGTTCATCTAGTGTGCACAACATTGACAACAGTGTACGGTTAAATCTCTCCACCAGATTCCCCTGTGGATGATATGGAGTGTAGGTAGGGGTAGTGAGGTGGCCAGCCATGGAAAAATGCTTATTGAAATTATCGATTATCGTAGATTTATTGGTGGTGACAGTGTTTCCTATCCTCAGTGCAGTGGGCAGCTGGGAGGAGGTGCTATTATTCTCCATGGACTTTACAGTGTCCCAAAACTTTTTGTAATTAGTGCTACAGGAAGCAAATTTATGTTTGAAAAAGCTAGCCTTAGTTTTCCTAACTGACTGAGTATATTGGTTCCTGACTTCCCTGAAAAGTTGCATATCGCAGGGGGCTATTCGATGCTAATGCAGAACGCCACAGGATGTTTTTGTGCTGGTCAAGGGCAGTCAAGTCTGGGGTGAACCAAGGACTATATCTGTTCTTAGTTTCACATTTTTTGAATGGGGCATGCTTATTTAAGATGGAGAGGAAAGCACTTTTGAAGAGCAACCAGGCATCATCTACTGACGGGATGAGGTCAATATCCTTCCAGAATACCCGGGCCATGTCGATTAGAAAGGCCTGCTCGCTGAAGTGTTTTAGGGAGCATTTGACAGTGATGAGGGGTGGTCGTTTGACCACGGTCCCAGTACGCACGCAGGCAATGAGGCAGTGATTGTTGAGATCCTGGTTGAAGACAGCAGAGGTGTATTTAGAGGGCAGGTTGGTCAGGATGATATCAAAGAGGGTGCCCATTGTTACAGATATAGGGTTATACCTGGTAGATTCCTTGATAATTTGTGTGAGATTGAGGGCATCTAGATTAGATTGTAGGACGGCCGGGGTGTTAAGCATGTCCCAGTTTAGGTCACCTAACAGTACGAACTCGGAAGATAGATGGGAGGCGATCAATTCACATATGGTGTCCAGGGCACAGCTGGAGTCCGAGGGGAGTCTATAACAAATGGCAACAGTGAGGGCAACAGTGTTTCTGGAAAGGTGGACTTTTAAAAGTAGAAGCTCAAATTGTTTCGGCAAAGACCTGGATAGTATGACAGAACTCTGCAGGCTATCTCTGCCGTAGATTGCAACTCCACCCCCTTTGGCAGTTCTATCTTGTCAGAAAATGTTATAGTTAGGGATGGAAATGTCAGGATTTTTTGGTGGCCTTCCTAAGCCAGGATTCAGACATGGCTAGGACATCTGGGTTGGCAGAGTGTGCTAAAGCAGTGAATAAAACAAACTTAGGGAGGAGGCTTCTAATGTTAACATGCATGAAATCAATGCTTGAAACCAAAGAATAGATTCAAGGCATAATGTACAGACGGGTATGGTAGGATGTGAGTACAGTGGAGGTAAACCTAGGCATTGAGTGATGATGAGAGAGGTTTTGTCTCTAGAGGCACCATTTAAGCCAGGTGCAGTCACCGCATGTGTGGGGGGTTGAAACATAAGGGCTAGCTTAGGCATATTGAGCAGGGCTGGAGGCTCTACAGTGAAATAAGACAACAATTACTAACCAAAACAGCAATAGACAAGACATATTGGCATTAGGGAGAGGCATGTGTAGCCGAGTGATCATAGGGTCCAGTGAGTAACTAGGCGAGCTGGAGGCACGGCGATTCAGACAGCTAGCAGGCCGGGGCTAGCAGATGGGCCTCAGGGGAACGTCGCAATGGGAGAGTCTGTTGAAACCCCTTCGGACGGTTACATCGGCAGACCAGTCGTGATATATCGGCCGGGCTCCGTGTCGGCAGTTTCAGTTGAAGTCGGAAGTTTACATACACCTTAGCCAAATACATTAAAACTCAGTTTTTCACAATTCCTGACATTTAATCTTAGAAAGAATCCCTGTTTTAGGTCAGTTAGGATCACCACTTTATTTTAAGAATGTGAAATATCAGAATAATAGTAGAGAAAATGATTTATTTCAGCTTTTATTTCTTTCATCACATTCCCAGTGGGTTAGAAGTTTACATACACCTAATTAGTATTTGGTAGCTTTGCCTTTAAATTGTTTAACTTGGGTCAAATGTTTTGGGTAGCCTTCCACAAGCTTCCCACAATAAGTTGGATGATTTTTGGCCCATTCCTCCTGACAGAGCTGGTGTAACTGAGTCAGGTTTGTAGGCCTCCTTGCTCGCGCACTCTTTTTCAGTTCTGCCCACAAATTGTCTATAGGACTGAAGTCAGGGCTTTGTGATGGCCACTCCAATACCTTGGCTTTGTTGTCCTTAAGCCATTTTGCCACAACTTTGGAACTATGCTTGGGGTCATTGTCCATTTGGAAAACCATTTTGCGACCAAGCTTTAACTTCCTGACTGATGTCTTGAGATGTTGCTTCAATATATCCTCATCATTTTCCTCCTTCATGATGCCATCTATTATGTGAAGGGCACCAATTGTAAAGTGACTTTGGGTCCTTGAAAAGCTCTATATAAGTACATTATTGTATTATTATTATTATTATAAATTTGCCATGTGAGGATTATTTTATCTAATAGAAGTTTTGCAATGGTTAGGTGGTTACAAATGCAATGATATAAGTGGATGCAAGTGGCATTTTGGCAACTTTGTTATGCCTGTTGTCATAGAGACTCATCATGGATATAACCCCTTTCAGCATGGACATTGCCGTTGAGGGCTTCCACCATTTTAAAGTAGCCAACTGGGTGGGGATTCCTGAGTTTGGACCAATCAGCCAATGAAGATAACCTCAATGTCACTTCCCATGCTGTCACAGATGCTATAATGGCACAGATACAAAGATGAGTCCTATATCTATCTCTATGACCTGTTGTTATTAACATGCGTATCTGCCCTCTCATTGACTAGAATTGTCCCAGCTGGTCTTGCCTCCTCCCACCTGCCTTCCATCTTTGAGGCCATGTATTTCCATTGCTAGTGGTCACTCGAATATCCTGTCAATATAATAGCCCATCTTTGATCAAACCCATCATTCTCTTAGGCAGTAGTTCCCAACTCCGGTCCTCAACTACCCCTAACCGGACACATTTCTGTTGTGGCCCCGAACAGCGCACCTGATTGTACTTGGCAACTAATCATCAACCCCTTGACAAGTTGAATGAGATGTGTTTGACTGGGGCTTCAACAAAAATTGTGTACTGTTGGGGGTATTCGAGGACCAGAGTTGGGAATCAATGCCTAAGTTGAAGCAAATTAAAGCCCCACCTATAGTCAATATTTTTGGAAGCCAAATACCCCGGGATCCCAGAGTTCTAATAGTAACACTCCAGGGGCTTTATTGTTTGTGAAAATAATCCTGCTCTCCAAGATATGGTAGAAACAGTAAACATGCTAAATAAATCATGTTTTTTATTCTCCCCTTTTTTTTCTCCCCTCGTCTCTGAGGCCCCATGCAGTGCTGTCATTTTGAAAGCAAACCTGAGCGGATGGGCCAACAACGCCTGTTTCATCTAGTCATCCAGGGCCTGACAAGATCTGACTGGCCCAGTCCCGAGTGAGATCTCAGAGTCAAGGCTCGCCACGGCAATCCATCGGCCTCCATAAACAAACGGAGCCAAACGTCATCAGATGTTGGCGTTGTTGCTTGTTCTGAGCAGTGGAAGGTGTGGTGGTAGATTTAGCTTTGATTTTAGAAGAGTTGGATGTAAATATGTGAAGTGGAGACTAATAGAATTTCAAGTTAAGTCAGTCTTTTGGATGCTCAACGTCAGTGTGGCCATATTTTCTGTCAATTTCCATAAAACACCAGTGTTGTATTATGTGGATGAGCCACACAATTTCTCTATTTGTATTCTTGAAAGACTGGCTATTGGAAGTGTCTGTGTCTGAAATCTAATGTGGAACCTACTTTTTGGAGAGAACCCTTGAGGCGGATGGGTGTAGTAATAATCAAACCTCATCCTTCAAACGTAAGGTCTAATTCCCGACCATTAAACCAACCTCTCAATAACACCTTATTCTCCACATCACAAACCCTCCACAGCATCCCGACTACAGACAGACGCATCCGGAACCTTTTAAAGCCACAATCCCTCAGTTCATCTATAAAGAAACAGAACGGCCAAATGTAAAGTTGCAGAGTGCTTGCCAAAAGTCTCCTTGGAGACAAATCTGTAATTTAAAATAAGCATTCGCCCATTAACCTGTCTGGGCTAGGGGGCAGTATTTTCACGGCCGGATCCAAGATTTGGATAGGAAACACTCTAAAGTTTCTAAAACTGTTTGAATGGTGTCTGTGAGTATAACAGAACTCATATGGCTGGCAAAAACCTGAGAAGATTCCAAATAGGAAGTGGCCTGTCTGACAATTTGTAGTCCTTCTGTTGCATCTCTATCGAAATTACAGTATCTATGCTGTTACGTGACACTTTCTAAGGCTTCCATTGGCTCTCTAAAGCCTTCAGAAACCGGATTGACTTGTGTCCTGTCTCTGGGCAGATAACAGCAGCAGAGTTTGTCAGTGGACTGCCTGGTGACAGAGAGACTGGAGATGCGCATTTACGAGACCTCGCCATTTTTTTCTTTCCCTCTTTGAATGAATACATTGTTGTCCGGTTGGAATATTATTGCTATTTTACGAGACAAATACCATAAAAATAGATTTTAAACAGCGTTTGACATGCTTCTAAGTACGGTAAAGGAACATTTTGAAATGTTTTGTCACGAAATGCGCACGAATTACCCTTTGGATCGTGACCTGAACGCACGAACAAAACGCAGGTATTTGGATATAACTATGGATTATTTAGAACCATAACATTTGTTGTTGAAGTAGAAGTCCTGGGAGTGCATTCTGACGAAGAACAGCAAAGGAAATCCAATTTTTCTTATAGTAATTCTGAGTTTAGTGAGCCCCGAAGTTGGCGGGTGTCTGAATAGCTAGCCTGTGATGGCCGAGCTATGTACTCAGAATATTGCAAAATGTGCTTTCGACGAAAAGCTATTTTAAAATCTGACATAGCGATTGCATAAAGGAGCTTTGTATCTATAATTCTTAAAATAATTGTTATGTATTTTGTCAATGTATTTTGTCAACGTTTATGATGAGTAATTTAGTAAATTCACTGGAAGTTTTCGGTGGGTATGCTAGTTCTGAACATCACATGCAAATTTAAAAAGCTGTTTTTTGATATAAATATGAACTTGATTGAACAAAACATGGAATTGCAAGTTAACATGTGTCAGGTCGCGTCAATTCGAATCTGGTATCAGAACAAAATAGTCAGCACATAGTAACTTCTGATTTCTTTGTACTTTAATTAATGCAAACAGGTGGTTCATATATACGGGCTCCCTGTAACACCTCGCAGGGCAAACAGAGAACTGAAAATGACATCATAAGTTCTTCCTTAAATACTTCTTGACAGACGTAGTTCCCTCTCCCTGAGGGCCTGTCGTAGTAGAGGCTTGGGTGTGGTTTAGACTTACTCCAGCCTATCGTTGGCCTGCAGGCTGGTCCCAGCCTCTAGACGCATCTATGTTGCCAAGCATAGTTATCTTTGGCAGTCGATTTATCTTGTGACTGCACAATGCACAGTTCTCTAAAACCCTGACACCCCTCCGCGTATACATTTCACCCATATCCTGCCCTTATCTTTTAACAAGCTCTTCCACATCCCTGATTCACAGCATCTGCATTCTTTCCATATGACTCACCATCCCATGAGCCCTTCCTCTCACACAGCAGTATGCTCTTATCATATAGAGTATAAAGTTAATATTATAGCATAGCTTCTTTGTTATATTATATAGGTTATGCAAACAAATAGTTGGTCAAACCCTAACACATGTGATAATCAATGTGAAAATCTCACATTCACATGTGGAATTGAAAGTTAGCAAAATCAAACTCCACATGGGAAAATCTCACTTACACATATTGATTTTCATGTTATTACATTTTCACATGTAAAAACAATCACGTCACTCTGTCCACACATTTCAGGGCTGCGTTGGAACAATGACAGGTAAATGATACAAGACCAGCTCAGTTAATCCCTACCATTGTGACAATGAGTCGTCAGAATGCTGCATCAAATGTACATGATCTTAGGGGCATTGGCAAACACAATGCAAGTAATTTAATTTATGTACCCCTAATTGCACCGAATACATCTGTTTATCCTACAGCTATTGTAAGCAGTAATCATGAGCCTATAAACCAGAGTTCCACTGTTAGCACTGAGGTGGTGTGCAATAGTAGGATGACCACCTTATGCAGCTCACCCTGCACTCAGCTCCAATGTAAATAACATGAGTAAATCTACCTCTGATAAGCTTCCCAGTAAAGCATTAAAAACAAATCGAGCAACCCAGAAAAGTGCAAAAAATAGCCCATATATCCTAAGAAACAAGGTCCAAGAAGTCAATAACTTGCTTGTAACAGATGACATTCATATTCTGACTATCTCTGTAACACACTTAGAAAGTACCTTTGATAATACAGTGGTAGCTGTATGGTTATGACGTCTACCAAAAAGACAGAAATGCCAACGGAGGCGGTGTTGCGGTCTATATTCAGAACCACATTCCTGTAAAGCTTAGAGACGCTCTAAATGTTAAATACTGTTGAAGTAATATGGCTACAGGTTCATCTGCCTCACCTAAAGCCCATTCTTGTGGGAAGCTGCTATAAACCACCAAGTGCTAACAGTCAGTATCCGGATAATATGTGTGAAATGCTTGATTGTCAAGTGTTAGTATGTGGCGGGTCGGACGAAGTCAGGTGCAGGACACAGAACTGAGTAAAAACGTAACTTTACTCGAAAAGAAACCAACAATAATTTCCACGCTGGGAAACACACCAGCTCACAGAAATACCGACCACTTAACAACGAACAAACACGCACAAAGACCATGGGGAAAACAGAGGGTTAAATAATGAACATGTAATTGGGGAATTGAAACAAAGACAAAACAAAAGGAAAATGAAAGGTGGATCGGCAATGGCTAGAAGACCGGTGACGTCGACCGCCAAACGCCGCCCGAGCAAGGAGAGGGACCGACTTCGGCGGAAGTCGTGACATTGATAATGTATGTGATATCAACAGAGAAGTATATTTTCTGGGTGATTGTCACAAACCTCTTCGTCAGAAGATATGTTGAAATCGCTGTCGGAAAAAGTGGACTAATATGCAGCGGATTGCGTGCTCATCATCATTTATTTTAAATGTGAACACGAGGGAAAACCAATAAACAAAACTCACGACAGGAACAGTGTAGCAGGCTAAACAAAAGCAGTGCTGACAAACAAAACACAAACCTACTTATAGGACTCCCAATCAGAGGCAACTAGAAACACCTGCCTCCAATTGAGAGTCCAGCAACCAAACCTGCACATAGAAAACTTAATCTAGAACCTACTCATACTAAAACATACACCACAAAACCCCGGAACACATAAATAACACACCCCTCTAAGCTATACACAAAAAAAAAACACCATACAAAACAAACATACCTCTACCACGCCCTGACCAAATAATACAAATAATCCTCTATACTGGTCAGGAGGTGACAGTGATTTAAATATTGACTGGCTATCATCAAGCTGCCCAATCAGGAAAAAACTTCAAACTCTAAACAGTGCCTTCAACCTGGATCAGGTTGTCAGTCAACCTACCAGGGTAGTTACAAACAGCACAGGAATTAAACCATCAACATGTATTGATCACATCTTTACTAACGCTGCAGATATTTGCTTTAAAGCAGTATCCAAATCCATAGGATGTAGTGATCACAATATAATAGCCATATCTAGGAAAACCAAAGTTCCAAAGGCTGGGCCTAATATAGTGTATAAGAGGTCATGCAATAAGTTTTGTTGTGATTCATGTTGATGATGAAAATAATATTTGCTGGTCTGTGGTGTGTAATGAGGAGCAACCAGATGCTGCACTTGACGCATTTATGAAGCTACTTTTTCCATTTACTAATAAGCACGCACCCATTAAGAAAATGACTGTAAAAACTGTTAAATCCCCTTGGATTGATGAGGAATTGTATGGTTGAGAGGGATGAGGCAAAAGGTATGGCAATTAAGTCTGGCAGCCCAACAGATTGACAAACATGCTGCAAATTAAGAAATCATGTGACTAAACTAAATAAAAATGAACTACACTATGAAACAAAGATAAATTATATAAGGAACAATAGTAAAAAGCTTTGGGGCACCTTAAATGACATTTTTGGCAAAAAAGACAACTCGGCTCCTTCATTCATTGAATCAGATGGCTCATTCATCACAAAGCCCACTGATATTGCAAACTACTTTAATGCCTTTTTCATTGGCAAGATAAGCAAACTTAGGGATGACATGCCAGCAACAAACGCAGACACTACACATCCAAGTAGATCGGACCAAATTATGAAAGACAGGAATTTCATAATTTGAATTCCGTAAGTCAGTGTGGAAGAGGCAAAAAAAATATTGTTGTCTATCAACAATGACAAGCCACCGGGGTCTGACAATCTGGATGGAAAATTCCTGAGGATAATAGCAGACGATATTGCCACATCTTCAATTTAAGCCTACTAGAGAGTGTGTGCCCTCAGGCCTGGAGGGAAGCTGAAAGTCATTCCTCTTCCCAAGAGTAATAAAGCCCCCTTTACTTGCTCAAATAGCCGACCAATCAGCCTGTTTCCAACCCTTAGTAAACTTATGGAAAAAATGGTGTTTGGCCAGATACAATGCTATTTCACAGTAAACAAATTGGCAACTGAATTTCAGCATGCTAATAGGGAAGGACACTCAACAAGCACAGCACGTACAGAAATGACTGATGATTGGCTCAGAGAAATTGATTATAAAATGATTGTGGGGTTGTCTTGTTAGATTTACAATGATTACTACAATGATTGAAATGACTGCAACAATCAACAAAGAGCTGCAGTTAGTTTCAGAGTGGGTGGCAAGGAATAAGTTATCCCTAAATATTTCTAAAACTAAAAGTATTGTATTTGGAACAAAACACTCACTAAACCCTAAACCTCAACTTAATCTGGTAATAAATAATGTGTAAATTGAGCAAGTTGAGATGACTAAACTGCTTGGAGTAACCCTAGATTGTAAACTGTCATGGTCAAAACATATTGATGCAGTAGTTGCTAAGATGGGGAGAAGTCTGTCTATAATAAAGCGATGCTCTGCCTTCTTAACAACACTATCAACAAGGCAGGTCCTACAGGCCTTAGTTATGTCGCACCTTGACTACTGTTCAGTCATGTGGTCAGGTGCCACAAAAAAGGACTTAGGAAAATTGCAATTGGCTCAGAACAGGGCAGCACGGCTGGCCCTTGGATGTACATATGTGGTAGTGGTGGGGTAGGGGCCTGAGGGCATACAGTGTGTTGTGAAATCTGTGAATGTATTGTAATGTTTTGAAAATGATATAAACTGCCTTAATTTTGCTGGACCCCCAGGAAGAGTAGCTGGTGCTTTGGCAGCAGCTAATGGGGGATCCATAATGAATACAAATATGTGCTGCAAGAGTAATGTTTCCACATATGTGATTCACCACCTGGATTCGGTCTTATGTATTAAAATTTGAAATTGTGTTTTTTACGTTGGATTAAAGTAAAGACTCAGAGCTACAACATAGTATATCACACACTGCATTTGAGGAACAATGGGAAAGTAATTCTGCTTTTAAAGTTGATCAACTTGTAAACTCACTTCTGAGAAAATGACCTTGGAATGTTTTGGTATCTACTGATGAGCTCTTCTTTGTCTACACCCATTCAGCATCGTTCACACCCTCTTAAGCTTTAGCCCCACCCATCTCGGAGCGCTCTCGGAGCCCAAACTTGACGCTCTGGCCGATGATTGGATAACATGAAAACAGCCTAACCAGCTCTGCTGGCAACAATTTCATTATGCTCTTTTGCAAACGTTTACTGACACCGGCCATATTCAATGGGTGTTGTACACACATCACTTAACGTTAGCAAACAAGCCAGCCAGCTAACATTAGCTAGTTAAACAACAATGAACAGTGCCAACAATGCCACAGTGCTGGGAAATAACCAACCAGGTTCAATGGTAGCTAGCTAACATTAGGATCTCATTACCTAGCTAACAGTACAGTTTAGCTTGAAATGAAACCCCTTTCTGTCCAAATTAGAAACGTGTAAAATCTGAAAATGTAGCTAGCTAACGCTAGACTAGTTTACCTGTATACATTATCATGCATGATGGATGTGTCTCCCTGTCAGGAATGCCATACCACGGTTGCCCTTAGTTTGAAGATGTAATCTGGAGACAGGTGTTTTCTCCATCTCTTTAGCTATCATACTCTAATTCCACTGATTTCAAAACTTTATCCTCCAGAAAGTGGAGAGCAACACTTATTCAGCTCCACTACACAATACATTTTTTAAAAAGCAGTTTTCGACAGGATTACCAACACAGACTGACAAGCTCAAATAGACAGAAGCTTTCTATATGGCAGACCAATCCGAACTCATCCCTCGGCATGTCCAGCCCACTCATTATCTCAGCCAATCATGGCTAGTGGGAAGGTTGCGGGCTTTTTCTGTGGCTTAACCAACAAGGCTCGTCATTTAACAATTTTATTCGTATTTACAAATGGCATACAAGTTAGTTATAAAGGCACATGAAAGTTTACATGATCGAGAAGGCATTTCTGCCAAAAAACTCATTTTGATCTAAAAAAATGTTTTACGTTCAAACGGCTCTCCTGTGAAGTCGTGACTTGCGACATACGCCTAGTTTCCAGAATCGGGTCACATATAGAATTTCAAATTCTTCAATTCCATTCTGTAAAAAGGTTACTTAGCTTACCTGAGTATAATGATTCAAGTGTGTTAAAAATACATATTTCTTATTCATGAGAAAATTTGAAAAATCTATGTGAAACTTCACACGTCTGTTTTTCCCTTGTGACACTTTTCACGTGATTTATTTCATATGATTTCTTTTGTAAGGGTTTTTTCCACACACCTTGTTACGAAATGGCACAGCCTATTAAAAACAAATTAGTCAATGTCTATTAAATTATTAATATCTTTACATCTCAATATTTCAATTTATAAATACCTTGATTCTATTGTGATTATTTGACTACTAACCGAATTGAATTCACAAACTTAGCAAAAATAAACTAAGAAACACCAAAAAGTGTATGTTGAGCATAATGTGCTAGAAGACACATTAACCTAATAAACATTATTTAAAGTCATTTAAGTTAAGTGAAACTGAAAAATCACACAGTGTCAAAAGTCACGGTAATTAAAAATGTAAATAGAACGCTTCTGCCCTCTCCTCAGTCGATTATTACCGCGAGACATTAAGTTAACAAAATACAGGGGGACAAATAACAGCTATGTGGGAGAAAGAATGACAATTATCTGCTCAATTCTCTAAATGTGCCTTTTGTTTAACAGTAATAACCATATTTCATGCTGTCTAGTTCTATTTAATTGCTCACCCGGATGGTTGGCTTCCCAAAAATCGTCGATACCCCTACTGAGCTCAGTGCGAGGGTAGAGACACACACACACACACACACCAATTCGACGGATGGACACTGGCTGGATGTCCTTTGGGTGGTGGACTATTCTTGATACATAAGGGAAACCGTTGAGCGCAAAAAACCCAGCTGCTTTGCAGTTCTTGACATAAACTGGTCCACCTGGCACCTACTACTATTAAAGGCACCTAAATCCTCTCTGGGATAAGGTCTAGTTTCCTGAATTTCCACCTGACTGACATGCCCAAAGTAAACTGCCTGTTACTCAGGCCCAGATGCCAGGATATGCATGTAATTGATAGCATTAGATAGAAACACTTTGAGGTTTCTAAAACTGTTAAAATAATGTCTAAGACTATAACAAGATTGATATGGCAGGCAAAAATCAGAAGAAAATCCAACCGGAATTGTTTTGTTTTTTTGAGCTCCCAGACTCTTATAATAGGTTTCTATTGTTTCTATGTAAATCCGTCTCCCAGATTGCAATTCCTATGGCTTCCACTAGATGTCAACTGTCTATATTCAAGGTTTCAGGCTTGTTTTTGCAAAAATTAACAAGTATTTGGAGGTTTTTTTAGGGGACCACCTGAAGAAAATCAGTCTTTCGGCATGCGAGGGAGCGCTTACGGATTTTCCTACCCTATTGAACATACTACTTTCCGTATGAAATATTATAGTTTATTTACATTTTAGAGTACCTGAGGATTTAATAGAAACGTTGTTTGACTTGTTTGGACGAAGTGTAGTGGTAGCTTTTTGGACTCCTTTGTCAGCATGTTGAACGAGTGGATTACTGAAATCAATGGCGCCAACTAAACTGACTTTTTGGGATATAAAGAAGGATTTTATTGAACAAATGACCATTCATGTTGTTGCTGGGACCCTTGGGATTGCAATCAGAGGAATATCTGCAAAGGTAAGTGATTTATTTAATCGCTATTTGTGATTTTGTGAAGCCTGTGCTGGTTGAATAATATGTTGATGTGGGGCACCGTCCTCAGACAATCACATGGTATGCTTTTGCCGTAAAGCCTTTTTGAAATCTGAAAACACAGTTAGATTAACAAGAAGTTAAGCTTTTAACTGATATAAGACACTTGTATGTTCATGAAAGTTTAATATTACAAATATTTATTTGAGTTGCGCGCCCTCCAATTTCCCTGGATGTTGTCAACTTTGGTCCCGCTAGCGGGACACCTATCCCTATTAAAACTTCTTAGGGATAGCCCCGTTTTTAAATTTTCACCTAAATGACATACCCAAATCTAACTGCCTGTAGCTCAGGCCCTGAAGCAAAGATATGCATATTCTTGGTAACATTTTAAAGGAAACACTGAAGTTTGTGGAAATGTGAATTGAATTTTGGAGAATATAACACAACAGATCTGGTAGAAGAAAATACAACAACAAAAAAACAAAATGTTTTTTTCTATCACCATTTTTGAAATGCAAGAGAAAGGTCCTAGTTCTAGCCGTCACTCTGCTTATAATTCCGATAAGTGTTCACAAGATGGCAGCAGTGTATGTGCAAAGTTTCAGATACCTTGATGTATGAGTGAACTACAAGACTTTTAGTGTGAAGTCCCCAGGTACATTTGGGGAAATTGTGAAGGAAACATTCGCAGTCATATTACATTTTTCTACAAGAATATTGTCAAATCCGTATACTTGGACTTTGATTTAGCTTTCCAAGTATTAGTAGCCATATTATAAGTTCAACATTTGCAAAACAATCAGTTTTCATAACTTCATAACTCTGAAAATAATTATAATTTTTGTCCAAAATGAAAAGGCATGCTGTCATACATGGTTAGTAGCTACATTTTACGACATATACATGATTTCCAGATACTTCCGAAAAGCCCAGCTCATTGACTATCTAGCTAGCGTTGTTTGAGCCCGATTGGTGCTTATTTGACAAAGATACAGTTGTTCAAGTGATGGCCGCCCGCGTCATCGGCGTGCCATGAAGGCGTCGCTCTCTGACCAAATATGGTGTCCTATAGGATATACTACACCCCTAATGATATAGTGAAGTCTTGTTACCTTCTAGGATCTCTGAGGAATACATATGAATGTGATTTGACTCGTTGAAACAACGTTTAGGGTGAGATTTTCAGAGATTCCCTTTTTTGCAAATTGAAAGAGTGGAAATACAAAATCGATCGTGCATGATATATGGACCATTTTAGGATATCAAAAAGGATTTGATCTAACAAAATGACACTTCATGTTATCTCTGGGACCCTTTGGATGATAAATCAGAGCAAGATTTCAGAATGTAAGTACGCAATTCACCTTCAGAGGTGAATTTATCAAACCTATCTTGGTGAAAAAAGTGTTTTGTTGTTCGGAGCTCTCCTCAAACAATAGCATGGCATTTTTTCACAGTAATAGCTCCTGTAAATTGGACAGTGCAGTTATATTAACAAGAATTTAAGCTATGACCAAGGAGTTACTCAGGGCAATTTTTCCATAAGTTTTCTATTGAAATTCATTGTGGAGAGCTCATTTATATATTTTGTGATATGAATACCAAGTATGTCTACCTCACCGTCAGCCCATTTTATAGGTAAACTGCAGGGTAATGTAAAACTTGTATTTTTTAAAGATCCAATATGTAATATTGTACACTTATCATCATTTGGTTTTAGTCCAGAGAGTCCAGAAAGTCATATAGATCTTCAATGAGACATTGCAGGGATCTAGCTTGCGGACTTATTTAAAACTTGAGTCATCAGCATACATGGATACCTTTGTTTTTAAGCCTTGGATTTCTTATCCTCTAATGTTATTGGATCTGATTTTAATAGATAGCATTTTGATGGCCATAACGAATAGATATGGTGACAGCGGACAACCTTGTTTAACTCCTCTTGACAATTCAAAACTCTCGGAGAAGTAGCCGCTATTTGCTATTTTACACCTGGGGTAGCAATATATTAGTTTTACCCATTTTATAAGAGAATCACCGAAATCGAAAAAAATCCAGGCATTTATAAATAAAATCCAGTCTTACTTTATCAAAGGCCTTTTAAAAATCCGCTATAAATACCAGGCCTGGCTTCCTAGATGTTTGATGGTTCTATTATTTCTAGTAGTTGTCGTATATTATCTCCAGTGTATAGTCCATGTAAAAAATATCCTGTCTGATCAGGATGAACAATACCTGGTAAAACCTTTTTAATTCTAAGTGCTTTGCATTTCGCTAGTAAGGGGCCTCCATTTTTTTTTTAGATAGACTGGATCTTTATATTGGCCCTCTGGGTTTTGTTCTAATAATAGTGAAATTAGACCTTCCTGCTGAGTACCTTACAGACTACCATTTCCATAGGAATAGTTAAAACAATCTAACAATGGAGCTTTTAGTATATTAAAAAAGGCTTGATTCAGTGCCTTGCAAAAGTATTCATCCCCCTTGGCGTTTTTCCTATTTTGTTGCATTACAACCTGTAATTTAAATTGATTTTTATTTGGATGTCATATAATGGACATACACAAAATAGTTCAAATCGGTGAAGTGAAATGAAAAAAATATTTGTTTCAGAAAATACATTAAAAATGAAAAAACAGAAAAGTGGTGGGTGCATATGTATTCACCCCCTTTGCTATGAAGCCCCTAAATAAGATCTGGTGCAAACAATTACCTTCAGAAGTCACATAATTAGTTAAATAACATCCCCATGTGTGCAATCTAAGTGTCACATGATCTGTCACATGATCTCAGTTTATGTACACCTGTTTGGAAAGACCCCAGATTCTGCAACACCACTTAGCAAGGAGCACCGCCAAGCAAGCGGCACCATGAAGACCAAGGAGCTCTCCAAACAGGTCGGTGACAAAGTTGTGGAGAAGTACAGATCAGGGTTGGGTTATAAAAAAATATCAGAAACTTTGAAGATCTCACGGAGCACCATTAAATCCATTATTACAAAATGTAAAGAATATGGCACAACAGCAAACCTGCCAAGGAGGGAATTAATTAGAGAGACAACAAAGAGACCAAAGATAACCCTGAAGAAGCTGCAAAGCTCTACAGCTGAGATTGGAGTAACTGTCCATAGGACCACTTTAAGCCGTACACTCCACAGAGCTGGGATTTACGGAAGAGTGGCCAGAAAAAAATCCATTGCTTGAAGACCAAAAAAAGCAAACACATTTGGTGTTCCCCAAAGGGCATGTGGGAGACTCCCCAAACATATGAAAAAGGTACTCTGGTCAGATGAGACTAAAATTGAGCTTTTTTGACATCAAGGAAAATGCTATGTCTGGCGAAAACCCCACACCTCTTATCACTCAGAGAACATCATGTTTTTCATCGGCAGAGACTGGGAAACTGTTCAGAATTTAAGGAATGATGGATGGCGCTAAATACAGGGAAATTCTTGAGGGAAACCTGTTTCAGTCTTCCAGAAATTTGAGACTGGGACAGAGGTTCTCCTTCCAGCAGGACAATGACCCTAAGCATACTGCTAAAGCAACACTTGAGTGGTTTAAGGGGAAACATTTAAATGTCTTGGAATGGCCTAATCACAGCCCAGACCTCAATCCAATTGAGAATCTGTGGTGTGACATAAAAATTGCTGTACTCCAGCAGAACCCATCCAACTTGAAGGAGCTGGAGCAGTTTTGCCTTGAAGAATGGGCAAAAATCCCAGTGGCTAGATGTGCCAAGCTTATAGAAACATACCCCAAGAGACTTGCAGCTGTAATTGCTGCAAAAGGTGGCTTTACAAAGTATTGACTTTTGGGGGGGAGGAGGGGTTGAATAGTTATGCATGCTGAAGTTTTGAGTTTTTTTGTCTAATTTCTTCTTTGTTTCACAATAAAACATATTCAGCATCTTCAAAGTGGTAGGCATGTTGTGTAAATGAAATGATACAAACCTCCCAAAAATTGCTTTTAATTCCAGGTTGTAAGGCAACAAAATAGGAAAAATGCCAAGGTGGGTGAATACTTTCGCAAGCCACTGTATACCTCCACTGGTATGCCATCAAGCCCTGGAGTTTTTCCAGACTGAAAGGATTTAATAGCCTCAAAAAGTTATTCCTCTGTAATTTGGCCTTCGCACTGATCTTTCTGTACATTTCTTAATTTTCAATTTTCTTTTACTATTTTACTATTTGGAAATAATTCCTTACCATCATCTTCATTGAGTGGGAGAGGATGAGACGGAAAAGAGAACATCTGCTTAAAATATTTAGCTTCCTCTTTTAAAATATAATTTGGAGAATCATAGATGACTCCGTCTTCAGTGACAAGTTTCTGCAAATTCTCTTTGCCAGCATTCCTGTGTTTAGATACAGGAAGACATTTGTGCATTTTTCTCCATATTCCACCCAGTTTGCTTTATTTTTGTAATAGATTACATTAGATTGTTCTCGAATAAGTTCCTCAAGTTCTTTTGGTTTTTCCTCTAACTTATTTTGTATCTCTGTAGTATTGTTTTTATTGCTATCTACCTGTACTATAAGTTCATGTATTTCCCTTGTTAGTCTTGTCTCTTTAGCCAGAAACTGCTTTTTTATTATTGATGAATATTGAATTGAATGACCTCTGACGGTACATTTGAAGGTATCCCAAACAATAAGGGGATTTGCTGAACCTATATTCTACTGGAAAAATTCAGTTATAAATTATTTTGTCTTAGTTAAAAATAAGTTGTCCTCCAGTAAACTTTGATTACATTTCCAATATTCCCGTCCACATGGAAATTCTATAAGAGTTATGTGAATGTCACGTCCTGACCAGTAAAAGGGGTTATTTGTCATTGTAGTTTGGTCAGGGTGTGGCAGGGGGGTGTTTGTTTTGTGTGGTTCGGTGTTTTTGGTTTATGTTCTACATTTTCTATTTCTATGTGTTTATCTAGCTTTTCTATTTCTATGTTAGTTTTGGCAATGACCTCCAATTAGAGGCAGCTGGTTGTTGTTGTCTCTAATTGGAGGCCATATTTAGTTGTGTTTGTTTTCACTTGTGTTTGTGGGTGGTTGTTTCCAGTATAGTCTGTGCACCTTACTGGACTGTTTTCGTCGTCTGTTTATTTTGTGATTGTTTTCTTTAAAAAAATAAGAAGATGAGCACTTCGGTCCACTCCTTACGAAACCTATGACAGTGAAGGCCAATTAGATGATGATCCGAATGCATTTCTTCTCCTATTAAAACTTTTTTCACCTTGGATGCAAGAGAGAAAGAGACTAGAAAGTAATCAAGATGACTAGCTTGATTAAGTCTCCTCCATGTATATCTCACTAGGTCAGGGTTTTTTAGTCTCTAAATATCCACTATTTCTAATGTGTCCATAACATTTGTGATTTCCTTAAGGGCACAGTGATGATAGTTTGTAGAGTGATTTCATTTATGGTCCATTGACTCTTCCCACCATAATGATTTGATCATTTGTTTGCCTGTAAGTTCAATAAATTGGTATAAATACTTTCAAAGAAGTATGGATCAACCTGATTTGGACCATAGAGATTAATGAGCTAAATGTCTTTTTCGTCCACTTTCATAATCAAAAAGATCCACATTCCTTGCGAATCCTTCCTGACTATTTGCTGACTATTTCCTGACTATTTTGTTAATTAATATCATCACAACTTTTGAGTTCCTTTGTCCATGACATAAAATTATTTCACCACCCCATTCCTTTTTCCACGCAACTTCATCTAAGGATGTAGACTGAGTTTCCTGGAAGCAGTATATGTTATATTCCTTTTCTTTAAGCCACTTAAAGACTGATCTTCTTTTTTTTATATAATCTGCTAAACCGTTACAATTATAACTGGCTATACTTATTTCACCCCTTACCATAACTAGATACTATTCTCAGTATATATTGACCATAATTAGTGCTTGTAAAGTTACTACCATAAGAGGTATTATGACGGTCAAAATTAGAGCTTTCAAATGTTTGATATTTAGAATTCAAGAAATAGGTTCTAGCAATATGTGTTTTATTCCCTTGCCTGTTTGCCTGTGAGCCAATGCCACAGATGTTAGAAAATTGAGACCAGATATTATGTTTGTAGTAAATCTGATTAGGTGTGTATGATATTTGATGGGATTTAGTGTGTGTGTACGATGTCTGTTTAAGAATAAGACTATAATGTGTGATGTCCAAATAAAAAATAACCCCGCCAATTTGCATGGTTGAGTGTCTATGTGTATAACATGTAGTGCGTATAGCCTTAATATTGAGGATGATAATTGTAATCCATATCATATCAACGTCATAGTTGCATCATAATTACCTTCAACATCATTGAAAAACACAACCCAGCATATCCATAGCAAATGATGTTTCACATGATCATGAAAGAGGCCTTGCATTGCTTTAGAGACGGCTTCACTACAGTACAAATGTATCCCGTACAATATGCTATTATTCCCCAATGTCAATATTCTGATATCTTCCCCTTGCTTGTTGTAAACATGTAGACAAAGACGTAGAAAAGATAGACAAACAAGAAACAAATTAAATTATAGAACAGTCCTCAACATTAGAGAGAGAGAGAAGACAGCGCTTTCAAATGTGTATGTGTATGTATAAGTCCGTATGTGTAAGCGAGCATGTAATTGAGTACGTATGTGTTCATATCCACTTCATAATCTTCAGATATTTTTACAGTTTCCATACTTTCTTTATTTTCGTAACCTGAAGTCCCTGTAGAATTTAGCACAGCCATGGTGTGATGGAGCTGTCACGGAATAGCTGTCCATCTATAAAGAGTTGGTCCACAATGAGAAAGGCAAGCTTACCCCTCTACCTCTGTTGCCTCTGTACAGGATGCAGCCTCTTGCGATGTTCGTTTATCTCCCGTGGAAATTGGTCAATGAGACCGAATTTGATCCCTTTAAGCTCCTTTCCCCTGCTTTTGATCAACTCCTTTTGTTGGTAGTGTTCAAATTTTGTGATGATAGGTCGGGGACCCTTGGTCTGTCGCTCCAAGCTCCTTCTTTATGATCGAATCCCCGTCAAATGGTCATTACTAGAGTCACAAAGTCATAAACCCTGTCTAGTTCTAAAATGTCTCTTCTTAAAATTAGATTTTAAACCATTAACACCAATTATGTTCTCATGAATTGCTACAATATAGACAATTTTAACTTTGTGGCTGTGCTATCTATTAGAAACCCCGTCAATCTAATTTAGCTAGCTAACTAGTCCCCTCCCTAGCTGATAATTCATCCTATCGTTCCTTCCTTGATCAAATCAAATCAAATGTATTTATATAGCCCTTCTTACATCAGCTGATATCTCAAAGTGCTGTACAGAAACCCAACCTAAAGCCCCAAACAGCAAGCAATGCAGGTGTAGAAGCACGGTGCCTTGGAAAAACTCCCTAGAAAGGCCAAAACCTAGGAAGAAACCTAGAGAGGAACCAGGCTATGAGGGGTGGCCAGTCCTCTTCTGTCTGTGCTGGGTGGAGATTATAACAGCACATGGCCAAGATGTTCAAATGTTCATAAATTACCAGCATGGTCAAATAATAATAATAGTAGTTGTCGAGGGTGCAACAAGTCAGTAACACAAGAGTAAGTGTCAGTTGGCTTTTTCATAGCCGATATTTGAGAGTATCTCTACCGCTCCTGCTGTCTTTAGAGAGTTGAAAACAGCAGGTCTGGGACAGGTAGCACATCCGGTGAACAGGTCAGGGTTCCATAGGCAGAACAGTTGGAACTGGAGCAGCAGCACGGCCAGGTGAACTGGGGACAGCAAGGAGTCATCAAGCCAGGTAGTCCTGAGGCATGGTCTTAGGGCTCAGGTCCTCTGAGAGAGAGAAAGAAAGAAAGAAAGAAAGAAAGAAAGAAAGAAAGAAAGAAAGAAAGAAAGAAAGAAAGAAAGAGAGAATTAGAGCGAGCATATTTAAATTCACACAGGACACCGGACAAGAGAAATACTCCAGATGTGACAGACTGACCCTAGCCCCCCGACACATAAACTACTGCAGCATAAATACTGGAGGCTGAGACAGGAGGGGTCAGGAGACATTGTGGCCCCATCCGATGAAACCCCCGGACAGGGCCAAACAGGTAGGATATAACCCCACCCACTTCGCCAAAGCACAGCCCCCACACCACTGGAGGGATATCTCCAACCACCAACTTACCATCCCGAGACAAGGCCGAATATAGCCCACAAAGATCTCCGCCACGGCACAAGCCAAGGGGGGGCGCCAACCCAGACAAGAAGACCACGTCAGTGACTCAACCCACTCAAGTGACGAACCCCTCCCAGGGACGGCATGGAAGAACACCAGTAAGCCAGTGACTCAGCCCCTGTAATAGACGTAGAGGCAGAGAATCCCAGTGGAGAGAGGGGAAACCGGCCAGGCAGAGACAGCAAGGGCGGTTCGTTGCTCCAGCCTTTCCGTTCACCTTCACACCCCTGGACCAGACTACACTTAATCATAGGACCTACTGAAGAGATGTGTCTTCAGTAAAGACTTAAAGGTTGAGACTGAGTCTGCATCTCTCACATGGGTAGGCAGACTATTCCATAAAAATTGAGCTCTATAGGAGAAAGCCCTGCCTCCAGCTGTTTGCTTAGAAATTCTAGGGACAATTAGGAGGCCCGCGTCTTGTGACCGTAGCGTACGTGTAGGTATGTACGGCAGGACCAAATCGGAAAGATAGGTAGGAGCAAGCCCATGTAATGCTTTGTAGGTTAGCAGTAAAACCTTGAAATCAGCCCTTGCCTTAACAGGAAGCCAGTGTAGGGAGGCTAGCACTGGAGTAATATGATCAAATATTTTGGTTCTAGTCAGGATTCTAGCAGCCGTATTTAGCACTAACTGAAGTTTATGTAGTGCTTTATCCGGGTAGCCAGAAAGTAGAGCATTGCAGTAGTCCAACCTAGAAGTAACAAAGGCATGGATTAATTTTTCTGCGTCATTTTTGGACAGAAAGTTTCTGATTTTTGCAATGTTACGTAGATGGAAAAAGCTGTCCTTGAAACAGTCTTGATATGTTCTTCAAAAGAGAGATCAGGGTCCAGAGTAACGCCGAGGTCCTTCACAGTTTTATTTGAGACGACTGTACAACCATCCAGATTACATGTCAGATTCAACAGAAGATCTCTTTGTTTCTTGGGACCTAGAACAAGCATCTCTGTTTTGTCCGAGTTTAAAAGTAGAAAGTTTGCAGCCATCCACTTCCTTATGTCTGAGACACAGGCTTCTAGCGAGGGCAATTTTGGAGCTTCACCATGTTTCATTGAAATGTACAGCTGGGTGTCATCCGCATAGCAGTGAAATTTAACATTATGTTTTCGAATGACATCCCCAAGAGGTAAAATATATAGTGAAAACAATAGTGGTCCTAAAACGGAACATTGAGGAACACCGAAATTTACAGTTGATTTGTCAGAGGACAAACCATTCACAGAGACAAACTGATATCTTTCCGACAGATAAGATCTAAACCAGGCCAGAACTTGTCCATGTAGACCAATTTGGGTTTCCAATCTCTCCAAAAGAATGTGGTGATCGATGGTATCAAAAGCAGCACTAAGATCTAGGAGCACGAGGACAGATGCAGAGCCTCGGTCTGACGTCATTAAAAGGTCATTTACCACCTTCACAAGTGCAGTCTCAGTGCTATGATGGGGTCTAAAACCAGACTGAAGCATTTCGTATACATTGTTTGTCTTCAGGAAGGCAGTGAGTTGCTGCGCAACAGCTTTTTCTAAAATGTTTGAGAGGAATGGAAGATTCTATAAAGGCCGATAGTTTTTTATAATTTCTGGGTCAAGATTTGGCTTTTTCAAGAGAGGCTTTATTACTGCCACTTTTAGTGAGTTTGGTACACATCCGGTGGATAGAGAGCCGTTTATTATGTTCAACATAGGAGGGCCAAGCACAGAAAGCAGGTCTTTCAGTAGTTTAGTTGGAATAGGGTCCAGTATGCAGCTTGAAGGTTTAGAGGCCATGATTATATTCATCATTGTATCAAGAGATATAGTACTAAAACACTTGTGTCTCCCTTGATCCTCGGTCCTGGCAGAGTTGTGCAGACTCAGGACAACGGAGCTTTGGAGGAATACGCAGATTTAAAGAGGAGTCCGTAATTTGCTTTCTAATGATCATGATCTTTTCCTCAAAGAAGTTCATGAATTCATTACTGCTGAAGTGAAAGCCATCCTCTCTTGGGGAATGCTGCTTTTTAGTTAGCTTTGCGACAGTATCAAAAATAAATTTCGGATTGTTCTTATTTTCCTCAATTAAGTTGGAAAAATAGGATGATCGAGCAGCAGTGAGGGCTCTTCGATACTGCACGGTACTGTCTTTCCAAGCTAGTCGGAAGACTTCCAGTTTTGTGTGGCGCCATTTCGTTCCAATTTTCTGGAAGCTTGCTTCAGAGCTCGTGTATTTTCTGTATACCAGGGAGCTAGTTTCTTATGACATATGTTTTTAGTTTTTAGGGGTGCAACTGCATCTAGGGTATTGCGCAAGGTTAAATTGAGTTCCTCAGTTAGGTGGTTAACTGATTTTTGTCCTCTGACGTCCTTGGGCAGGCAGAGGATGTCTGGAAGGGCATCAAGGAATCTTTGGGTTGTCTGAGAATTTATAGCACAACTTTTAATGCTCCTTGGTTGGGGTCTGAGCAGATTATTTGTTGCGATTGCAAACGTAATAAAATGGTGGTCCGATAGTCCAGGATTATGAGGAAAAACATTAAGATCCACAACATTTATTCCATGGGACAAAACTAGATCCAGAGTATGACTGTGGCAGTGAGTAGGTCCAGAGACATGTTGGACAAAACCCACTGAGTCGATGATGGCTCCGAAAGCCTTTTGGAGTGGGTCTGTGGACTTTTCCATGTGAATATTAAAGTCACCAAAAATTAGAATATTATCCGCGATGACTACAAGGTCCTGATAGGAATTCAGGGAACTCAGTGAGGAACTCAGCTGCATATGGCCCAGGAGGCCTGTAAACAGTAGCTATAAAAAGTGATTGAGTAGGCTGCATAGATTTCATGACTAGAAGCTCAAAAGACGAAAACGTCATTGTTGTTGGGTTTTTTTGTAAATTGAAATTTGCTATCGTAAAGGTTAGCAACACCTCCGCCTTTGCGGGATGCGCGGGGGATATGGTCACTAGTGTAACCGGGGGGTGAGGCCTCATTTAACACAGTAAATTCATCAGGCTTAAGCCATGTTTCAGTCAGGCCAATCACATCAAGATTATGATCAGTGATTAGTTCATTGACTATAACTGCCATTGAATTGAGGGATCTAACATTACGTAGCCCTATTTTGAGATGTGAGGTATCACAATCTCTGTCAATAATGGCAGGGATGGAGGAGGTCTTTATACTAGTGAGATTGCTAAGGCGAACACCGCCATCTTTAATTTTGCCCAACCTAGGTCGGGGCACAGACACGGTCTCAATGGGGATAGCTGAGCTGACTACACTGGCTGTGCTAGTGGCAGACTCCACTAAGCTGGCAGGCTGGCTAACAGCCTGCTGCCTGGCCTGCACCCTATTTCATTGTGGAGCTAGAGAAGTTAGAGCTCTGTCTATGTTCGTAGATAAGATGAGAGCACCCCTCCAGCTAGGATGGAGTCCGTCACTCCTCAACAGGCCAGGCTTGGTCCTGTTTGTGGGTGAGTACCAGAAAGAGGGCAAATTATCTACAAATTCTATCTTTTGGGAGGGGCAGAAAACAGTTTTCAACCAGCGATTGAGTTGTGAGACTATGCTGTAGAGCTCATCACTCCCCCTAACTGGGAGGGGGCCAGAGACAATTAATCGATGCCGACACATCTTTCTAGCTGATTTACATGCTGAAGCTATGTTGCGCTTGGTGACCTCTGACTGTTTCATCTTAACATCGTTGGTGCCGACGTGGATAACAATATCTCTATACTCTCTACACTCACCAGTTTTAGCTTTAGCCAGCACCGTCTTTAGATTAGTCTTAACGTCGGTAGCCCTGCCCCCCGGTAAACAGTGTATGATCGCTGGATGATTCGTTTTAAGTCTAATACTGCAGGTAATGGAGTCGCCAATGACTAGGGTTATCAATTTGTCAGAGCTAATGGTGGGAGTCTTCGGCGTCTCAGACCCCATAACGGGAGGAGTAGAGACCAGAGAAGTCTCGACCTCTGACTCCGACTCGCTTAATGGGGAGAACCGATTGAAAGTTTCTGTCGGCTGAATAAGCGACACCGGTTGAGCATTCCTACAGCGTTTCCCTCCAGAAGCCATAAGAAAGTTGTCCGGCTGCGGGGACCGTGCGAGGGGGTTTATACTAACGTTACTATCTGTACTGACTGGTGGCACAGACGCTGTTTCATCCTTTCCTACACTGAAATTGCCCTTGCCTAACGATTGCTTCTGAAGTTGGGCTTGCAGCACAGCTATCCTCGCCGTAAGGCATGTGTTTGTTTACAGTGCCAGATAGCAAGTGAATGAAATCCTCTTTCTTTCTTAATGCGTTTGAGCCAATCAGTTGTGTTGTGACAAGGTAGGGGTGGTATACAGAAGATAGCCATATTTGGTCAAATACCAAGTCTATATTATGGTAAGAACAGCTCAAATAAGCAAAGAGAAACAACAGTCCAACAGTCATTTAAGACATGAAGGTCAGTCAATTCGGAAAATGTCAAGAACTTTGAAAGTTTCTTCAAGTGCAGTCGCAAAAACCATCAAGCGCTATGATGAAACTGGCTCTCATGAGGACTGCCACAGGAGATGAAGACCCAGAGTTACCTCTGCTGCAGAGGATACGTTTGTTAGAGTTAACTGCACCTCAGATTGCAGCCCAAATAAATACTTTACAGAGTTCAAGTAACAGACACATCTCAACATCAACTGTTCAGAGATGACTGCATGAATCAGGCCTTCATGGTCGAATTGCTGCAAAGAAACCACTACTAAAGGACACCAATAAGAAGAAGAAACTTGGAGGAGGTGTGATGGTGTGGGGGTGCTTTGCTGGTGACACTGTCTGAGATTTATTTAGAATTCAAGGCACACTTAAGCAGCATGGCTACCACAGCATTCTGCAGCGATACGCCATCCCATCTGGTTTGCGCTTAGTGTGACTATTTATTTTTCAACAGGACAATGACCCAACATTCCTCCAGGCTGTGTAAGGGCTATTTGCGGTGCTAAATCAGATGACCTAGCCTCCGCAATCACCCGACCTCAACCCAATAGAGATGGTTAGGATGAGTTGGACCGCAGAGTGAAGGAAAAGCAGCCAACAAGTGCTCAGCATATGTGGGAACTACTTCAAGACTGTTGGAAAACCATTCCAGGTGAAGCTGGTTGAGAGAATGCCAAGAGTGTGCAAAGCTGCCATCAAGGCAAAGGGTGGCTACTTTGAAGAATCTAAAATATATTTTTATTTGAACACTTTTTTGGTAACTACATGATTTCATATGTGTTATTTCATAGTTGTGGTATCTTCACTATTATTCTACAATGTAGAAAATAGTAAAAAGAAAGAAAAATCCTTGAATGAGTTTGTGTGTCCAAACTTTTGACTGGAACTGTAGATATTAAATTGTGTTAGATATTTCAGAGCGTAAGGTGCCAGGTCGGACAATCTTGACTTCCTTTGATGTTTAGATGTGCTGGCTGTAATCACCCTCATGAGTCAAACCAATTCATAAAATGTTTACTTAATACTGATTTGCAAAGTCTTTATTACATTTGTCAAACTGTGTGATGAAGAAACAAGTACTGTATTGCAGTTGAAAATAAGTTACTTAATAGTTAATCAAGAGAGGAAATAACAAAACTCAAATAAATATTTGAATCTACCTTATTATACATTAAATAAATAACTGATAACCGTTTTAGTCAGTGGACAGCACAGCTTGAAACCACATAAATTACATAGCTAATAAATACATAAACATACACACTGTTCAGCTCAGCTGTAACTTTGATTAACAATCAGATGTATAATATAAAAAATTGTACGATGTGCAAAAAACTTGCGGATTATTAAGCCCATTAAGAATTTTCTTATCATGATAAAAAAAATAGATGCAAGCACCCAATGAAGTCTCCTGATTAGCAGATATAGATAGATAATTGGCTATTCTTGTGATGACAGTTGCCCACTGATGTTAGTGTTGTCACCTCAGAAGAGTCCGTTTCTGGTGGTGTACTGTACATTGTAAGATCTGCGTCTGTGCCAGCGTCTCCTTACAGCTGCACAGCAGCCACATAGCATACACTGCAAAACAAAGATGGGGAAGCATGATTCACATGCAAAATATCATTGCAGAAAATAAACAGCTTATTTGATGAAATACTATGTAAACTATTTTCATAGTACACATGTGAACACAGGCCTATACGTACACATAGCAGGATCCACAGGGGTACCAGAATGATAGCGATGCCACAAGGAATGATAATGGCCAAAGCCCAGCCAGGAAAACCTCCAACACTTGTGGTATTGAAAGGAGTAGTCAGCAAAAGGGTAGGAAGTGGTGTGGTGCTGATAGTTGTTGTTGGGGCAACAGTGGTGGTCAGAAGACCTAGAATATTAATAAAATAACATTTTAGAGGGATTATAAACTTGTAATATGTCACATAACATAGATATAAAAGTGTTTTCGGAATTGAGTATTTTTCATGTTACATGGTGTTTGATAACTCACTGTCATAAAAAAAACATAGAAATGACAACCGTATGGTAACAAAAGCAGCATACCTGAGACTTTTAAGACTTCCTGTAGAAAACTACTAGGCTGGTTGACATCTTCCTCTTTGTATACATACGTCACGTTTGCCCTGATTTCAGTGCCATCAGCACTGTGGATGTAAAAATGGATTTTGTGTGAGAGTTGAACATGTTCCCTTCTTCCTGTTTAGCTGTACAAGCAGCAGCTGAATGAAAACTGCAGAAATTCTAGAGTGCAGTTGAGAAAGATGGGTTGGTTCAAGGTTATGACGTTGTACTTACATGAAGTCGGCGATGGGAAATTGAAACTGTTTGCCGTCTGGTTCACTGAGAAGTTCACGGAGCTAAAAGGGAACAAAACATCAAGTTATCAATTACTATCGTGACCTGAACATGACCATGGATGTATCTTAGGTATAGAAGTAGAGTATCTTACTAGTGTGTTAATTGAATCCTGTATCTGGACGTAGGTCTCATTGGTGAATGTGAGTCTATTACTTAGAGACTCCAGGGTTACATTGGTTATTTTGAAACCAAGTTTGATGGCAAATGAAGTATCTGTAAGTTCTGTGAGCACACAAAAACATTGATAAAATGAACTGCTACAATTTAGGAGATTCAACAACATTAAAAAAACATTCAAGAAGTATTTAGATTGCAGGAGCAGTTGAATGTGTACTTATTAAGAAATTATGTTACAGAGTAGAGATAAATGTCTTCATGAAGCCTAATTTCTTAAACTCACTGATATAAGTTGCATTTTGGAAGGTGGTTTGAGTGATCTTGGATTGAAGAGACAATTGCTGCTTGACGGCACCAAGGACAGCATCCTCAGTGGGGACTGGTGTTTTGAGCTTGAATATCAGTTCAACAAAAACCACGGCTGTGCCAAATCTAAGAGGAAATAATAATACATGGAAAATTAAATTTCCTAAAGAAAATGTGTGTGCTGCCTAACTTGTCGTAAAGTATTTATGGTTGTAAATTAAGTTATAGTAGTGACAGGTTATAATTGGAAAAAGTAGGTAGATGGAAAGATTGATTGATGGATAGGATAGGATAGCCTGAACATATGAAAGTTGGTTCGGTCTCTCTAGCTTGAACGGTTCAAGAGTTAATATTATTTTTGCTGGGTTTTTATATGCTAATTTATACTCATTTAAATTGTTTTAGTATAGAAAGTTTAGAAAATGTTAAAATAATTGGAAAAAGTATGTCATAAATCTAGTGGTCTTGCCTTCAGCAAGCACATTAATAATAATGGATTGGATTTATATTGCGCCTTTTGACCGATTGATGTACTCAAAGAGCTTTTCTAAAGAAAGGTTGACATTTTGGATGCTTTTATTAAAACATCAGTAGTTAACGACACAAGCATGGATAAACATGGTTCATTGTTGCAAAGGTTCCTTGATTGACAAAGTGTTAATTCAATTGTATGAAATAATTATAATAAATGATCTTGCTTACCTAGTTGTTGATGTCACTGAAGTCAAAAGGGTAGGAAGTGGTGTGTTGCTGATAGTTGTTGTTGGGGCAACAGTGGTGGTCAGGAGACCTAGAATAGAAATGAAAATACATTTTAGAGGGATTATAAACTTGTAATATGTCACATAACATAGATATATAAGTGTTTTCGAGATTGAGTATTATACACGTTACAGGGTGTTTGATAACTCACTGTCATAAAAAAAAACATAGAAATGACAACCGTATGGTAACAAAAGCAGCATACCTGAGACTTTTAAGACTTCCTGTAGAAAACTACTAGGCTGGTTGACATCTTCCTCTTTGTATACATACGTCACGTTTGCCGTGATTTCAGTGCCATCGTCACTGTGGATGTAAAAATGGGTTTTGTTTGAGAGTTAAACATGTTCCCTTCATCCTGTTTAGCTGTACCAAGCTAAATGAAATCTGCAGAAATTCTAAAGAGTGCAGTTGAGAAAGATGGGTTGGTTCAAGGTTATGACGTTGTACTTACATGAAGTTGGCGTTGGGAAATTGAAACTGTTTGCCGTCTGGTTCACTGAGAACCTTATGGAGCTAAAAGGGGACAAAACATCAAGTTGTCAATTACTATCATGACCTGAACATGACCATGGATGTATCTTATGTATAGAAGTACAGTATCTTACTAGTATGTTAATTGAATCCTGTATCTGGGTTTCGGTCTCATTGGTGAGTGTGAGTCTATTACTTAGAGACTCCTGGGTTACATTGGTTATTTTGAAACCAAGGACGATGGCAAATGAAGTATCTGTAAGTTCTGTGAGCACACAAAAACATTGTCACTATTGCAACAAATCAACTGAACTGCTACAATTTAGGAGTTTCAACAACATTAAAAAACATTCAAGAAGTATTTAGATAGCAGGAGCAGTTGCATGTTTACTTATTAAGAAATTATTTTATAGACAGGAGATAAATGTCTTCATGAAGCCTAATTTGTTGAACTCACTGATATAAGTTGCATTCTGGAAGGTGGTTTGAGTGGTCGTGAATTGAGGAGACAGTTGCTTCTTGACGGCACCAAGGACATCATCCTCAGCGGGGACTGGTGTTTTGACCTTGAAAATCAGTTCAACAAAAACCCCCACTGTGCCGAATCTAAGAGAAAATAATAATACATGGAAAATTACATTTCCTAAAGAAAATGTGTGTACTTGCTAGCTTGTCTTAAAGTATTCATGGTTGTAAAATAAGTCATAGTATTGGCAGTCACTGCAGTAGTAATGGTAGTGACTGGTTATAATTGGAAAAAGTAGGTAGATGGAAAGATTGATTGATGGATAGGATAGGATAGCCTGAACATATGAAAGTTGGTTCGGTCTCTCTAGCTTGAACGGTTCAAGAGTTAATATTATTTTTGCTGGGTTTTTATATGCTAATTTATACTCATTTAAATTGTTTTAGTTTAGAAAGTTTAGAAAATGTTAAAATAATTGGAAAAAGTATGTCATAAATCTAGTGGTCTTGCCTTCAGCAAGCACATTAATAATAATGGATTGGATTTATATTGCGCCTTTTGACCGATTGATGTACTCAAAGAGCTTTTCTAAAGAAAGGTTGACATTTTGGATGCTTTTATTAAAACATCAGTAGTTAACGACACAAGCATGGATAAACATGGTTCATTGTTGCAAAGGTTCCTTGATTGACAAAGTGTTAATTCAATTGTATGAAATAATTATAATAAATGATCTTGCTTACCTAGTTGTTGATGTCACTGAAGTCAAAAGGGTAGGAAGTGGTGTGTTGCTGATAGTTGTTGTTGGGGCAACAGTGGTGGTCAGGAGACCTAGAATAGAAATGAAAATACATTTTAGAGGGATTATAAATTGTAATATGTCACATAACATAGATATATAAGTGTTTTCCAGATTGAGTATTATACACATTACATGGTGTTTGATAACTCACTGTCATAAAAAAACGTAGAAATGACAACCGTATGGTAACAAAAGCAGCATACCTGAGACTTTTAAGACTTCCTGTAGAAAACTACTAGGCTGGTTGACATCTTCCTCTTTGTATACATACGTCACGTTTGCCGTGATTTCAGTGCCATCGTCACTGTGGATGTAAAAATGGGTTTTGTGTGAGAGTTAAACATGTTCCCTTCATCCTGTTTAGCTGTACCAAGCTAAATGAAATCTGCAGAAATTCTAAAGAGTGCAGTTGAGAAAGATGGGTTGGTTCAAGGTTATGACGTTGTACTTACATGAAGTTGGCGTTGGGAAATTGAAACTGTTTGCCGTCTGGTTCACTGAGAACCTTATGGAGCTAAAAGGGGACAAAACATCAAGTTGTCAATTACTATCATGACCTGAACATGACCATGGATGTATCTTATGTATAGAAGTACAGTATCTTACTAGTATGTTAATTGAATCCTGTATCTGGGTTTCGGTCTCATTGGTGAGTGTGAGTCTATTACTTAGAGACTCCTGGGTTACATTGGTTATTTTGAAACCAAGGACGATGGCAAATGAAGTATCTGTAAGTTCTGTGAGCACACAAAAACATTGTCACTATTGCAACAAATCAACTGAACTGCTACAATTTAGGAGTTTCAACAACATTAAAAAACATTCAAGAAGTATTTAGATAGCAGGAGCAGTTGCATGTTTACTTATTAAGAAATTATTTTATAGACAGGAAATTAATGTCTTTACGAAGCCTAATTTGTTGAACTCACTGATATAAGTTGCATTCTGGAAGGTGGTTTGAGTGGTCGTGAATTGAGGAGACAGTTGCTTCTTGACGGCAGTAAGGACATCATCCTCAGTGGGGACTGGTGTTTTGACCTTGAATATCAGTTCAACAAAAACCCCCGCTGTGCCGAATCTAAGAGAAAATAATAATACATGGAAAATTACATTTCCTAAAGAAAATGTGTGTACTTGCTAGCTTGTCTTAAAGTATTCATGGTTGTAAAATAAGTCATAGTATTGGCAGTCACTGCAGTAGTAATGGTAGTGACTGGTTATAATTGGAAAAAGTAGGTAGATGGAAAGATTGATTGATGGATAGGATAGGATAGCCTGAACATATGAAAGTTGGTTCGGTCTCTCTAGCTTGAACGGTTCAAGAGTTAATATTATTTTTGCTGGGTTTTTATATGCTAATTTATACTCATTTAAATTGTTTTAGTTTAGAAAGTTTAGAAAATTTTAAAATAATTGGAAAAAGTATGTCATAAATCTAGTGGTCTTGCCTTCAGCAAGCACATTAATAATAATGGATTGGATTTATATTGCGCCTTTTGACCGATTGATGTACTCAAAGAGCTTTTCTAAAGAAAGGTTGACATTTTGGATGCTTTTATTAAAACATCAGTAGTTAACGACACAAGCATGGATAAACATGGTTCATTGTTGCAAAGGTTCCTTGATTGACAAAGTGTTAATTCAATTGTATGAAATAATTATAATAAATGATCTTGCTTACCTAGTTGTTGATGTCACTGAAGTCAAAAGGGTAGGAAGTGGTGTGTTGCTGATAGTTGTTGTTGGGGCAACAGTGGTGGTCAGGAGACCTAGAATAGAAATGAAAATACATTTTAGAGGGATTATAAATTGTAATATGTCACATAACATAGATATATAAGTGTTTTCCAGATTGAGTATTATACACATTACATGGTGTTTGATAACTCACTGTCATAAAAAAAAACATAGAAATGACAACCGTATGGTAACAAAAGCAGCATACCTGAGACTTTTAAGACTTCCTGTAGAAAACTACTAGGCTGGTTGACATCTTCCTCTTTGTATACATACGTCACGTTTGCCGTGATTTCAGTGCCATCGTCACTGTGGATGTAAAAATGGGTTTTGTGTGAGAGTTAAACATGTTCCCTTCATCCTGTTTAGCTGTACCAAGCTAAATGAAATCTGCAGAAATTCTAAAGAGTGCAGTTGAGAAAGATGGGTTGGTTCAAGGTTATGACGTTGTACTTACATGAAGTTGGCGTTGGGAAATTGAAACTGTTTGCCGTCTGGTTCACTGAGAACCTTATGGAGCTAAAAGGGGACAAAACATCAAGTTGTCAATTACTATCATGACCTGAACATGACCATGGATGTATCTTATGTATAGAAGTACAGTATCTTACTAGTATGTTAATTGAATCCTGTATCTGGGTTTCGGTCTCATTGGTGAGTGTGAGTCTATTACTTAGAGACTCCTGGGTTACATTGGTTATTTTGAAACCAAGGACGATGGCAAATGAAGTATCTGTAAGTTCTGTGAGCACACAAAAACATTGTCACTATTGCAACAAATCAACTGAACTGCTACAATTTAGGAGTTTCAACAACATTAAAAAACATTCAAGAAGTATTTAGATAGCAGGAGCAGTTGCATGTTTACTTATTAAGAAATTATTTTATAGACAGGAAATTAATGTCTTTACGAAGCCTAATTTGTTGAACTCACTGATATAAGTTGCATTCTGGAAGGTGGTTTGAGTGGTCGTGAATTGAGGAGACAGTTGCTTCTTGACGGCAGTAAGGACATCATCCTCAGTGGGGACTGGTGTTTTGACCTTGAATATCAGTTCAACAAAAACCCCCGCTGTGCCGAATCTAAGAGAAAATAATAATACATGGAAAATTACATTTCCTAAAGAAAATGTGTGTACTTGCTAGCTTGTCTTAAAGTATTCATGGTTGTAAAATAAGTCATAGTATTGGCAGTCACTGCAGTAGTAATGGTAGTGACTGGTTATAATTGGAAAAAGTCGGTAGATGGAAAGATTGATTGATGGATAGGATAGGATAGGATAGCCTGAACATATGAAAGTTGGTTCGGTCTCTCTAGCTTGAACGGTTCAAGAGTTAATATTATTTTTGCTGGGTTTTTATATGCTAATTTATACTCATTTAAATTGTTTTAGTTTAGAAAGTTTAGAAAATGTTAAAATAATTGGAAAAAGTATGTCATAAATCTAGTGGTCTTGCCTTCAGCAAGCACATTAATAATAATGGATTGGATTTATATTGCGCTTTTTGACCGATTGATGTACTCAAAGAGCTTTTCTAAAGAAAGGTTGACATTTTGGATGCTTTTATTAAAACATCAGTAGTTAACGACACAAGCATGGATAAACATGGTTCATTGTTGCAAAGGTTCCTTGATTGACAAAGTGTTAATTCAATTGTATGAAATAATTATAATAAATGATCTTGCTTACCTAGTTGTTGATGTCACTGAAGTCAAAAGGGTAGGAAGTGGTGTGTTGCTGATAGTTGTTGTTGGGGCAACAGTGGTGGTCAGGAGACCTAGAATAGAAATGAAAATACATTTTAGAGGGATTATAAATTGTAATATGTCACATAACATAGATATATAAGTGTTTTCCAGATTGAGTATTATACACATTGTCACGCTTGTCTTCGTCCTCTGACGATATAACGAAATCGACATCGGAAAATGTGGACCAATACGCAGCAGGTTCGTGAATGCTCATCTTGATTTTTATTCACTACAAAAATGAACATACAAAAATAACAAAATACGAAAACGAACAACTAACAGTCTGTCAAAGCATAGTGCTTTACACAGAACAATCACCCACAAAACACAAACACAAACACACCCTCATATATGAGACTCTCAATCAAAGGCAGATAGAAAACACCTGCCTTCAACTGAGAGTCCCAACACCAATTCACCAGACATAGAAACAGACATACTAGACTCCACATAGAAATACCTAAACATAAACCAACACCCGGAATTACTAAAACAAACACCCTTAAACCAAACACACCACCCTGAACCACATAAAACAAATACCCTCTGTCACGCCCTGACCAAACTACAAAACAATTAACCTTATATACTGGCCAGGACGTGACACACATTACATGGTGTTTGATAACTCACTGTCATAAAAAAAAACATAGAAATGACAACCGTATGGTAACAAAAGCAGCATACCTGAGACTTTTAAGACTTCCTGTAGAAAACTACTAGGCTGGTTGACATCTTCCTCTTTGTATACATACGTCACGTTTGCCGTGATTTCAGTGCCATCGTCACTGTGGATGTAAAAATGGGTTTTGTGTGAGAGTTAAACATGTTCCCTTCATCCTGTTTAGCTGTACCAAGCTAAATGAAATCTGCAGAAATTCTAAAGAGTGCAGTTGAGAAAGATGGGTTGGTTCAAGGTTATGACGTTGTACTTACATGAAGTTGGCGTTGGGAAATTGAAACTGTTTGCCGTCTGGTTCACTGAGAACCTTATGGAGCTAAAAGGGGACAAAACATCAAGTTGTCAATTACTATCATGACCTGAACATGACCATGGATGTATCTTATGTATAGAAGTACAGTATCTTACTAGTATGTTAATTGAATCCTGTATCTGGGTTTCAGTTTCATTGGTGAGTGTGAGTCTATTACTTAGAGACTCCTGGGTTACATTGGTTATTTTGAAACCAAGGACGATGGCAAATGAAGTATCTGTAAGTTCTGTGAGCACACAAAAACATTGTCACTATTGCAACAAATCAACTGAACTGCTACAATTTAGGAGTTTCAACAACATTAAAAAACATTCAAGAAGTATTTAGATAGCAGGAGCAGTTGCATGTTTACTTATTAAGAAATTATTTTATAGACAGGAAATTAATGTCTTTACGAAGCCTAATTTGTTGAACTCACTGATATAAGTTGCATTCTGGAAGGTGGTTTGAGTGGTCGTGAATTGAGGAGACAGTTGCTTCTTGACGGCAGTAAGGACATCATCCTCAGTGGGGACTGGTGTTTTGACCTTGAATATCAGTTCAACAAAAACCCCCGCTGTGCCGAATCTAAGAGAAAATAATAATACATGGAAAATTACATTTCCTAAAGAAAATGTGTGTACTTGCTAGCTTGTCTTAAAGTATTCATGGTTGTAAAATAAGTCATAGTATTGGCAGTCACTGCAGTAGTAATGGTAGTGACTGGTTATAATTGGAAAAAGTCGGTAGATGGAAAGATTGATTGATGGATAGGATAGGATAGGATAGCCTGAACATATGAAAGTTGGTTCGGTCTCTCTAGCTTGAACGGTTCAAGAGTTAATATTATTTTTGCTGGGTTTTTATATGCTAATTTATACTCATTTAAATTGTTTTAGTTTAGAAAGTTTAGAAAATGTTAAAATAATTGGAAAAAGTATGTCATAAATCTAGTGGTCTTGCCTTCAGCAAGCACATTAATAATAATGGATTGGATTTATATTGCGCCTTTTGACCGATTGATGTACTCAAAGAGCTTTTCTAAAGAAAGGTTGACATTTTGGATGCTTTTATTAAAACATCAGTAGTTAACGACACAAGCATGGATAAACATGGTTCATTGTTGCAAAGGTTCCTTGATTGACAAAGTGTTAATTCAATTGTATGAAATAATTATAATAAATGATCTTGCTTACCTAGTTGTTGATGTCACTGAAGTCAAAAGGGTAGGAAGTGGTGTGTTGCTGATAGTTGTTGTTGGGGCAACAGTGGTGGTCAGGAGACCTAGAATAGAAATGAAAATACATTTTAGAGGGATTATAAATTGTAATATGTCACATAACATAGATATATAAGTGTTTTCCAGATTGAGTATTATACACATTACATGGTGTTTGATAACTCACTGTCATAAAAAAAAACATAGAAATGACAACCGTATGGTAACAAAAGCAGCATACCTGAGACTTTTAAGACTTCCTGTAGAAAACTACTAGGCTGGTTGACATCTTCCTCTTTGTATACATACGTCACGTTTGCCGTGATTTCAGTGCCATCGTCACTGTGGATGTAAAAATGGGTTTTGTGTGAGAGTTAAACATGTTCCCTTCATCCTGTTTAGCTGTACCAAGCTAAATGAAATCTGCAGAAATTCTAAAGAGTGCAGTTGAGAAAGATGGGTTGGTTCAAGGTTATGACGTTGTACTTACATGAAGTTGGCGTTGGGAAATTGAAACTGTTTGCCGTCTGGTTCACTGAGAACCTTATGGAGCTAAAAGGGGACAAAACATCAAGTTGTCAATTACTATCATGACCTGAACATGACCATGGATGTATCTTATGTATAGAAGTACAGTATCTTACTAGTATGTTAATTGAATCCTGTATCTGGGTTTCGGTCTCATTGGTGAGTGTGAGTCTATTACTTAGAGACTCCTGGGTTACATTGGTTATTTTGAAACCAAGGACGATGGCAAATGAAGTATCTGTAAGTTCTGTGAGCACACAAAAACATTGTCACTATAGCAACAGATCAAATTAACTGCTACAATTTAGGAGTTTCAACAACATTAAAAAACATTCAAGAAGTATTTAGATAGCAGGAGCAGTTGCATGTTTACTTATTAAGAAATTATTTTATAGACAGGAAATTAATGTCTTCACGAGGCCTAATTTGTTGAACTCACTGATATAAGTTGCATTCTGGAAGGTGGTTTGAGTGGTCGTGAACTGAGGAGACAGTTGCTTCTTGACGGCACCAAGGACATCATCCTCAGTGGGGACTGGTGATTTGACCTTGAATATCAGTTCAACCAAAACCCCCACTGTGCCCAATCTAAGAGAAAATAATAATACATGGAAAATTACATTTCCTAAAGAAAATGTGTGTACTTGCTAGCTTGTCTTAAAGTATTCATGGTTGTAAAATAAGTCATAGTATTGGCAGTCACTGCAGTAGTAATGGTAGTGACTGGTTATAATTGGAAAAAGTAGGTAGATGGAAAGATTGATTGATGGATAGGATAGGATAGGATAGCCTGAATATATGAAAGTTGGTTCGGTCTCTCTAGCTTGATCGGTTCAAGAGTTAATATTATTTTTGCTGGGTTATTATATGCTAATTTATATGCTAATTTATACTCATTTTTAGAAAATGTTAAAATAATTAATAAAAGAATGTAAGAAATCTAGTGGTCTTATATACACGGTTCATTGTTGCAAAGGCTCCTTGATTGACAAAGTGTTAATTGAATTGTATGAAATAATTATACTAATTTATCTTGCATACCTAGTTGTTGATGCCATAGAAGTTGAGTTAGAAGTTGCAGTTCTGGGTGTCGACTTAGGTACAATTGTGGTTGTACTTGTAGGTGCTGCAGTTGTAGTCGTTGTTGTAGGATGAGAACTACCAGTTGTGGTGTTGGTTGTAGGACCTGCAGTATTAATTGTTGTAATAGGTGTCGTAGGACCAACTATTGTTGTCATAGGATTTACAGTTGCTGTAGAAAGAGCTGTTGTAGTTGTTGTAGAAGGTGCTGCAGTCGATGTGGTCATAAGAACAGCAGTTGTCAATGGAGCTGCACTGGCTGTCATGGTAGGTTCTGCAGTCGTAGCAGTCGTAGGAGTAGGTTCTGTCGTAGCAGATTCTGGAGTTGTAGTGGTCGTAGGAGTAGCAGTTGTTGTAGTTAGAGCTGCAGTGGTTATCGTAGAGGCAGCTGCTGTGGTTGACGTAGAAGCTACAGTTGTTGTGGCAGGAGCTGTAGTTGTGATTGTTGTTGTAAATAAAGCAGGCGTAGTGGTCGTGAGAGCAACAGTTGCAGGAACAGCAGGTGCTGCAGTAGCTGCTGTTGTTGTGGTTGTCGTAGGAGCTGAAGTTGTAGTTGTTGTAGAAGGTGCTGTAGTCGTTGTGGTCGTAAGAACAGCAGTTGTTTTAGTAGGAGCTGCACTGGTTGTCGTAGTAGGTTCTGGAGTTCTAGTGGTGGTAGGAGCAGCAGTTGTTGTAGTTAGGACTGCGGTGGAAATCGTAGGGGCAGCTGCTGTGGTTGAAGTAGATGCTAAAGTTGTTGTAGGAGCTGCAGTTGTCGTGGGAGCTACAGTTGTTGTGATTGTCGTAGGAGCTGAAGTTGTAGTTGTTGTAGCAGGAGCTGCAGGGGTTGTCGTAATACGTTCTGGAGTTGTAGTGGTCGTTGGAGCAGCAGTTGTTGTAGTTAGAGCTGCAGTGGTTGTTGTAGAGGCAGCTGCTGTGGTTGACGTAAAAGCTACAGTTGTTGTAGCAGGAGCTGTGGTTGTGATTGTTGATGTAAATACAGAAACTGTAGTGGTCATGGGAGCTACAGTTGTAGGAACTGCAGGTGTTGTAGAAGGTGTTGTTGCTGTGGTTGTCGTAGGAGCTGAAGTTGTAGTTGTTGAAGAAGGTGCTGTGGTCGTTGTGGTCGTAAGAACAGCAGTTGTTATAGAAGGAGCTGCACTGGTTGTCGTAGTAGGTTCAGGAGTTGTAGTGGTCATAGGAGCAGCAGTTGTTGTAGTTAGGGCTGCAGTAGTTTTCGTAGGGGCAGCTGCTATGGTTGAAGTAGAGGCTAAAGTTGTTGTAGGAGCAGCTGTTGTCGTGGGAACTACAGTTGTTGTAGGTGTTGCTGTTGTAGTTGTCGTAGGAGCTGAAGTTGTAGTTATTATAGAAGGTGCTGCAGTCACAGTGGTTGTAAGAATAGCAGTTGTGGGAGCTGCAGTGGTTGTTGTAATAGGTTCTGGAGTTGTAGTGGTCGTTGGAGCAGCAGTTGTTGTAGCAGGAGCTGCAGTGGTTGTCGTAGAGCCAGCTGCTGTGGTTGACGTAGAAGCTACAGTTGTTGTAGCAGGAGCTGTAGTTGTGATTGTTGTAGCAGGAGCTGTAGTTGTTATTGATGTAGTAAGTACAGCAGGTGTAGTGGTCGCGGGAGTTATAGTTGTAGGAACTGCAGGTGTTGTAGTAGGTGCTGTTGTTGTGGTTGTCGTAGGAGCTGAAGTTGTAGTTGTTGTAGAAGGTGCTCCGGTCATTGTGGTCGTAAGAACAGCAGTTGTTGTAGTAGGAGCTGCACTGGTTGTCGTAATACGTTCTGGAGTTGTAGTGGTCTTTGGAGCAGCAGTTGTTGTAGTTAGAGCTGCAGTGGTTGTCGTAGAGGCAGCTGTAGTGGTTGTTGGAGCTGCTGTGGTTGAAGTAGAGGCTAAAGTTGTTGTATGAGCTGCAGTTGTCGTGGGAGCTACAGTTGTAGCAGGAGCTGTAGTTGTGATTGTTGTAGTAAGTACAGCACTTGTAGTGGTCGTTGTAGGAGCCACAGTTGTAAGAACTGCAGGTGTTATAGTAGGTGCTGTTGTTGTGGTTGTCGTAGGAGCTGAAGTTGTAGTTGTTGTAGAAGTTGCTGCGGTCGTTGTGGTCGTAGGAGCTACACTGGTTGTCGTAGTAGGTTCTGGAGTTGTAGTGGTCGTAGGAGAAGCAGTTGTTGTAGTTAGGGCTGCAGTAGTTGTCGTAGGGGCAGCTGCTGTGGTTGAAGTAGAGGCTAAAGTTGTTGTAGGAGCTGCAGTTGTCGTGGGAACTACAGTTGTTGTAGGTCTTGCTGTTGTGGTTGTCGTAGGAGCTAAAGTTGTAGTTATTGTAGAAGGTGCTGCAGTCGCAGTGGTTGTAAGAATAGCAGTTGTTGTAGTTAGAGCTGCAGTGGTTGTTATAGAGGCAGTTGTAGTGGTTGTTGGAGCAGCAGTTGTTGTAGTTAGAGCTGCAGTGGTTGTTGTAGAGGCAGCTGAAGTAGAAGCTACAGTTGTTGTAGCAGGAGCTGTAGTTGTGATTGCTGTAGTAAGTACAGCAGGGGTAGTGGTCGTGGGAGCTACAGTTGTAGGAACTGCAGGTGTTGTAGTAGGTGCTGTTGTTGTGGTTGTCGTAGGAGATGAATTTGTTGTAGAAGGTGCTGCGGTCGGTGTGGTCGTAAGAACAGCAGTTGTTGTTGTATGAGCTGCACTGGTTGTGGTAGTAGGTTCTGGAGTTGTAGTGGTGGTAGGAGCAGCAGTTGTTGTAGTTAGAGCTGCAGTGGTTGTCGTAGAGGCAGCTGACGTAGAAGCTACAGTTGTTGTACCAGGAGCTGTAGTTGTGATTGCTGTAGTAAGTACAGCAGGTGTAGTGGTCGTGGGAGCTACAGTTGTAGGAACTGCAGGTGTTGTAGTAGGGGCTGTTGTTGTGGTTGTCGTAGGAGCTGAAGTTGATGTAGAAGGTGCTGCGGTCGTTGGGGTTGTTAGAATAGCAGTTGTTGTAGCAGGAGCTGCACTGGTTGTCGTAGTAGGTTCTGGAGTTGTAGTGGTTGTTGGAGCAGCAGTTGTTGTAGTTAGAGCTGCAGTGGTTGTTGTAGAGGCAGCTGCTGTGGATGACGTAGAAGCTACAGTTGTTGTTGCTGGAGCTGTAGTTGTGATTGTTGTAGAAAGTACAACAGGTATAGTGGTCGTGGGAGCTACAGTTGTAGGAACTGCAGGTGTTGTAGTAGGTGCTGTTGTGGTTGTCGTAGGAGCTGAAGTTGTAGTTGTTGTAGAAGGTGCTGCGTTCGTTGTGGTCGTAGGAGCTACACTGGTTGTCGTAGTAGGTTCTGGAGTTGTAGTGGTTGTTGGAGCAGAAGTTGTTGTAGTTAGAGCTGCAGTGGTTGTCGTAGAGGCAGCTGTAGTGGTTGTTGGAGCTGCTGTGGTTGAAGTAGAGGCTAAAGTTGTTGTAGGAGCTGCAGTTTTCGTGGGAGCTACAGTTGTTGTAGCAGGAGCTGTAGTTGTCATTGTTGTAGTAAGTACAGCAGGTGTAGTGGCCGTGGGAGCTACAGTTGTAGGAACTGCAGGTGTTGTAGTAGGTGCTGTTGTTGTGGTTGTCGTAGAAACTGAAGTTGTAGTTGTTGTTGAAGCTGCTGCGGTCGTTGTGGTCGTAAGAACAGCAGTTGTTGTAGTAGGAGCTGCACTGGTTGTTGTAGAAGGTTCTGGAATTGTAGTGGTCGTAGGAGCAGCAGTTGTTGTAGTTAGGGCTGCAGTAGTTGTCGTAGGGGCTGCTGCTGTGGTTGAAGTAGAGGCTAAAGTTGTTGTAGGAGCTGCAGTTGTCGTTGGAGCTATAGTTGCTGTAGGTGTTGCTGTTGTGGTTGTCGTAGGAGCTGAAGTTGTAGTTGTTGTAGAAGGTGCTTCGGTTGTTGTGGTTGTAAGAACATCAGTTGTTGTAGTTGGAGCTGCACTGGTTGTTGTAGTAGGTTCCGGAGTTGTAGTGGTCGTAATAGCAGCAGTTGTTGTAGTTAGGGCTGCAGTGGTTGTCGTAGGGGCAGCTGATGTGGTTGAAGTAGATGCTAAAGTTGTTGTAGGTGTTGTGGTTGTCGTAGGAGCTGAAGTTGTAGTTGTTGTAGAAGGTGCTGCAGTCGCAGTGGTTGTAAGAATAGCAGTTGTTGTAGTTAGAGCTGCAGTGGTTGTCGTAGACGCAGCTGCTGTGGTTGACGTAGAAGCCACAGTTGTTGTAGCAGGAGCTGTAGTTGTGATTGTTGTAGTAAGTACAGCAGGTGTAGTGGTCGTGGGAGCTACAGTTGTAGGAACTGCAGGTGTTGTAGTAGGTGCTGTTGTGGTTGTCGTAGGAGCTGAAGTTGTAGTTGTTGTAGAAGGTGCTGCGGTCGTAAGAACAGCAGTTGTTGTAGTAGGAGCTGCACTGGTTGTCGTAGAGGCAGCTGTAGTTGTTGTTGGAGCTGCTGTGGTTGAAGTAGAGGCTAAAGTTGTTGTATGAGCTGCAGTTGTCGTGGGAGCTACAGTTGTAGCAGGAGCTGTAGTTGTCATTGTTGTAGTAAGTACAGCAGGTGTAGTGGTCGTGGGAGCCACAGTTGTAAGAACAGCAGGTGTTATAGTAGGTGCTGTTGTTGTGGTTGTCGTAGGAGCTGAAGTTGTAGTTGTTGTAGAAGGTGCCGCGGTCGTTGTGGTCGTAGGAGCTACACTGGTTGTCGTAGTAGGTTCTGGAGTTGTAGTGGTCGTAGGAGCAGCAGTTGTTGTTGTTAGGGCTGCAGTAGTTGTCGTAGGGGCAGCTGCTGTGGTTGAAGTAGAGGCTAAAGTTGTTGTAGGAGCTGCAGTTGTCGTGGGAGCTAGAGTTGTTGTAGGTGTTGCTGTTGTTGTTGTCGTAGGAGCTGAAATTGTAGTTGTTGTAGAAGGTGCTTCGGTCGTTGTGGTTGTAAGAACAGCAGTTGTTGTAGTTGGAGCTGCACTGGTTGTCGTAGTAGGTTCTGGAGTTGTAGTGGTCGTAGTAGCTGCAGTTGTTGTAGTTAGGGCTGCAGTGGTTGTCGTAGGGGCAGCTGCTGTGGTTGAAGTAGATGCTAAAGTTGTTGTAGGAGCTGCAGTTGTCGTGGGAGCTACAGTTGTTGTAGGTGTTGCTGTTGTGGTTGTCGTAGGAGCTGAAGTTGTTGTCGTTGTAGAAGGTGCTTCGGTCGTTGTGGTTGTAAGAACAGCAGTTGTAGTAGGAGCTGCACTGGTTGTCGTAGTAGGTTCTGGAGTTGTTGTGGTCGTAGGAGCAGCAGTTGTTGTAGTTAGGGCTGCAGTAGTTTTCGTATTGGCTGCTGCTGTGGTTGAAGTAGAGGCTAAAGTTGTTGTAGGAGCTGCAGTTGTCGTTGGAGCTACAGTTGTTGAAGGTGTTGCTGTTGTGGTTGTCGTAGGAGCTGAAGTTGTAGTTGTTGTAGAAGGTGCTTCGGTCGTTGTGGTTGTAAGAACATCAGTTGTTGTAGTTGGAGCTGCACTGGTTGTCGTAGTAGGTTCTGGAGTTGTAGTGGTCGTAGCAGCAGCAGTTGTAGTTAGGGCTGCAGTGGTTGTCGTAGGGGCAGCTGATGTTGTTGAAGTAGATCCTAAAGTTGTTGTGGGAGCTACAGTTGTTGTAGTTGTTGCTGTTGTGGTTGTCGTAGGAGCTGAAGTTGTAGTTGTTGTAGAAGGTGATGCAGTCGCAGTGGTTGTAAGAATAGCAGTTGTTGTAGCAGGAGCTGCTGAGGTTGTTGTAATAGGTTCTGGAGTTGTAGTGGTTGTTGGAGCAGCAGTTGTTGAAGTTAGAGCTGCAGTGGTTGTTGTAGAGGCAGCTGCAGTGGTTGTTGTAGAGGCAGCTGCGGTGGTTGACGTAGAAGCTACAGTTGTTGTTGCTGGAGCTGTAATTGTTGTAGTAAGTACAGCAGGTGTAGTTGTTGAGGGAGCTACAGTTGTAGTAGGTGCTGTTGTTGTGGTTGTCGTAGGAGCTGAAGTTGTAGTCGTTGTAGAATGTGCTGCGGTCGTTGTGGTAGTAAGAACAGCAGTTGTTGTAGTAGGAGCTGCACTGGTTGTCGTAGTAGGTTCTGGAATTGTAGTGGTCGTAGGAGCAGCAGTTGTTGTAGTTAGGGCTGCAGTGGTTGTCGTAGGGGCAGCTGCTGTGGTTGAAGTAGATGCTAAAGTTGTTGTAGCAGCTGCAGTTGTCGTGGGAGCTACAGTTGTTGTAGGTGTTGTGGTTGTCGTAGGAGCTGAAGTTGTAGTTGTTGTAGAAGGTGCTGCAGTCGCAGTGGTTGTAAGAATAGCAGTTGTTGTAGTTAGAGCTGCAGTGGTTGTCGTAGAGGCAGCTGCTGTGGTTGACGTAGAAGCCACAGTTGTTGTAGCAGGAGCTGTAGTTGTGATTGTTGTAGTAAGTACTGCAGGTGTAGTTGTCGTGGGAGTTACAGTTGTAGGAACTGCAGGTGTTGTAGTCGGTGCTGTTGTTGTGGATGTCGTAGGAGCTGAAATTGTAGTTGTTATAGAAGGTGCTTCGGTCGTTGTGGTTGTAAGAACATCAGTTGTTGTAGTTGGAGCTGCACTGGTTGTCGTAGTAGGTTCTGGAGTTGAAGTGGTTGTAGGATCAGCAGTTGTTGTAGTTAGGGCTGCAGTGGTTGTCGTAGGGGCAGCTGATGTGGTTGAAGTAGATGCTAAAGTTGTTGCGGGAGCTACAGTTGTTGTAGGTGTTGCTGTTGTGGTTGTCGTAGGAGCTGAAGTTGTTGTAGAAGGTGCTGCAGTCGCAGTGGTTGTAAGAATAGCAGTTGTTGTAGCAGGAGCTGCAGTGGTTGTCGTAATAGGTTCTGGAGTTGTAGTGGTCGTTGGAGCAGCAGTTGTTGTAGTTAGAACTGCAGTGGTTGTCGTAGAGGCAGCTGCTGTGGTTGACGTAGAAGCCACAGTTGTTGTAGCAGGAGCTGTATTTGTGATTGTTGTAGTAAGTACTGCCGGTGTAGTGGTCGTGGGAGTTACAGTTGTAGGAACTGTAGGTGTTGTAGTCGGTGCTGTTGTTGTGGTTGTCGTAGGAGCTGATGTTGTAGTTGTTGTAGAAGGTGCTGCAGTCGTTGTGGTCGTAGGAGCAGCAGTTGTTGTAGTTAACGCTGCAGTGGTTGTCGTAGGGGCAGCTGATGTGGTTGAAGTAGATGCTAAAGTTGTTGTGGGAGCTACAGTTGTTGTAGGTGTTGCTGTTGTGGTTGTCGTAGGAGCTGAAGTTGTAGTTGTTGTAGAAGGTGCTTCGGTCGTTGTGGTTGTAAGAACAGCAGTTGTAGTTGGAGCTGCACTGGTTGTCGTAGTAGGTTCTGGAGTTGTAGTGGTCGTAGGAGCAGCAGTTGTTGTAGTTAGGGCTGCAGTAGTTGTCGTAGGGGCTGCTGCTGTGGTTGAAGTAGAGGCTAAAGTTGTTGATGGAGCTGCAGTTGTCGTGGGAGCTACAGTTGTTGTAGGTGTTGCTGTTGTGGTTGTCGTAGGAGCTGAAGTTGTAGTTGTTGTAGAAGGTGCTTCGGTCGTTGTGGTTGTAAGAACAGCAGTTGTAGTTGGAGCTGCACTGGTTGTCGTAGTAGGTTCTGGAGTTGTAGTGGTCGTCGGAGCAGCAGCTGTTGTAGTTAGGGCTGCAGTGGTTGTCGTAGTGGCAGCTGCTGTGGTTGAAGTAGATGATAAAGTTGTTGTAGGAGCTGCAGTTGTCGTGGGAGCTACAGTTGTTGTAGGTGTTACTGTTGTGGAAGTCGTAGGAGCTGAAGTTTCAGTTGTTGTAGAAGGTGCTTCGGTCGTTGTGGTTGTAAGAACAGCAGTTGTTGTAGTAGGAGCTGCACTGGTTGTCGTAGTAGGTTCTGGAGTTGTAGTGGTCGTAGGAGCAGCAGTTGTTGTAGTTAGGGCTGCAGTGGTTGTCGTAGGGGCAGCTGATGTGGTTGAAGTAGATGCTAAAGTTGTTGTGGGAGCTACAGTTGTTGTAGGTGTTGCTGTTGTGGTTGTCGTAGGAGCTGAAGTTGTAGTTGTTGTAGAAGGTGCTTCGGTCGTTGTGGTTGTAAGAACAGCAGTTGTAGTTGGAGCTGCACTGGTTGTCGTAGTAGGTTCTGGAGTTGTAGTGGTCGTAGGAGCAGCAGTTGTTGTCGTCAGAGCTTCAGTGGTTGTCGTAGAGGCAGCTGCTGTGGTTGACGTAGAAGCCACAGTTGTTGTAGCAGGAGCTGTAGTTGTGATTGTTGTAGTAAGTACTGCAGGTGTAGTGGTCGTGGGAGTTACAGTTGTAGGAACTGCTGGTGTTGTAGCCGGTGCTGTTGTTGTGGTTGTTGTAGGAGCTGATGTTGTAGTTGTTGTAGAAGGTGCTGCAGTCGTTGTGGTCGTAAGAACTGCAGTTGTTGTAGTTGGAGCTGCACTGGTTGTCGTAGTAGGTTCTGGAGTTGAAGTGGTCGTAGGATCAGCAGTTGTTGTAGTTAGGGCTGCAGTGGTTGTCGTAGGGGCAGCTGATGTGGTTGAAGTAGATGCTAAAGTTGTTGCGGGAGCTACAGTTGTTGTAGGTGTTGCTGTTGGGGTTGTCGTAGGAGCTGAAGTTGTTGTAGAAGGTGCTGCAGTCGCAGTGGTTGTAAGAATAGCAGTTGTTGTAGCAGGAGCTGCAGTGGTTGTCGTAATAGGTTCTGGAGTTGTAGTGGTCGTTGGAGCAGCAGTTGTTGTAGTTAGAACTGCAGTGGTTGTCGTAGAGGCAGCTGCTGTGGTTGACGTAGAAGCCACAGTTGTTGTAGCAGGAGCTGTAGTTGTGATTGTTGTAGTAAGTACTGCCGGTGTAGTGGTCGTGGGAGTTACAGTTGTAGGAACTGTAGGTGTTGTAGTCGGTGCTGTTGTTGTGGTTGTCGTAGGAGCTGATGTTGTAGTTGTTGTAGAAGGTGCTGCAGTCGTTGTGGTCGTAGGAGCAGCAGTTGTTGTAGTTAACGCTGCAGTGGTTGTCGTAGGGGCAGCTGATGTGGTTGAAGTAGATGCTAAAGTTGTTGTGGGAGCTACAGTTGTTGTAGGTGTTGCTGTTGTGGTTGTCGTAGGAGCTGAAGTTGTAGTTGTTGTAGAAGGTGCTTCGGTCGTTGTGGTTGTAAGAACAGCAGTTGTAGTTGGAGCTGCACTGGTTGTCGTAGTAGGTTCTGGAGTTGTAGTGGTCGTAGGAGCAGCAGTTGTTGTAGTTAGGGCTGCAGTGGTTGTCGTAGGGGCTGCTGCTGTGGTTGAAGTAGAGGCTAAAGTTGTTGATGGAGCTGCAGTTATCGTGGGAGCTACAGTTGTTGTAGGTGTTGCTGTTGTGGTTGTCGTAGGAGCTGAAGTTGTAGTTGTTGTAGAAGGTGCTTCGGTCGTTGTGGTTGTAAGAACAGCAGTTGTAGTTGGAGCTGCACTGGTTGTCGTAGTAGGTTCTGGAGTTGTAGTGGTCGTCGGAGCAGCAGTTGTTGTAGTTAGGGCTGCAGTGGTTGTCGTAGTGGCAGCTGCTGTGGTTGAAGTAGATGCTAAAGTTGTTGTAGGAGCTGCAGTTGTCGTGGGAGCTACAGTTGTTGTAGGTGTTACTGTTGTGGTTGTCGTAGGAGCTGAAGTTGTAGTTGTTGTAGAAGGTGCTTCGGTCGTTGTGGTTGTAAGAACAGCAGTTGTTGTAGTAGGAGCTGCACTGGTTGTCGTAGTAGGTTCTGGAGTTGTAGTGGTCGTAGGAGCAGCAGTTGTTGTAGTTAGGGCTGCAGTGGTTGTCGTAGGGGCAGCTGATGTGGTTGAAGTAGATGCTAAAGTTGTTGTGGGAGCTACAGTTGTTGTAGGTGTTGCTGTTGTGGTTGTCGTAGGAGCTGAAGTTGTAGTTGTTGTAGAAGGTGCTTCGGTCGTTGTGGTTGTAAGAACAGCAGTTGTAGTTGGAGCTGCACTGGTTGTCGTAGTAGGTTCTGGAGTTGTAGTGGTCGTAGGAGCAGCAGTTGTTGTCGTCAGAGCTTCAGTGGTTGTCGTAGAGGCAGCTGCTGTGGTTGACGTAGAAGCCACAGTTGTTGTAGCAGGAGCTGTAGTTGTGATTGTTGTAGTAAGTACTGCAGGTGTAGTGGTCGTGGGAGTTACAGTTGTAGGAACTGCTGGTGTTGTAGCCGGTGCTGTTGTTGTGGTTGTTGTAGGAGCTGATGTTGTAGTTGTTGTAGAAGGTGCTGCAGTCGTTGTGGTCGTAAGAACTGCAGTTGTTGTAGTAGGAGCTGCACTGGTTGTCGTAGTAGGTTCTGGAGTTGTAGTGGTCGTAGGAGCAGCAGTTGTTGTAGTTAGGGCTGCAGTAGTTGTCGTAGGGCCTGCTGCTGTGGTTGAAGTAGAGGCTAAAGTTGTTGTAGGAGCTGCAGTTGTCGTGGGAGCTACAGTTGTTGTAGGTGTTGCTGTTGTGGTTGTCGTAGGAGCTGAAGTTGTAGTTGTTGTAGAAGGTGCTTCGGTCGTTGTGGTTGTAAGAACAGCAGTTGTAGTTGGAGCTGCACTGGTTGTCGAAGTAGGTTCTGGAGTTGTAGTGGTCGTCGGAGCAGCAGCTGTTGTAGTTAGGGCTGCAGTGGTTGTCGTAGTGGCAGCTGCTGTGGTTGAAGTAGATGATAAAGTTGTTGTAGGAGATGCAGTTGTCGTGGGAGCTACAGTTGTTGTAGGTGTTACTGTTGTGGAAGTCGTAGGAGCTGAAGTTTCAGTTGTTGTAGAAGGTGCTTCGGTCGTTGTGGTTGTAAGAACAGCAGTTGTTGTAGTAGGAGCTGCACTGGTTGTCGTAGTAGGTTCTGGAGTTGTAGTGGTCGTAGGAGCAGCAGTTGTTGTAGTTAGGGCTGCAGTGGTTGTCGTAGGGGCAGCTGATGTGGTTGAAGTAGATGCTAAAGTTGTTGTGGGAGCTACAGTTGTTGTAGGTGTTGCTGTTGTGGTTGTCGTAGGAGCTGAAGTTGTAGTTGTTGTAGAAGGTGCTTCGGTCGTTGTGGTTGTAAGAACAGTAGTTGTAGTTGGAGCTGCACTGGTTGTCGTAGTAGGTTCTGGAGTTGTAGTGGTCGTAGGAGCAGCAGTTGTTCTAGTTAGGGCTGCAGTGGTTGTCGTAGAGGCTGCTGCTGTGGTTGAAGTAGAGGCTAAAGTTGTTGTAGGAGCTGCAGTTGTCGTGGGAGCTACAGTTGTTGTAGGTGTTGCTGTTGTGGTTGTCGTAGGAGCTGAAGTTGTAGTTGTAGAAGGTGCTTCGGTCGTTGTGGTTGTAAGAACAGCAGTTGTAGTTGGAGCTGCACTGGTTGTCGTAGTAGGTTCTGGAGTTGTAGTGGTCGTCGGAGCAGCAGCTGTTGTAGTTAGGGCTGCAGTGGTTGTCGTAGTGGCAGCTGCTGTGGTTGAAGTAGATGATAATGTTGTTGTAGGAGCTGCAGTTGTCGTGGGAGCTACAGTTGTTGTAGGTGTTACTGTTGTGGAAGTCGTAGGAGCTGAAGTTTCAGTTGTTGTAGAAGGTGCTTCGGTCGTTGTGGTTGTAAGAACATTAGTTGTTGTAGTAGGAGCTGCACTGGTTGTCGTAGTAGGTTCTGGAGTTGTAGTGGTCGAAGGAGCAGCAGTTGTTGTAGATAGGGCTGCAGTGGTTGTCGTAGGGGCAGCTGATGTGGTTGAAGTAGATGCTAAAGTTGTTGTGGGAGCTACAGTTGTTGTAGGTGTTGCTGTTGTGGTTGTCGTAGGAGCTGAAGTTGTAGTTGTTGTAGAAGGTGCTTCGGCCGTTGTGGTTGTAAGAACAGTAGTTGTAGTTGGAGCTGCACTGGTTGTCGTAGTAGGTTCTGGAGTTGTAGTGGTCGTAGGAGCAGCAGTTGTTGTAGTTAGGGCTGCAGTGGTTGTCGTAGAGGCTGCTGCTGTGGTTGAAGTAGAGGCTAAAGTTGTTGTAGGAGCTGCAGTTGTCGTGGGAGCTACAGTTGTTGTAGGTGTTGCTGTTGTGGTTGTCGTAGGAGCTGAAGTTGTAGTTGTTGTAGAAGGTGCTTCGGTCGTTGTGGTTGTCAGAACAGCAGTTGTAGTTGGAGCTGCACTGGTTGTCGTAGTAGGTTCTGGAGTTGTAGTGGTCGTCGGAGCAGCAGCTGTTGTAGTTAGGGCTGCAGTGGTTGTCGTAGTGGCAGCTGCTGTGGTTGAAGTAGATGATAAAGTTGTTGTAGGAGCTGCAGTTGTCGTGGGAGCTACAGTTGTTGTAGGTGTTACTGTTGTGGAAGTCGTAGGAGCTGAAGTTTCAGTTGTTGTAGAAGGTGCTTCGGTCGTTGTGGTTGTAAGAACAGCAGTTGTTGTAGTAGGAGCTGCACTGGTTGTCGTAGTAGGTTCTGGAGTTGTAGTGGTCGTAGGAGCAGCAGTTGTTGTAGTTAGGGCTGCAGTGGTTGTCGTAGGGGCAGCTGATGTGGTTGAAGTAGATGCTAAAGTTGTTGTGGGAGCTACAGTTGTTGTAGGTGTTGCTGTTGTGGTTGTCGTAGGAGCTGAAGTTGTAGTTGTTGTAGAAGGTGCTTCGGTCGTTGTGATTGTAAGAACAGTAGTTGTAGTTGGAGCTGCACTGGTTGTCGTAGTAGGTTCTGGAGTTGTAGTGGTCGTAGGAGCAGCAGTTGTTGTCGTCAGAGCTTCAGTGGTTGTCGTAGAGGCAGCTGCTGTGGTTGACGTAGAAGCCACAGTTGTTGTAGCAGGAGCTGTAGTTGTGATTGTTGTAGTAAGTTCTGCAAGTGTAGTGGTCGTGGGAGTTACAGTTGTAGGAACTGCAGGTGTTGTAGCCGGTGCTGTTGTTGTGGTTGTTGTAGGAGCTGATGTTGTAGTTGTTGTAGAAGGTGCTTCGGTCGTTGTGGTTGTAAGAACAGTAGTTGTAGTTGGAGCTGCACTGGTTGTCGTAGTAGGTTCTGGAGTTGTAGTGGTCGTAGGAGCAGCAGTTGTTGTAGTTAGGGCTGCAGTGGTTGTCGTAGAGGCTGCTGCTGTGGTTGAAGTAGAGGCTAAAGTTGTTGTAGGAGCTGCAATTGTCGTGGGAGCTACAGTTGTTGTAGGTGTTGCTGTTGTGGTTGTCGTAGGAGCTGAAGTTGTAGTTGTTGTAGAAGGTGCTTCGGTCGTTGTGGTTGTAAGAACAGCAGTTGTAGTTGGAGCTGCACTGGTTGTCGTAGTAGGTTCTGGAGTTGTAGTGGTCGTCGGAGCAGCAGCTGTTGTAGTTAGGACTGCAGTGGTTGTCGTAGTGGCAGCTGCTGTGGTTGAAGTAGATGATAAAGTTGTTGTAGGAGCTGCAGTTGTCGTGGGAGCTACAGTTGTTGTAGGTGTTACTGTTGTGGAAGTCGTAGGAGCTGAAGTTTCAGTTGTTGTAGAAGGTGCTTCGGTCGTTGTGGTTGTAAGAACAGCAGTTGTTGTAGTAGGAGCTGCACTGGTTGTCGTAGTAGGTTCTGGAGTTGTAGTGGTCGTAGGAGCAGCAGTTGTTGTAGTTAGGGCTGCAGTGGTTGTCGTAGGGGCAGCTGATGTGGTTGAAGTAGATGCTAAAGTTGTTGTGGGAGCTACAGTTGTTGTAGGTGTTGCTGTTGTGGTTGTCGTAGGAGCTGAAGTTGTAGTTGTTGTAGAAGGTGCTTCGGTCGTTGTGGTTGTAAGAACATCAGTTGTAGTTGGAGCTGCACTGGTTGTCGTAGTAGGTTCTGGAGTTGTAGTGGTCGTAGGAGCAGCAGTTGTTGTAGTTAGGGCTGCAGTGGTTGTCGTAGAGGCTGCTGCTGTGGTTGAAGTAGAGGCTAAAGTTGTTGTAGGAGCTGCAGTTGTCGTGGGAGCTACAGTTGTTGTAGGTGTTGCTGTTGTGGTTGTCGTAGGAGCTGAAGTTGTAGTTGTTGTAGAAGGTGCTTCGGTCGTTGTGGTTGTAAGAACAGCAGTTGTAGTTGGAGCTGCACTGGTTGTCGTAGTAGGTTCTGGAGTTGTAGTGGTCGTCGGAGCAGCAGCTGTTGTAGTTAGGGCTGCAGTGGTTGTCGTAGTGGCAGCTGCTGTGGTTGAAGTAGATGATAAAGTTGTTCTAGGAGCTTCAGTTGTCGTGGGAGCTACAGTTGTTGTAGGTGTTACTGTTGCTGAAGTCGTAGGAGCTGAAGTTTCAGGTGTTGTAGAAGGTGCTTCGGTCGTTGTGGTTGTAAGAACAGTAGTTGTAGTTGGAGCTGCACTGGTTGTCGTAGTAGGTTCTGGAGTTGTAGTGGTCGTAGGAGCAGCAGTTGTTGTCGTCAGAGCTTCAGTGGTTGTCGTAGAGGCAGCTGCTGTGGTTGACGTAGAAGCCACAGTTGTTGTAGCAGGAGCTGTAGTTGTGATTGTTGTAGTAAGTACTGCAGGTGTAGTGGTCGTGGGAGTTACAGTTGTAGGAACTGCAGGTGTTGTAGTCGGTGCTGTTGTTGTGGTTGTTGTAGGAGCTGATGTTGTAGTTGTTGTAGAAGGTGCTGCAGTCGTTGTGGTCGTAAGAACTGCAGTTGTTGTAGTAGGAGCTGCACTGGTTGTCGTAGTAGGTTCTGGAGTTGTAGTGGTCGTCGGAGCAGCAGCTGTTGTAGTTAGGGCAGCAGTGGTTGTCGTAGGGGCAGCTGCTGTGGTTGAAGTAGATGCTAAAGTTGTTGTAGGAGCTGCAGTTGTCGTGGGAGCTACAGTTGTGGTAGGTGTTACTGTTGTGGAAGTCGTAGGAGCTGAAGTTTCAGTTGTTGAAGAAGGTGCTTCGGTCGTTGTGGTTGTAAGAACAGCAGTTGTTGTAGTAGGAGGTGCACTGGTTGTCGTAGTAGGTTCTGGAGTTGTAGTGGTCGTAGGAGCAGCAGTTGTTGTAGTTAGGGCTGCAGTAGTTGTCGTAGGAGCTGCTGCTGTGGTTGAAGTAGAGGCTAAAGTTGTTGTAGGAGCTGCAGTTGTCGTGGGAGCTACAGTTGTTGTAGGTGTTGCTGTTGTGGTTGTCGTAGGAGCTGAAGTTGTAGTTGTTGTAGAAGGTGCTTCGGTCGTTGTGGTTGTAAGAACAGCAGTTGTAGTTGGAGCTGCACTGGTTGTCGTAGTAGGTTCTGGAGTTGTAGTGGTCGTCGGAGCAGCAGCTGTTGTAGTTAGGACTGCAGTGGTTGTCGTAGTGGCAGCTGCTGTGGTTGAAGTAGATGATAAAGTTGTTGTAGGAGCTGCAGTTGTCGTGGGAGCTACAGTTGTTGTAGGTGTTACTGTTGTGGAAGTCGTAGGAGCTGAAGTTTCAGTTGTTGTAGAAGGTGCTTCGGTCGTTGTGGTTGTAAGAACAGCAGTTGTTGTAGTAGGAGCTGAACTGGTTGTCGTAGTAGGTTCTACAGTCGTAGCAGTTGTAGGAGTAGGTTCTGTCGTAGTAGGTTCTGGAGTTGTAGTGGTCGTAGGAGCAGCAGTTGTTGTCGTCAGAGCTTCAGTTGTCGTAGGAGCCGCAGGTGTCGTGGGAGCTACAGTGGTCATTGTAGGTGTTACCTTTGTAGTGTCCGTAGGATCTACAGTCGTAGTAGGGGCTGTAGTTGTAGTAGTAGTAGGAGCTACATTTGTTGCTGTAGGAGCTACAGTTGTCGTTGCAGGTTCTACTGTTGTAGTGGTCGTTGGAGCTACAGTTGTATTAGGAACTGCAGTTGTGGGTGTTGTATTAGGTACTGCAGTTGTCGTTGGAGCTGCAGTTGTCATAGGAGCTACAGTTGTTGCCATAGGAGTTGCAGTTGTTGTTGTCGTAATAAGATCTGCAGTTGTAGGAGATGCAGTTGTAGAAGATGCGGTTGTGGTAGAAACTCCATGGATAATCCAACATAAGAACACTGTGGTTTGTGAGATGAAGGGTTAAATTGTTTATTGCACACAATATCAATATTTCCAAGATTACTCTTCATCAGGATGGTGCAGTTTTTAAATATTCTGCTTATTTTCATATAAAATAAATTATTATAATTTGTAGCCACACTCCTTTTTTTTCCAGAAAATAAATAATGATGTAAAAATGTAAAAATTTAATTGATTGTCAAGAATATTACCTACAATGCCTTAAGTGTTCATACCACTTGACTTATTCCACATTTTGTTGTGTTACAGCCTGAATTTAAAATGTATTAAAAAAAAAATAATCTTACCCATCTACACACAATAAGCCATAATGACAAAGTGAAAACATGTTCAAGAAAATGTTTTTAAATGCATTGAAAATAAAATACAGAAATATCTCATTTGCATAAGTGTTCACACCTGAGTCAATACTTTGTAGAAACACCTTTTGTCAGTCTAAGAGCTTTCCACACCTGGATTGTGCAACATTTGCTCATTATTATTTTCAAAATTCTTCAAGCTCTGTCAAATTGGTTGTTGATCATTGCTAGACAACCATTTACATAGATTTTCAAGCAGATTCAAGTCAAAACTGGAACATTCACACTGTCTTCTTGATTATGAACTCCAGTGTATATGTGGCCTTCCTTTTTAGGTTATTGTCCTGGTGAAAGGTGAATTCATCTCCCAGTGTCTGGTGGAAAGCAGACTCAACCAGATTTTCTTCTAGGATTTCACCTGCGCTTAGCTCCATTCCATTTCTTTTTTATCCTTAAAAACTCCCCAGTCCTTAATGATTATAAGTATACCCATAACATGATGCATCTACCACTATGCTTGAAAATATGGAATGGTACTCAGTAATGTGTTGTATTGGATTTGCCCCAAACATAAAACTTTGTATTCAGGACAAAAAGTGAATCGCATATTCTGTATAGGTTTCTGTCTTTTCACTCTGTCAATGTCACAATTGTCGTAGGGTAAAGTGGACCAAGACGCAGCGGGGAAATGTGCACTCATCTTCTTTTTATTAAATGGATAAGAAGGTGAACCAAAACAACACGTACACAAAAAAACACAACGACTAATAACAGGCCGGTAAGGCACGAAGCTATACACAGCACAATCTCCCACAAATACTAAAACAAACACATACCTATTTATAGAACCCTCAATCAGAGGCAACGAGAAAACACCTGCCTCCAATCGAGGGTTCAAACCCCAATAAACTAAACATAGAAATACAAAGAACTAGACTAAACATAGAAATACATTAATATAGAACAGTGCCCAAAACCCCGGAATAATAAATCAAACACACCACTAAACACACAACCACCCCGAACCACATAAAACAATTACCCCCTGCCACGTCCTAACCAAACTACAATAACAAATAACCCCTATTACTGGTCAGGACGTGACAGTCAATTAGGTTAGTATTGTGGATTAACTACAATGTTATTGATCCATCCTCAGTTTTCTCCTATCACAGCCATTAAACTGTTTCAAAGTTACCATTGGCCTGATGGTGAAATCCCTGAGAGTTTTCCTTCCTTTCTGGCAACTTAATTAGGAAGGATGCCTGTGTCTTTGTAGTGACTGGGTGTATTGATACACCTTCTAAAGTTGAAATAATAACTTCACCATGCTCAAAGGGATATTCAATGTCTGCTTTTTTTTGCGAGGCATTGGAAAACCTTCCTGGTCTTTGTGGTTGAATCTGTGTTTGAAATTCACTGCTCGAGAGCTTACAGATAATTGTATGTGTGGGGTACAGAGATGAGTTAGTCACTCAAAAATCATGTTTAACACTATTATTGCACACAGAGTGAGTCCTTGCAACTTATTATGTGACTTTTAAATTACATTTTTTGGGTTGAATACTTATGAACTCAACATGATTCAGCTTTTCATTTTTTATTAATTTCTTTGAAAAAATTGAAAAACATGACTCCACTTTGACATTATCGGGTATTGAGTCAAGGCCAGTGACATAAAAATCTCAATTTAATCCGTTCTAAATTCAGGCTGGAATTCAACAACGTGGAAAAAGTGAAAGGGTGTGAATACTTTCTGAAGGCACTGTATAATACCTTACTGAGATTAACACATTTGAGTTGTATTTTTTGTTTGTTTACAAGATATCACGTTTTTCATTACAGTAAGTAGTGTGTTAATATAATTGAAGTAATATATAGCAGTGTGATTATGTTTACCTCTTACACTTTAGTAATTTTCCCTTTTAATATGTATGTATTTAATCGAGGTGTGACATTTGACATTAGATTAGGCAACATTTCAAATTTCCCACACTAAATGTCAAAATATAAACATATGCATTGTAACATCATATGCAAAAAAAATACATCATTGCTCATTAGTATAATTACATTTTATGTCACCATCCTGCCTTTTTGATCATTTATATTTTGATTTCGGATTAATACACTAGTTGACATGAAGTTAGCATTTAGTAAAACATTAGTTGGAAACATCACCACAGAATGAAATTCAGTGTACTACATACCCATGGTGAAAGTAGCTGTCACTTTCTGTGCCTTCATTTTGAACCCAGTTGATGCAGTTGTTTTCTGAACAGAAAGGAAAATATCAATTTTATTGACTGTTCATATGAACCACTATTAATGTGCAATGGTGGACTCCATTCAAGTTAAACTTAATGTGTCACTTGGTAAGGAAACGTATGCACTTGAACTCATTTAGGTGTGCCAGATCAAGAGGTATAAAGATTTCAAAAAGTGTTCTATAATTTTTTGTGAAGTAGGCTCTATTACTGCTGTAAAAATGGATTTATACACCCTAGTGAAATTATATAGGAAAATCTACATTTGTGTTGTATTTTTTCTATGAGAAATCTGCCTTTTACTGCAGCACGTCAATGATGTTACTTCATAAAAGAAGAAAAGTAATTTCTAGTTTTCAAACAGTCTACCAGCACCCAGCAATTCACTCTGAAACCTATACATATTCTGTGACAGTAATAGGTTCAGTTCATCAAAAGTGGAGTGTTTTTCCAAATATAACACATAATACATCTAATAATATAGTAAAATCTACATTAGGGTTGCATTTTGTCAAGAGAAATACGCCTTTTACTGCTTAAAAAATATATGTATTTAAACTTGGCTATCATAAAGCTCATAAATCCAATTTCTATATTCTTTAAAAGGAAAGGTGATAAATTTAGATGGGAGACATGTTTGTGTCATTCATTATGACAGCACAGGACTTGGCTACATGTTATTGTATTCGTATAAAGAAGACGGGGATAAATAATTATGCTTAATATCCTCTCACACACAACAATACTGTAAGCGTACTTAATTATTGTGAAAGGAATCCACATCCATACATTATACTGATGAATGTATATCACTTAAATCATGTAACCGTTACTTCATAAAAGAGGAAAAGTAATTTTAAGTTTCCAAATGGTCTGACAGAAATTCTGAATCCTATATATATTCTGTGACAGTAATAGTTGTAGTTCATTAAAAGTGGATGGGTTTTCATATATAACACATACATAATAACCATAATCTTCATAGTTTCAATGTTTTTTCATAGTTTCAACCCATTTTGGGTTTCTCTTCCTCATGTGACATGTGTACATAACTGTGCAAATAAAATATGTTTAAAAAATCTAAGCTTTTCCATGTATATATTACATTATACAGTAAAGGTCCTTACTTACCTACAGAAAACACTTTACTGCCAGTCTCCTTATTTCTGTAATTTCTCCAAATATCAATTGAGGAAGGAATTGGTCAATGACAATAAACAATCACAATATCTAGCTTCTATCCACTCTAAAATGTTATCCTTGTAGTTGTGTTTGCCATTTCAAGCTTCCAATTGAACTGTTCATATGTATACTGTCATGCCAATGTATTTGTAGTTTCTATTTATATTACACCAGGGCTGTTTTGATGCCACAAATTATTCACCTTTCAAGTGACGTAAATATTTTGGGAGGCACAAAACATAAGATAAAGATTATGAAAAAAGGGAGGGACAATGGATGGGCGGGTGAATGCATGTGAAAGGTCTTGTGGATAATACTGTTTTTGTTTTTTCCCAAGATACTGACGTGGTATTGAAAACTGGTCAGGTGAAAGAAAACTGGTTAGATGTTCTGACAAAAACTTTTGGGAGGGACAAAAGATAATATGAAAAAAGGAAGGAACAAAATATGGGCAGGTAAATCTGTTTGCCAGTATAATAACAAATTTGTTTTCCCCAGTTACTGACCTTATTGTTTTGAAAACTGGTCAGGAACAATTACAATTTTTCAACGTTTTCTATAGGCCACTGACTAAATAAAAGTATGTTTTTGACTAAGGTTATAATTCAGCCTTTTTCTATATAACAGTCCTACACTCACACACCTGCTAATTCGTATATATATTATTAACATAACCTAGCTGTTTCTTTTAACAGTAGATTCAGTTTATGAATCTCTAACAAAAGAGATGTCAAGGTTCTTTGTAGTCAGCTGCTAACTATGACTGAGGATCACAATGACCCCACATGGTGAACCGAACAATGGAGAAAATCATTTTGGATTTCCAGATTTCAGTTGGACTTCATTAATTGTATTATTGTAAAGTGGTTGTTCCACTGGATATCATAAGGTGAATGCACCAATTTGTAAGTCGCTCTGGATAAGAGCGTCAGCTAAATGACTTAAATGTAAAATGTAAATGTAAATCTCAAGGCCATCAGACTGTTAAACAGCCATCACTAACATTGAGTGGCTGCTGCCAACATACTGACTCAACTCCACCCACTTTAATAATGTTAAAATTTTTGTAATCAATTTATCACTAGCCACTTTATATTATATAATGTTTACTTACCCTACATTACTCATCTCTTATGTATATACTGTACGCTATACCATCTACTGCATCTTGCCATCTGATGTAATTAAATGTATCACTAGCCACTTTAAACAATGTCACTTTATATAATGTTCTCATACCCTACATTGCTCATCTCATATGTATATACTGTACGCTATACCATCTACTGCATCTTGCCATCTTGATGTAATGTATCACTAGCCACATTAAACAATGTCACTTCATATAATGTTTTCATACCCTGCATTGCTCATCTCATATGTATATACTGTACTCTATACCATCTACTGCATCTTGCCTATGCCGTTCGGCCAGCACTCATTTATATATTTGTATGTACATAATCGTATTCATTCCTTTACACTTGTGTGTATAAGGTGGTTGTTGTGAAATTGTTAGGTTATATTACTTCTTAGATATTACTGCATGGTCGGAACTAGAAGCACAAGCATTTCGCTACACTTGCATTAACACCTGCTAACCATGTGTATGTGACAAATAAATTTGATTTGAGTTGATCAGGCTGTTGATTGTGGCCTGTGGAATGTTGCCCCACTCTTATTCAATGGCAGTGTGAAGTAGCTGGATATTGACGGGAACTGGAAGACGCTGTCGTACACAACAATCCAGAGCATCCCAAACAAGCTCGATGGGTGACATGTCTGGTGAGTAAGCAAACTCTAAAACGATGTTGGAGGTGGCTTAGGGTAGAGAAATGAACATTAAATTATCAGGAAACAGTTCTGGTGGATGTTCCTGCAGTCAGCATGCCAATTGCATGCTCCCTCAAAACTTGAGACATCTGTAGCATTGTGTTGTGTGACAACACTGCACATTTTAGAGTGGCCTTTAATTTTCCCCAGCACAAGGTGCATCTATGATAATGATCATGCTGTTTAATCAGCTTCTTGATATGCCACACCTGTCAGGTGGATGGATTATCTTGGCAAAGGATAAATGCTCACTAAAAGGTAAGTAAACAAATTTGTGCACAACATTTGAGTGAAATAAGCTTTTGTGTGTGTATAGAACATTTCTTGGATCTTTTTTTTCAGCTCATTAAAACCGCTTAAGGATCGGACCTTTTTTTTCAATTTTCACCGAAAATGACATACCTGTAGCTCAGGCATTGAAGCAAGGATATGCATGTTCTTGATACCATTTGAAAGAAAACACTTTGAAGTTTATGGAAATGTAAAATCAATGCAGGAGAATATAACACATTAGCTCTGGTAAAAGAAAATACAAAGACAAAAAAAAAAAATTTTGTACCATCATCTTTGAAATGCAAGAGAAAGGCCATAATATATTATTCCAGCCCAGGCTCAATTTAGATTTTAGCCACTAGATGGCAGCAGTGTATGTGCAAAGTTTTAGACTGATCCAATGAACCATTATAATTTCTGTTCAAAATGTTCTATCAAGACTGCCCAAATGTGCCTAATTGGTTTATTAATAACTTTTCAAGCTCATAACTGTGAACTCTCCTCAAACAATACCATGGTATTATTTCACTGTAATAGCTACTGTAAATTGGACAGTGCAGTTAGCTTAACAATATCAGATATGTCTATGTCCTGCGAAATTTTCTTGTTACTTACAACCTCATGCTAATCGCATTAGCCTACGTTAGCTCAACCATCCCGTGGGGGACCCACCAATCCTGAAGAAGCTTTAAACATGGTACCAACACTTTACATGTTGCATTTATCATTTTGTTCAGAATGTATACAGTGCATTAGGAAAGTAGTCAGACCCCTTGACCTTTTCCAATTTTTTTTACGTTACAGCTTCATTCTAAAATGGATTAAATAAATAAAAAATCCTCATCAATCTACACACAATACCCCATAATGAGAAGGCGAAAACTGTTTAAGTATTCAGACCCTTTGCTATGAGACTCGAAATTGATAATCCTTGAGATATTTCTGCAACTTGATTGGAGTCCACTTGTTGTAAATGAAATTGATTGGACATGATTTGGAAAGGCACACACCTGTCTATAAGGTTCCACATTTGACAGTGCATGTCAGAGCAAAAACCAGGCCATGAGTTCAAAGGAATTGTTTGTAGAGCTCCATGACATGATTTAGTCGAGGCACAGATCTGAGGAAGGGTACCAAAACATTTCTGCAGCATTGAAGGTCCCCAAGAACAAAGTGTCCTCCATCTTTCTTAAATGGAACCACTAAGACTTTTCCTAGAGCTGGCCACCCAGCCAAACTGAGCAATAGGGGGAGAAGGTCCTTGATCAGGGAGGTGACCAAGAACCCGATGGTTCCAGAGCTCCAGAGTTCATCTGTGGAGATGGGAGAACCTTCCAGAAGGACAACGATCTCTGCAGCACTCCACCAATCAGGCCTTTATGGTAGAGTGGCCAGACGGAAGCCACTCCTCAGTAAAAGGCACATGACAGCCCGCTTGGAATATGCCAAAAGACACCAAAAGGACTCTCAGACCAACAAGATTATCTGGTCTGATGAATCCAAGATTTAACTATTTGGCCTGAATGTCGAGTGTCACGTCTGAAGGAAACCTGGCACCATCCCTACGGTGAAGCATGGTGATGGCAGCATCATGCTGTGGGGATGTTTTTCAGCGGCACGGACTGAGAGACTAGTCAGGATCGAGGGAAAGATGAACAAAGCAAAGTATTTTGGTATTTCATTAGGATCCCCTTTAGCTGTTGCAAAAACAGCAGCTACTCTTCCTGGGGTCCACACAAAACATGAAACATGACATAATATAGAACATTAATAGACAAGAACAGGTCAAGGACAGAACTACGTTATAAAAAAATACATGTAAAAAGGCACACGTAGCCTACATATCAATACCAATACATACACACTAACTATCGAGGTCAAATAGGGGAGAGGCGTTGTGCCGTGGGTGTTGCTTTATCTGTTTTTTTTTAAAACTAGGTTTGCTGTTCACTTGAGCAATATGAGATGGAACGGAGTTCCATGCAATAATGGCTCTTTATAATACTGTACACTTTCTTGAATTTGTTCTGTATTTGGGGACTGTGAAAAGACCACTGGTGGCATGTCTGGTGGGGTAATTGTGTGTGTCAGAGCTGTGTGCAAGTTGACTACGCAAACAATTTGGGATTAATATTTATTATAAAAAGAAGTGATGTAGTCTGTCTCTCCTTAACTCTTAGCCAAGAGAGACTGGCATGCATAATATTTATATCAGGCCTTCTGATTACAATGAAGAGCAAGACGTGTCGCTCTGTTCTGGCCAGCTGCAGCTTAACTAGGTCTTTCCTTGCAGTACTCGACCACACGACTGGACAATAATCAAGATAAGACAAAACTAGAGCCTGCAGAACTTGCTTTTTGGAGTGTGGTGTCAAAAATGCAGAGCATCTCATTATTATGGACAGATCTCTCCCCATATTTACAACCATTGAATCTATATGTTTTGACCATGACAGTTTACAATCTAAAAGGTAACACCAAGTAATTTAGTCACCTCAACTTGTTCAACAGCCACACCATTCATTACCAGATTCAGCTGAAGTCTAGAACTTAAGGAATGATTTGTACCAAATACAATGCTCTTATTTTTTTTTTTTAGATGTTCAGCACCAGTTTATTACTGGCCACCCATTCCAAAACAGACTGCAACTCTTTGCTAAGGGTTTCAGTGACGTCATTAGCTGTGGTTTCTGATGTGTATATGGTTGAATCATCAGCATACATGGACACACATGCTTTGTTTAATGCCAGTGGCAGGTCATTGGTAAAAATAAATAGAGTATAGGTTCTAGAGAGCTGCCTTGCGGTACACCACACTTCACATGTTTGACATTAGAGAAGCTTACATTAAAGAAAACCCGTTGAGTTCTATTAGATAGATAGCTCTGAATCCATGATATGGCAAGGGTTGAAAAGCCATAACACATACATTTTTTTCAACAACAGGATACAATATCAAAGGCTGCACTGAACTCTAACAGAAAAAAATCAAATCAAATGTTCTTGGTCACATACATATGGTTAGCAGATGTTATTGCGAGTTTAGCGAAATGCTTGTGCTTCTAGTTCCGGCAGTACAGCAATATCTAACAAGTAATCTAACAATTCCACAACAACTACCTAATAGACACATATCTAAGTTAAGGGATGGAATAAGAATATATACATATAAATATATGGATGAGCAATGACCGAGTGGCATAGGCAAGATGCAATAGATGGTATAAAATACAGTATATACATATGGGATGAGAAATGCAAGATATGAAAACATTATTAAAGTGACTAGTGATCCATGTATTAAAGTGGCCAATGATTTCAAGTCTGTATGTAGGCAGCAGCCTCTCTGTGTTAGTGATGGCTGTTTAACAGTCTGATGGTCTTGAGATAGAGACTGAAAAATAGCTTCTCAGTCCCAGCTTGGATGCACCTGTACTGACCTCGCCTTCTGGATGGTAGCGGGGTGAACAGGCAGTGGCTCAGGTGGTTGTTGTCCTTAATTATCTTTTTGGCCTTCCTGTGACATCGGATGCTGTAGGTGTCCTGGAGAGAGGTAGTTTGCCCCCGGTGATGCGTTGTGCAGGCCGCACCACCCTCTGGAGAGCCCTGTGGTTGTGGGCTGTGCAGTTGCCGCACCAGGCGGTGATACAGCCCGACTGGATGCGCTCAATTGTGTGTCTGTAAAAGTCTGAGGGTTTTATGTGACAAGCCATATTTTTTCAGCCTCCTGAGGTTGAAAAGGCGCTGTTGCGCAGTCTTCACCACACTGTCTCTGCGGGTGGACCATTTCAGTTTGTCCTTGATGTTTATGCCGAGGAACTTAAAACGTTCCACCTTCTCCACTGCTGACCCGTTGGATGTGGATAGGGGGGTCCTCCCTCTGCTGTTTCCTGAAGTCCACGATCATCTCCTTCGTTTTGACGATGAGGGAGAGGTTGTTTTCCTGACACCACACTCCTCTAGGCTCAGATTAAAGATATGACAGATAGGAGTGGCTATAGTCAGCTACCATCCTCAGTAGCTTTCCATCTAATTTGTCAATGCCAGGAGGTTTGTTATTATTGACCGTTAACAATTATTTTTCCACCTCGACCACACAAACTTTACAAAATTCAAACTTGCAATGTTTTTCTTTCATTATTATTATTTTTTTAATGCATGAATACGATGGCTCACTGTTCAATGCTGGCATTTCCTACCTAAGTTTGCCCACTTTGCAAATGAAGTAATCATTAAAATAATTAGCAACATCAAATGGTTTTGTGATGAATAAGCCATCTGATTCGATGAAAGATGGAGTTGAATTTGTCTTTCTGCCCATAATTTCATTTTAAGTACTCCAAAGGTTTTTTTTCCACCCCTCTTTACATCATTGATCTTGGCTTCATAATACAGTTTCTTCTTTCTTTTGTCACATAATTAGTTACATAATTTCTCAATTTGCAGTAAGTCAGCCAGACTTATTAGCCACTCCTTTTGCTCCATCTCTTTCAACCAAAATTGCTTCAATTCCTCATCAATCCATGGAGCCTTAACAGTTCTCACAGTCAGTTTCTTTACAGGTGCATGTTTATCAATAATTGGAAGAAGCAATTTCATAAATTCATCAAGTGCAGCGTCTGGATGCTCCTTATTAATCACATCAGACCAATAAATATTTTTAACATCATCCACATAAGTCACAGCAAAATCTTTTCTATGATCTCTTATACAGTATTTTAGACCCAGCTTTTGGAACTTTGTCCTTCCTGGATATAGCCATTATATTGTGATCACTGCATCCAATGGGTACGGATACAGCTTTAGGACAAAGTTCTACAGTATTAGTAAAAATGTGATCGATACATGTGGATAATCTTGTCCGTATAGTGTTTGCAAACACCCGGATAGGTTGATTAATAACCTGAACCAGACTACAGGAACTGGTTACAGAGAGAAGCTTCCTCTTGAGCAGACAGCTTGATGAAAACCAGTCAATATTCAGGTCCCCAAGAAAGTAGACCTATCTGTTTATATCACATACACTATCAAGCATTTCATAAATTATTTAGATACAGACTGTTAGCACTTGGTGGCCTATAGCAACACTCCAAAATAAAAGGCTTTAGATGTGCCAAGTGAACCTGCAATCACAACACTTCATTAACACTTGACATAAGATCTTCTCTAAGCATTACAGGGATATGGCTCTGAATATATACAGCATCACTTCCCCCATAAGCGTTTCTGTCTCTTCTATAGATGTTATATCCTTCTATTGCTACTGCTGTATCATCAAATTAATTATCTAAGTGAGTCTCAGAAATGGCTAATATATAAATCTTATCTGATGTTAGCAAGTTAGAGTTCATTAACCTTATTTATAAGGCTACTGTAACGGCTGTCGTCGGGAATAGAGGACCAAAACGCAGCAGGAATCTGGATGCTCATCTTGTATTTATTTTAAATCAAGAGAACACCAAAATAACAAAACGAAGAACGCACGAACAACAAAACAGTCTTGTCATACACACAGGCAAAACAAGACACAATCTCCCACAACACCAAACCAAACAATTACCCATATATAGGACTCTCAATCACAGGCAACGAGAAAGCACCTGCCTCCAATTGAGAGTCCAACCCCCCATCAACCTAAACATAGAAATACAACAAACCAGAAAGAACATAGACAAAACATAGACCAAAATCCGGAAATAATGAATCAAACACCCTACTACATACACCCCCCCCCCCCCGCCCCCCCGAAACACATAAACAAAATACCCTCTGCTACGTCCTGACCAAACTACAATAGCAAATAATCCCTAAACTGGTCAGGACGTGACATTACCCCCCTAAAGGTGCAAACCCCGGATGCACCTTACACAAAAAAATATTAAAAAACATAATCCCCAAAAACAAACAAAAATCCCCCTAAACTAAAGGGAGGGAAGGGAGGGTGGCTGCCGTCAACGACGGCACCTGTGCTACACCCCCCCTCCCCAACCCACCTAAACTGGAGGTGGTTCTAGCTCAGGCCCACTGCCCTCCAGACTGCAGACAGACTTGCTCAGTTCCGGGCCGTAGGCAGACTCCCCTCGTTCCGGATCGTAGGCAGACCCATTCCGTTCCAGATCGTAGGCAGACCCATTCCATTCCACGCTGTAAGCAGACTCATTTTGTACACAGTTAATCACATTTAGTTCCGGGTTGCTGATAGACTCCCTTGGTTCCGGGTTGCAGGCAGACTCACCCGGTTCCGGGTTGCAGGCAGACCCCCCTCGGTTCCGGGTTGCAGGCAGACCCTCCTCGGTTCCGGGTCGCAGACAGACCCCCCTCGGTTCCGGGTCGCAGGCAGACCCCCCCTCGGTTCCGGGTCGCAGGCAGACTCCCTCGGTTCCGGGTCGCAGACAGACCCCCCTCGGTTCCGGGTCGCAGGCAGACCCCCCCTCGGTTCCGGGTCGCAGGCAGACCCCCCCTCGGTTCCGGGTCGCAGGCAGACCCCCCCTCGGTTCCGGGTCGCAGGCAGACTCCCTCGGTTCCGGGTCGCAGGCAGACTCCCTCGGTTCCGGACTAGACACTGTTGCCGGATACTCTGGACTGCACACTGGTGCCGCATACTCTGGACTGCACACTGTTGCCGGATACTCTGGACTGCACACTGTTGCCGGATACTCTGGACTGCACACTGTTGCCGGATACTCTGGACTGCACACTGGTGCCGCATACTCTGGACTGCACACTGTTGCCGGATACTCTGGACTGCACACTGTTGCCGGATACTCTGGACTGCACACTATTGCCGAACTCTCGAGGCTGGGCTGACGCACTGGAATCCTGATGCGTGGTACTGGATGTGCCAGTCTGGGGACACGCACCTCAGGGCTAGTGCGGTGAGCGGGAACAGGCCGAGTCGGACTGGGTTGACGCACTGGAAGCCTGATGCGTGGTGCTGGTACTGGAGGTATTAGCCTGGGAACACGCACCTCAGGGCTAGTGCGGGGAGCGGGAACAGGACGAGTCGGACTGGGCTGACGCACTGGACCGTAGAGGCTTACTGGCGGTCTCGAGCGCAGAACTGGCATCGCTCTTACTGGCTGGATGCCCACTTCCCCCTGGCAAATGCGGGGCGCTGGTACTGCACGTACCAGCCTAAAAATACTTGGCCTCGCCACAGTACCCATTACCCCGAAGCACGGGACCTGTCCAGTCACTGGTTGCCCAAAAAAGGTATGGGGATTTGGCCTGGGGCTCACTCCTCACCCAGCCAAACTACCCGTGTGCCCCCCCCCCAAAAAAAAATCTTGGGGCTGCCTCTCGGGCTCCCTTAAATCCTCCACAGCCCTGGAAACGCCTCTCCTCAACTCTGCCCATGTCTCCTTTTCCCGACAGTCCATATCATATTCCCATCGCTCCCTTCTCAGCTGCTTGGTCCTATTGTGGTGGGAGATTCTGTAACGGCTGTCGTCGGGAATAGAGGACCAAAACGCAGCAGGAATCTGGATGCTCATCTTGTATTTATTTTAAATCAAGAGAACACCAAAATAACAAAACGAAGAACACACAAACAACAAAACAGTCTTGTCATGATCACACAGGCAAAACAAGAAACAATCTCCCACAACACCAAACCAAACAATTACCCATATATAGGACTCTCAGAGGCAACGAGAAAGCACCTGCCTCCAATTGAGAGTCCAACCACCCATCAACCTAAACATAGAAATACAACAAACCAGAAAGAACATAGAAATACAAAACATAGAACATAGACCAAAACCCAGAAATAATAAATCAAACACCCTACTACATTCAACACCACCCCGAAACACATAAACAAAATACCTCTGCCACGTCCTGACCAAACAACAATAGCAAATAATCCCTAAACTGGTCAGGACGTGACAGCTACATATATTAATATGGGCAATTATCAGCCCTTTCCTGGGTAGCTTATCAGAGAAAGACAAAGAGCAAACAAAGCAAGAAAAAAAAAACATTCAGGAGTCCATTAATCAATTGGTGTGTGTGTGTTGCGGGGTTGAATCTACGAACCCACAGACTTGGCTCTCTCATCCCTTCCAGGCTTCTGGGAGGGAGGGTGGACAATGAGCCTGTTATGCAGATGTAAGCAATGTCCCCACGCGCTCTGACAGCTTTCATGACTGGGATAAGTTATTTTCTCTTCTGCCGCACAGCTTCAGGATAGTCCTTGTTGAGGAAGATATACGTTCCTCAGACTTCATCCAGGTCTCATGTGGGGATTCTGCAATTCCGTCCACAACCATTTCGTTCCGCCTTGATTGTCCCTCGAGATTTACCCATCATTGTTATCATGGATTCACACACAGAACTGATGTCCTCTCTCAATGACTTATGATTGCTGTCATCTTGCCGTTCTCCTGTTTCACCTCATCGAGCTGACCCTGGGAGAACTGCAAACTGTTCTTCAGGTCCTGGACTCTTTTTTTGTTTAAAAGATCCTTCAACTGTGAAAGGGAGACACCACTCTCCTCAACAATACTCCCGCCGGCTTTTGTCTTTGTCATGGTAGCTAGCAACATAGGTTACGCTGTTACTTCTCGCAGTTCCAGACATGGCAGGTCACAGGGAAGATTGAACATAACAAACAGCAGGGATCTAGACAGCCACAAACCTGGGACAAGATCCCAGCCACAATGGCTAACCGCGTCGCGGGCTACATTGAAGTCCTCAATGAAACCTGCTAGCTTGATAGGCAGCTATTAAGCAGCTAGGCTAGTTGCTACGCCAAATTGCTCCTCAGACCCGGCCTTGGTCGGCAGGATCACTGGACAGAGAGTAGCAGTCCCAGTAACTGATGTCAAATGCATCACGGGATCCAAACTAAAAAGTTAGCTAGCTACTAAGAAACTTCGCAATACACTTTCAAAACAACAAACTTTTCAAAACAACAAACCAAGCTCTCCCGCGTTCAACAGGAAGTGTTTAACAGGAACTTATAGAGAGACTTATAGAGAGCTCCTTGACGAAAACCTGCTCCAGAGCGCTCAGGACCTCAGACTCGGGCCAAAGTTCACCTAAGCACACAGCCAAGACAATGCAGGAGTGGCTTCGGGACAAGTCTCTGAATGTCCTTGAGTGGCCCAGCCAGAGCCCGGACTTGAACACGATCGAACATCTCTGGAGAGACTGGAAAATAGCTGTGCAGCAACGCACCACATCCAACCTAACAGAGCTTGAGAGGATCTGCAGAGAAGAATGGGAGAAACTCCCCAAAATACAGGTGTGCCAAGTTTGTAATAACATACCCAAGACGACTTGAGGCTGGAATCACTGCCAAAGGTGCTTTAAAGTACCGAATGAAGGGTCTGAATACTTATGTAAATGTGATATCAGTTTTTTAGGTTTTATACATTTGTTAAAATTTCAAAAAATATATTTTGGATTTGTCATTATGGGGTATTGTGTGTAGATTGATGAGGGAAACAACAACTTAATCAATTTTAGAATAAGGCTGTAACGTAACAAAATGTAGAAAAAGTAAAGGGGTCTGAATACCTTCCAAATGCACTGTATATAGACATAAACTGTACATACATACACACATTCAGTACCGGTCTAAAGTTTGGAGACACCTACTCATTCAAGGGTTTTTCTTTATTTGTACTATTTTCTACATTGTAGAATAATAGTGAAGACATCAAAACTATGAAATAACACATATGGAATCACGTAGTAACCAAAAAAAGTGTTAAACAAATCTAAATATACTTTATATTTGAGATTCTTCAAAGTTTCCACCCTTTGCCTTGATGACAGCTTTGCACACTCTTGGCATTCTCTCAACCAGCTTCATGAGGTAGGTGTGCCTTGTTAAAAGTTAATTTGTGGAATTTCTTGAAAGACAAGCACACTTTTATGAGTAGACTAAAACAACTGGACACACACACACAACACACAAAATGGAGAGGAAGGTAATGTTTTCCGGGATGTTCTTCCTCAGAGGGAGCGTAGCAGGTTAGCGCCCTCGCACACTCACCTCTTCAGGACAGAGGGTACGACATGTTCCGCCTCCTCACCACCTACACACATCTCCTCCCTCATCCCTTCTTTCTCCCCATCTTACCAGTAACGGCTGTACCACAGGGAGTGTTCTCGATAGCTCCATGGCGGTGTGCATGCAGTATAAGGGTTGCTCACCGCCGCTCTGGCCCTCTCCACAGTCACCTTAAAAACTCTCTCAGCCAACCCCTCAGACACTGTCACCGGAGAGTCTTCGTACACACTGCTGCATCTCGGCATCTCTTTTTTTGTTAATCTGCAAAAAACGAGATAACAACAACCTATGTGTTTTATGTAAAAATAAAATAAAATAAAAGAATGAAAAAGAAAGAAAAACGTGCCTTTGTCACGTTGCTGACGTTTCCGTTTTACATCAGAAAACCATTGTCTAAGATGTACACGGACTGGGTCACAACCTTGAGTATCTGGCATGACAATAAAAAAAGTACCCACGGGAAGTATGTTGGCCATTTTAATTCAAAAACATTAGGCCTATACTCTCTGTAAATTTCACACAATTACCCTGTATTTATAAACACTGTAAAAATCACATGATTTTATTATGTGATTTTATTATGCAAATGAAACATGAAATCACTCACAATTGAAATGACCTGAATGTCAAGCCTTGCACTGGTACCCAGGCTAACTGCTTTCTATTTTGAACACATTTATTTTAATTGTTAGAGCGGCCACTTGAGTATCTGGTCAATATATTGGATAAAATGTGGTCACACACGATAACCTACATTTATTAGTTGGAGGACATGTTTAATGTTGCCTTGTTTATCAGAACAACGAAAATGTGTATTCCACCTGTCACAGTACCCAACCCTCTGACATACTATCCACGCAATAGTCTGGGAGCATCAGGTAAGCCTCAGTGCAGTACCCAGGTAGCAGTTCAGGGGTTTATGTGCCTTGCTCAAGGACACAATGGCAGAAGGGGTTGGAACCAGACCTGGATAAATAGTATATTTCAAATACTCTAATGAGCTGTGGTCGATGATTGAGCTTGCCTGGCACAATGGGACCATTGTAATAGTCCCAAAAGAGCAAACCACATCTTTCTGGCACTCTACTCCAGACAGGCTCAATACTATTTGAACTCAGGTCAGAGCAATTGATGACATTGTAATGTGTTCAGTAACCTTGCCTGATACCTGAAGACATGTATTAGCTCCAATCAAATCAATCACATTTATTTTATAAAGCCTTTTTAACATTAGCGATAGTCAGGAAGTGCTTTAAAGATACCCGGCCTAACACCCATTGAGCCAGAAGCTGATGCCTTGGCTTTAGCTCAGCAGAGTCTAATACAGCCTTGTGGTGCACAGGACTAATCCAGTCAGCAACACCAGCAACAATACTGCTACTTAATACTGTAATGAAAAAATAACTTATTCTGCTTTCTTTTGAATTATTTTTAAATATTAGGTTGTTATGGCACCTTTAACATTCACAAAGTGTTACCCAAATTATTTAGTTAAGAAATTCGGGTGATTTTCTTTCAAAATGTGAGTATCACTTTTGAACCTGTATATCCCTGAGAGTGATGCCTGACTCAACATGTCTAATTGTTACTATCAGAGTCTTCTTGACTAATAAGGACTGTTTATAGGGATGTAATGTCTGTGCATTTCTGTTGTACTTGCTAGTTGCAAACACAACACAAGTTTGAGAGAGTATGTTTATCTTCGAGGGTGTGACTTTTTAGGGTGTGACCAGATTTAAGACTGTTGTACACCAACCTAGAGACAGTGCTGGGAAAGAAGATATTTGTGTTCATTTGACATTTGACATTCATCAAATCCCGAGGCATGGTCCATGTCCAATATATATGTCTTCCCTACTACTTACTAAAAGTACATACTTCTGTGTACTAATCGTACTACTTATTATTTAGAACATACTGTTTAGTAAAAACATATGCAGTAGGCAATGAATATCAACATACTAGGCTTATTCATACTGCAAAGGCATCTAATGTGTGATTTCCTGCCATTTGTTCATTTTGGTATCATCAGCTGTTGAATGTATGCATTTAAAGTATACACATGTTTTCATGTAAAGACAAACTGAGTGCACATCTCAGTATCAGAAATAAAAAGCCAGACTGGCCTGCTACTTTATTTTCTAGAACTTCTACACTGTCGAGAGTAGACCCACAACTGATCCAAATTAAATGAAACACAGGGCTTTTGCGCAGTTATTCAAATGACATTTTCAAAGCAGCCTAGAGTAGAATCTTGTACTCACGTGAAAACAATAATGCAATTATTTATTGCATTGTGGTGTTGTAGGCTAATCTAGGTAGGATATTGTCCCTAAACATGATCAATAAGGGAACTTTTTGAGCTGCGTGTTTCATGTCTTCACTGTTCTTTCATGCGCAATGATGCACCTGGCCTCTCTGCTGCCTATCAGCTATTCTGATTTGTTATTGTGGATTCATACTGAAAATTGATGCAGCTTTAAATGCTTTTATATGTGGTATGATTGCTAGTTATCCTACTGCAGATCTGGACAAATGATCCACCTACCACTATTGTCACTATGAATGGTGGATGGAGGGCAGGATATACTGGTAGACTATACTGACCTGTGACATAGTAAATGTTAGCATGAGGAAAAGCGTAGTGCATAAGGGAAGTACCAAAACACCTTGATATAGGGGAGGGGCATGAAAGCAGATGAGGAAATGTGGCTAAGATGGAAGACATTATATAGTAAATCCTGCAAAAAAGCAAATGTAAACCAGGGGGAAAAAAATGCACTAACCTCCCCTTTTCCCAATTTAAAAAACACACACACAACCCTCCCAAAAGCAAAAAAAAAAAAAAGTAAGACAACCCTCCCGTATTTTGGATGACCTCCCCACCCCAGTTCCGGTATGTAAAATAAGGCATTAAAAATAAGGGTGTTCATTAGAATATTTGGAAATATTTTCTCTATCCTAAAAAGCAAGTTTTGTAAAACCAGATGATCAGTATGTTTACTCTTTCTATAAGGTACTAATATTGTGTAAGTGCTCTTTGAGTGAACTTGACTCTAACTATGGATGGGAAATGTTAATTTGTATGAGTTTGTAGAGTCCGTGGTGGTTGGCGAACTCTCAACCTTCTGGCCCATAGCCCTGCATGGCATCTACTGGGCTACAAAAACATGCTGAAGTGTCAAAGTTGATATCCATGTTTATAAACACAGGGTTGCTAGCTACAGTTATCGTTAAAAAATATTTTTAGTTAATTCTATGAGGATGGAGGGTGTGCAATATTTTTTACAATACAAGGGGAGGGTCTTGTAAAGATATTTTGACGTTGGGGAAGGGAGTGCCTTTTTTTAAAGACACCTTGAGTTGGAATGTTCCTAACTCACCGCCCTTTCTATTCTGGTGCGCGTCTGTCTGACTGTCTTAATTACACATAATAACACCCAGACATGTAGAGACACCTCTGCATATGACGTAGAATGTGTGAAATATGTTGATGACAAACCCAGAACATATTAGTGTTGAATGCTTTCCAGGCTGGTGAGGCATTGCAAAATCCAGTGTTTCCTTGATCAATTCATTGCTAAGCCACTTTAAGATGATTCATAGGGATTGTCTACAACTTAATCAAGGTGGTGAGGTAAGTTGCTGTGTTAACGTATACCCTTTCACACTACTGAACTGACCCAAACCATACTGTGCTGGATTGGATATTTTCTTGTAACATTGTCCTTTCCAGCATGGTTCCAGCAACTAGTGGATGACAGCTCAGTAGAGCTTGGCTCTGTTTGTCTCAGCAATGTGAAAAGCCCTTTATAGCTTTTACAACTTTAGCTTAACCAGAAATGGAGTCAGAATCAAATACAAATACAGGATATTTCCTAAAACTTAGCCAGCCAGGTGTATTTACAACCTTTATTTATACAGTGAGGGAAAAAAGTATTTGATCCCCTGCTGATTTTGTACGTTTGCCCACTGACAAATAAATGATCAGTCTATAATTTTAATGGTAGGTTTATTTGAACAGTGAGAGACAGAATAACAACAAAAAAATCCAGAAAAACTCATGTTAAAAATGTTAGAAATTGATTTGCATTTTAATGAGGGAAATAAGTATTTGACCCCCTTATCAATCAGAAATATTTCTGTCTCTGAGGTGTCTTTTATACAGGTAACAAACTGAGATTAGGAGCACAAGGGAGTGCTCCTAATCTCAGTTTGTTACCTGTATAAAAGACACCTGTCCACAGAAGCAATCAATCAATCAGATTCCAAACTCTCCACCATGGCCAAGACCAAAGAGCTCTCCAAGGATGTCAGGGACAAGATTGTAGACCTACACAAGGCTGGAATGGGCTACAAGACCATCGCCAAGCAGCTTGGTGAGAAGGTGACAACAGTTGGTGCGATTATTCACAAATGGAAGAAACACAAAAGAACTGTCAATCTCCCTCGGCCTGGGGCTCCATGCAAGATCTCACCTCGTGGAGTTGCAATGATCATGAGAACGGTGAGGAATCAGCCCAGAACTACACGGGAGGATCTTGTCAATGATCTCAAGGCAGCTGGGACCATAGTCACCAAGAAAACAATTGGTAACACACTACGCTGTGAAGGACTGAAATCCTGCAACGCCCGCAAGGTCCCACTGCTCAAGAAAGCACATATACATGCCCGTCTGAAGTTTGCCAATGAACATCTGAATGATTCAGAGGACAACTGGGTGAAAGTGTTGTGGTCAGATGAGACCAAAATGGAGCTCTTTGGCATCAACTCAACTCGCCGTGTTTGGAGGAGGAATGCTGCCTATGACCCCAAGAACACCATCAAACATGGAGGTGGAAACATTATGCTTTGGGGGTGTTTTTCTGCTAAGGGGACAGGACAACTTCACCGCATCAAAGGGACGATGGACGGGGCCATGTACTGTCAAATCTTAGGTGAGAACCTCCTTCCCTCAGCCAGGGCATTGAAAATGGGTTGTGGATGGGTATTCCAGCATGACAATGACCCAAAACACACGGACAAGGCAACAAAGGAGTGGCTCAAGAAGAAGCACATTAAGGTCCTGGAGTGGCCTAGCCAGTCTCCAGACCTTAATCCCATAGAAAATCTGTGGAGGGAGCTGAAGGTTCGAGTTGCCAAACGTCAGCCTCGAAACCTTTATGACTTGGAGAAGATCTACAAAGAGGAGTGGGACAAAATCCCTCCTGAGATGTGTGCAAACCTGGTGGCCAACTACAAGAAATGTCTGACCTTTGTGATTGCCAACAAGGGTTTTGCCACCAAGTACTAAGTCATGTTTTACTTATTTCCCTCATTAAAATGCAAATCAATTTATAACATTTTTAACATGCGTTTTTCTGGATTTGTTTGTTGTTATTCTGTCTCTCACTGTTCACATAAACCTACCATTCAAATTATAGACTGATCATTTGCCTTTACCTCCCTTATCTCACATCATTTGCTCACATTGTATATAGTCTTATTTTTTTCTACTACTTCATTGATTGTATGTTGTTTTACTCCATGTGTAACTCTGTGTTTTTGTATGTTGTCGAACTGCTTTGCTTTATCTTGGCCAGGTCGCAATTGTAAATGAGAACTTGTTCTCAACTTGCCTACCTGGTTAAATAAAGGTGAAATAAATAAATACATTTCTTTGTCAGTGGACAAACGTACAAAATCAGCAGGGGATCAAATACTTTTTTCCCTCACTGTACTATCGTACTATAAAAATTGGCCTGGTGCATGCCGTTAAACCTCTGTGAAGTGGATTATTTCGATAGAACTCCTTCCTGCTTATAGGATGGCTACTTGCCACAGTAAACAAAACACATGTACAGGTAGAAATGTATTCAGTTAGAGAAAACGTGTCATCTTGCGAAGAGCAACATCCCCAGTCAGTGTGTCAGTGTTTTGACCAATGATAGAATTGTTTTTTGCACACATCCCAACTAACGATTTGCAGTGACGCAATCGTAACAAATCCTAACTTATATTTATCAGATGTGAATTGTACAACTTACTCTTACACAACACTATTTGGATATGTGAAATGTGATTTCAAGTTTCTGATTATTTATTGTGGTCTTAGGCATTCCCATCCTCCAATAACTAGCCACACCCTAAACGGTCATGGTTGACTTAAAACTGGTTTGGTTTGTCATTGGATGTCATATGATAAGATGGCATGTTTGTTTAAGAGTTGACTCACTCCCTGACATTTCCCTGACTTTTACTATGACGCTGAAAGGTGTTCTGGTTTCATTGAATCTGTTCTATTGAACATGCCATTACATCCACGATAAGGAACATCCTCCTTGTTTTATGTGTGAATGCCATGGTATGACATGAAAGATGAACAATACGTGCTTAGTTTATATTATAATTTTGTAGATGCTTTTATTGAAAGCGAATCACAGTAGAGCCAGGGGCGGAAATCCCGGGGGGGACACGACCCCCCCATCCTGGGAAAAATATGATTTGTCCCCCCCAATATATCACTGAAACATAACTATGTAATTTAAATAATATTAATAATATGCAATGAAAGCAATTGTGCTGATTATAGACACTTAATAGCGCATTTTTAAGTTTCAAAAGATTGCGACCCCCCCACCCTTTGCCTCACAATGGTTTGATCCACTGCCAGTTTCTTAGTTGGCAAGCTAACAGAGGGGTCGTATCTACTGTCTGAAAGGCACTCAACGAACATAACTGACGTGAGGTTAATCCAGTCAATCGCGCACACACACTAGCTGAATATGCAGAGCTAGCGCGCAAATATTAACTATTAAGCTAGCTAGTACCTATTCCATTTATGTGGCCTCGTCAAAGATAGAATCTTTGCTATCGTCAATTTATTCCAAGATCAGCATGCAGATGATGTAAGTTAGTGCTTCAAAGTCCCTGTGATAAGGTTAGCGATAAACTGAAGTCCAAACTGAACAGAACTACACTCTTCTACCATTGTCTTAAATATATTTAATGGTCTCGTTGCAAAAGCTAAATTGTCGCAAGGGAACTTTTATTTATTTATTTTATTGAACCCGGGTAGCAAAGATTATAGCAAACACCACTGAAACGGAATTGGTGCTCGCTAGCTTTGCAAATTCAGCTGTTGTTGGAAGTCAGCCAATATGAAACAAACTATTAAAATTACAAAAGGTTGCAGCATATGTTGTGTAAATGGTGAACTCATACAGCTGTCAACTCTTGTAATTTTTATCCGTTTCACATTTGCTAGCTACATTTTAGATCGAAGCCCAAATAGAATTATAAAAGATAAGATGATAGAAGCCCATCTCCTACTGTAAATAACCTACACACTGTGTGTGTGTGTGTAGCCAGCCAGCCAGGTAGAAAAATGGCAGAAAAATAAAAGACGGACATCAGAGTATTTTTCAGTACACCAAAACGCAAAGTAAGAACCCTAGTAGCCTAATATCTCAAAGACTAGTTGATAAAATGTTCATAAGAAAGAAATGAAATTCTAATGGAAATGTTTCACAATGATGTCATTGGGCAGAGCAGGCAACAGATGGCACACAGACAGCAGAGTTGGGGACAGATATGCAGGGACAGACTGGCAGAGACAGGGAGTCTCAGGTAAGTTTGTTGAGTCTTTGTTTGGCAACATTATAAAAGGTTCTACATTTTTTTGACTTGTAAAATAGGAACATAATTGGAAAATGCCACGGATACCCCCACTCTCAACTTAAACTGGTGACTGAACTAAGATTTGTTAAAGGCAATGGTATTGCTGTTGTGATTAGTTGTGTAGTTTTGGGTACCGGTAAGTTAGGAGTACGTCAAACACCTTATTTCTTTGGTTCCTCAATATACATTTACCATATTACAATGTAGGCTATGTGTTACAGCACTACTTTTGGTGTCCCCCTCAGGAATTGCTCTTGAGAAAATTTCATGTAATTGTCCCCTCCAAAGTTGATATCAGATTTTCGCCCCTGAGTAGAGCATGCATACATTTTTGTGTGGAGGACTCCAGTGGGAACCGACACTGGCATTGCAAGCTCCACACTCCACATAATGGCTATTGGAAAACTTGTAATGTTAGCTTTCACCAATTCAGACATTTAAGAATGCATTTTCAATGTATTTGGACCGGGCCTGTATGTTGAACAATAACTAACCAGAACCTGATCATTTGGCGCCCTCTTGCTGTAGAGACAAAATATGACTACAATAGTGAAGTATTCTGACTGATGTAGGAAGTCTTTGCAGGCCCCCAGTGTCCGGTCTGGAGCGTCAAGTCGCAAGCTCTGCTGATCGGCTACTGCGTAGCAACCCGAGCGGTGCCAAAAGCCCTGATCTGCCCTAGAAAGCCTATGTAAATTACAATCGCCAGAACGGCCAAAGTTGTTGTGATTCTACCAACAACGACAAGAAACTGCCATGTGGGGAATCGTACGTGACTTGTTTCAGCTTGTTATTGATACCATGTCTTGTTTTGAGGTGTTTTGACTGATGTCATGTCAATGTAACGTTAAATATGTCTACGATTGGCTAGCTAGCTAAACAACAACTGTAACGATGTTCTGAGAGACAAGTGTTCATTGTGCAAACGTATTTATGTTTTAAATAAACATTGGAGAATAAATAAGAGTTAACATATTGTCAACTATGGAATGCAGTTTGGTTCTTTGCGTGTCAAAAAAAATACACATACTATTTGATGCGTCCAATAAGCTTGTTGACCAACCAGGACCTGTATAAATGGAGCGCCGTTTCGACTTTTGCGTATCAAAAATATACAAGTCAACACTATTTAATACAACAAATAAGCTTTCTTCCCAATCAGGACCTGGATATGACTGTACGTCACATATTCAGTTAACACGTGCATTACTTTTTTACGTAGTTTAATTAATAAAAAATAATAAAATAATAAAAAATATATATAATAATCAAAAAAAATATATATAAATAACGTTGATAATAGGGGCTCTTAGACTTTTTCAGCCTGGGACCCAAATTAGAAATTCTGTTTTCCTGAGACCCAAGTTTATGAAAATATACATAAATTAAAAAAAATTAAAACTATACGTAAATACTGTTACATTTCATTGCCCATAAGCCAAAAACAAATAACAATGAAATACCCATATAAATAGCTATGCATATTTATTTTTTCCCATTAAAAAACACTACATCTGTCTAGGTTGGAACTGTTGGTGTTAAAATACAATCAATAATTTTAAATCTTAACTGGAATAAACTCATTGATCACAGTTTGAGTTTTTGATAGTGCAACCCTAAGTAATAGTACAGATGAAAAATGCAGGCCTACTGTACATGTTACTGTAGGAAGTATTGTTGAAAAAAAGTCTAGGTTAGAACTGTTGCTGTTAAAATACAATATATATTTTTTATTCTGAACTGTAATAAACTGATTGATCAAATCACACAGGTTGTCTTCTGGGTTTGACAGCGCAACACGGAGGTCATGTTCAGCATTGAGCCTGTTTCTGTACTTGTTTTTCTTGTATGTTTTTCTTGTATGCCAGAGTTGAGAACCCTGACTGGCGTAGATACAGTACCAGTCAAAGGTTTGGACACACCTACTCATTCCAGGGTTTTTCTTTATTTGTACTATTTTCTACATTGTAGAATAATAGTGAAGACATCAAAACTATGAAATACCACATATGTTATCATGTAGTAACCAAAAAAGTATACATGAAAATATATTGTATTTTTGAGATTATTCAAATTGTCAACCTTTGCCTTGATGACAGATTTGCACACTCTTGGTATTCTCTCAACCAGCTTCACCTGAAATGCTTTTCCAACAGTCTTGAAGGAGTTCCCACATATGCTGAGCACTTGTTGGCTGCTTTTCCTTCACTCTGCGGTCCGACTCATCCAAAACCATCTCAATTTGGTTGAGGTCGGGTGATTGTGGAGGCCAGGTCATCTGATGCAGCACTTCATCACTCTATGTTGGGTCATTGTCCTGTTGAAAAACAAATGATAGTCCCACTAAGCTCAAACAAGATGGGATGGCGTATAGCTGCAGAATACTGTGGTAGACATGCTGGTTAAGTGTGCCTTGAATTCTAAATAAATCACAGACAGTGTCACCAGCAAAGCACCATAACACCTCCTCCTTCATGCTTTACAGTGGGAAATACACATGCAGAGATAATCCGTTCACCCACACCGCTTCTCACAAAGACATGGAAGTTGGAACCAAACATCTCCAATTTGCTTGTGTTTCTTGGCCCTAGCAAGTCTCTTCTCCCTATTGGTGTCCTTTAGTAGTGGTTTCTTTACAGAAATTTGACCATAAAGGCCTGATTCACAGAGTCTCATCTGTTGATGTTGAGATGTGTCTGTTACTTGAACTCTGTGAAGCATTTATTTGGACTACAATTTCTGAGGCTGGTAAATCTAATGAACGTATCCTCCATTCCTATGCCAGTCCTCATGAGAGCCAGTTTTTTTTAATTTTATTTTGACCTTTATTTAACTAGGCAAGTCAGTTAAGAAAAAATATATATTTTCAATGACGGCCTAAGAACAGTGGGTTAACTGCCTTGTTCAGGGGCAGAACTACAGATTTTTACCTTGTGAGCTCAGGGATTCGATCTTGCAACCTTTCGGTTACTCGTCCAACGCTCTAATCACTAGGCTACCTGCCGCCCCAGTTTCATCATAGCGCTTGATGGTTTTTGCAACTGCACTTTAAGAAACTTTGAAAGTTCTTGAAATGTTCAGTATTGACTGACCTTCATGTCTTAAAATAATGATGGACTGTCATTTCTCTTTGCTTATTTGAGCTGTTATTGCCATAATATGGAATTGGTCTTTTACCAAATAGGGCTATCTTCTGTATACCCCCCTACCTTGTCACAACACAACTGATTGGCTCAAATGCATTAAGAAGGAAAGAAATTCCACAAATTAACTTTTAAGAAGGCACACCTGTTAACTGAAATGCATTCCAGGAGACTACTTCATGAAGCTGGTTGAGAGAATGCCAAGTGTGCAAAGCTGTCATCAAGGCAAAGGGTGGTTATTTGAAGAATCTCAAATATGAAATACACTTTTTTGGTTACTACATGATTCCATATGTGTTATTTCATAGTAAAAAATAAAGAAAAACCCTTGAATGAGTAGGTGTTCTAAAACTTTTGACCAGTAGTGTATTTGCATAAACTCTTCAGAGTTGTGTTCTATGGGTGAAACCGAGTAGACTGATACCCCATTTCATTGCTTCACATTCCAACCTTGTTTAACATTATCTCATCTAAATATGGCATGATTCCACCAACTGTAACCTTCTGCATCACTTTCAAATAGGTACTTTTATTTTGAAGGTAAACCTCAAATTCCACTATTGTGCCTAATCCTTATTGTGGCTAGCGTCACAACATATAACCCGGTCCGGTTGAGCTTCACTAGCCAGATGAAGCTAGTTGGCTGCTTTTCTTTTTTATATATATATATATTTTTTCCAATTAAGCACATTCAAAACAAAAGTGAAAAGATATTAGACACCAATTGGACAAAGTGACGGTAACAGACGAGCGTAACAATTTTTTTTTTTATATATATATATATATACAACCATACATAACACATAAAAGTCATAAAGAGTAAAATAAAAAATACATATTATACATTACGTGTGAAACATTATATAAGGATTATCTAGAAATTCAATCAATGTGATGTGGGGGGAGATTCTCCATATAGTCAATAAAAGGTTGCCAAATTCTGGAAAATGTCTTTAACTTATTCCTCAAGCAGTAAGTGATTTTCTCCAGTGGGATACAACTATTAACTTCCGATAGCCACATTGCAACTGGCAGGGAGGAATCCGATTTCCATTTCAAGGCAATACATTTCTTGGCAATCGCTAGCAATATTTCTGTTAGCTTTATAGTATGGCTTTGCCTAAGATTAGTGTTAGTAAAGTTACCCAGTAAACAGACCTCCGGGTCTAAAGGGAATGCAACCCCGTGAATTGAGGATATGGTATCGCATACCCCCTGCCAGAAACCGTGTAGTTTTGAACACTGCCAAGTAGAATGGAGGAATGTTCCTTCATCTGAGCCACATCTAAAACATAGGGAGGAGATATCAGAGTTGAACTTGTGCAGTTTAGATGGGGTGATATAGAGCTGATGGAGGAAATTAAACTGGATCAGTCTGTATCTGGAGTTCAATGGGGATGTAACACCATCCCTGCATAAGTCACTCCATAGACCCTCATCAAGGTCAATACCCAGATCTTTTTCCCATCTAAGTCGGGGGTTTTCTAGCTCAGGCAGCGTTAGTCCTGACATAAGAGCATCGTAAACACGGGAAATGGTCTTGAATGGCAGAGTTGTTCAATAGGTGACATCTTAGGTAGGTTCCATTGTCCCTTGAGAGTCACCCTAATAAAGTTTCGTAGTTGTAGGTAGCTAAAGAAGTCCCTGTTAGACAAGTGGTATTTCTGTTTCAGCTGATCAAAAGACATAAGAACTCCCTCCTCATAACAGTGTTTCAAAAGAGGGATCCCCTTATCAGACCATGGTCTAAAGTTACTATTCTGGAAAAACATAGGGATCAGTCTGTTGTTCCATAAAGGGGTTTTAGGGGAAAGAAATCCCCCTCGTCTGAACAGCTCGTGCAGTTTACACCATGCCAGGACAGAATGTATGATTAAAGGGTTGTCTGTGATGGTTTTTATAGATTTTCTGTCCCATTTGTAAAACAATTCTGCCCTCGTGTCGTCATTTACCTCAAGCTTTTCAATGTTCAACCATGAGGGAGAGGGACCATTGCCAAACCTCTGAGCCAGAAACCTAGACTGTGCAGCCCAGTAGTACATTCTAAAATTGGGGAGGTTTAAGCCCCCTTGACCGTAATCCAGGGTCAGTTTGTCCAGGCTAACCCTCGGGGTTTTGCCGTGCCAGATAAACCGTCTGGTCAGCTTGTCGAGAGAGGAAAAGAATGCTGCGGGCACAGGGATAGGGAGAGATTGAAACAAATATATAAATCACATTGATTCTACCCAGTAGAGTGAGGGGCAAGTCCATCCACTTACACAGGTCACCCTCCACCTTTTGCAACAAGCTGGCCAGATTGAGTTTATAGAGGTTGTTCAGGTTACCATCCACCATTATGCCCAAATATGTGAAGCCCAGAGGCGACCATCTAAAAGGAAACTTGTGCTTGATGGTATGATGGTCAAAGACAGACAACGGTAAGATTTCGCTTTTGTCAAAATGAACCTTATATCCAGAGAAAGAACTATAACACTGTAGTAGGATCTGCAAGTGAGAGAGGGAGTGTTCTGGGTTTGTTAGAAATAAGATAAGGTCGTCCGCAAAGAGTGATAATTTATGGGTCTGGGGGCCCACCTCAAAGCCATGTATGTCAGGACACGTTCTAATAGCCTCAGCCAACGGTTCGATGGCGAGGGCAAAGAGGTGGGGGCTAATTGGGCAACCTTGTCTGTTCCCCCTATAGAGAGGGAAAGAGGAGGAAGTAATCCCATTGGTAGCAATCCTAGCTTTAGGAGATTTGTAGAGTGATTTTATCAAATTTACAAACACGGTACCTAAACCAAACTTTTCCAAGACGCGAAAAAGGTATGGCCATTCAACCCTATCAAAGGCCTTTTCAGCGTCGAGGGAGACTGTGACACTAGGTATTTTGTTTTTGTTAGCAAGGTGAATTATATCAAAGAACCTTCTGAGATTATTGGAGGACAGTCTATTAATTATGAAGCCAGTCTGATCTGGGTTGACCAACAGGGGAAGACATGACTCCAGTCTCTTAGATAGCATCTTGGTGACCAGTTTACAATCTGTGTTAAGGAGAGAGATTGGTCTATAGGAGGCGCACTTTAGCAGGTTTTTCCCTTTCTTGTGGATTACAGTAATCACTGCTTGAGAGAAAGACTCTGGAAAGCAGTTGTCTTCCCCGGCTTTTTTAAGTACCTCCATAAGGTAGGGGACCAACAGCTCCCTAAATTCTTTATAGAACTCTGGAGGGAAGCCATCCTCCCCAGGAGATTTATTAGAAGGTAAGGATTTAATGGCTTCCAACAATTCAGGAGCTGAGAAGTGTTCACTCAGGTGCTCTCTGTCTTCCTCTGACAGGCATGGGAGGTTGAGAGAGGAGAGAAAGTAGTCGATCTCTGATAGATCATTGCTTGATTGGGAAGTGTAGAGGTCTTCATAGTATTTCTTAAGAGTATTATTAATTTCAGTAGGGTCGAAAGATATCTCATTAGTAAGAGTTTCTATAGCATTAATTGTCCTCTTACTTTCCTCTGCTTTCAGTTGCCATGCCAATACTTTGTGAGCTTTCTCTCCAAGCTCGTAATAACGCTGTTTTGATTTCATGGTGGCCCTCTCAGCTTGATATGTGTTCAGAATATTATATTTCAGTTTTTTATTTACCAAAAGCCTGTATAGATCTTTAGTCGGGCCTCTTTGGTAGGTTTTCTCCAGCTCGGAGATTTCAGATTCAAGGACATGCAGTTCCACACCGTGTTTTCTCTTCAATCCTTTAGTATAGGAAATGATCTTTCCCCTCAGATAGGCTTTCAATGTGTCCCAAAGAATGAAACTGTCAGGAGCGGAGGGTTTGTTTGTCGAAGTAAAAATATTGATCTGCTCTTTGATGAATGCACAAAATTCAGGTTGCTTTAGGAGTGTAGAATTTAGTCTCCATCTATATGCTCCATTTACCTTGGTAGGAATGAAGATTGATAATACCAGAGGAGAATGGTCAGTCACTAAGCAATCTGGGGAGATACTCGATATCTAACACTCTATGAAACAGTTGGGTCGATAGTAAAAAGTTACCTATGCGTGCGTGTGTCTTGTGTGGGTGTGAATAAAACGAGTAGTCCCTATCCTGTGGGTGCAACTGTCTCCAGATGTCTAGTAAATTGAGATCTTTCATGAATGACATGGTGAGCTTGGCGGCTTTGGTAAGAAGTGAGGGTTTATCAGAGGACCTATCAAGAACTGTATCTAAACAAAAATTAAAATCTCCTCCAACCAGTAGCCATCCTGGTGGTGCCTGAGTGACCTGAAGGAAGACATTCTGTATAAACATATGGTCATCGAAGTTAGGAGCATAAATATTCAATAGGGTCCAAGACTCTGAAAACATATGGCCCTGCACCAAAACAAACCTGCCCGAGGGATCAGAGATGGTGTTGTTGACGCAGAAGGGGATGTGTCTACTTATCAAAATTGCTGTTCCTCTTGCTTTGGAGTTAAAAGAGGACGCAAAAACTTGTCCTACCCATTCCCTCTTCAATTTCTTGTGTTCGCTGGCTGTAAGATGTGTTTCTTGTAGAAACACAATGTCAGCCTTTAATTTCTTAAGGTATGTATAGACTCTTTTCCTTTTAATCGGGCTGTTAAGACCTTTTAAGTTGAATGTGACATATTTTAGTGGATTAAGCATAGGTTAGGTTTCAAATGTGTAACCGAATGGAAATCTCTCATATGTAAATAGTCAGGAAATGTTTCAACTTTGGTTTGAAGGCAGAAGTGACCTGTGTGTCTCTTTAGGAAGGAAACAACAATAAACATGGAAAAAAAGAAGGGAAAACAAATCCCACCCACCCCAATTGTCAGACTAAAACAACAATCCCAACAATCAAACATGAATACACTTGTAGAAATACGTTGCTGCTCGCTTTCCATCTTGCTCTTACTAGCTAAACCTTGGCGTAAACTAAAACCTGCGAGCTCTCTAAATTGAAAACAAACGTTGTGAATAGACATTTATGGCTGAATATTTACTGCCCACGGTAAGGGCTGCTTGAGTCTCTTTTCGGGAGAGGAGAAACATAAATGGGGGGAAAACAGTGGGCCTAAACCCACTTATTTGCCTCGCCCAGTGGATATTGACTAAACCAAAATATACTCTCCTGTAAATGTAATAGAACTCAGCCCGGGGAAAAAACGGTTAGTTGAAAATGTACAAATCAATAATTGCGACCGGATAGCGGGGTAAACGGATCCAAAGGTCTGAACTGCTTGCGACGTCTGGCAAGATCGGCACTCATATCCGGGAAAAGACTGACCCTCTTGCCATCGATGGTGATGTCCCCTTTGGCTCTTGCGAGTTGCAGTATCTTCTCTCTGTCTTTGAAACGGAGGAACCTGACCAGGACGGCCGTGGGGCTCATCTGGCCGGGGTTTCGGCGCTGATGTTCTGTGGGCGCATTCGATTTCCAGCAGTTTGGTGAAGTTGATTATGCCTAGGACATCCGGGATCCATTGAGTGAAGAAACGGACCAGGTCACGGCCCTCGCTGTCCTCTTTCAATCCCACCACACGGATATTACTACGTCTGCTTTGGTTCTCCATCTGGTCTACTTTGTTTTTGAGGTAGGCGTTGTCCTTCTGCAGTTGTATCAGAACCTGGTCATGTCGAGCAGTGGTATCTTCAACTGTGCTAATGCGCAACTTGGCCTCAGTTGTTCTCAAAAGGAGATCATTCAAGGAGGATTTCAAGTCGTCATTGGAAGAATGGTGTTCAGCCGATTTCCTGTCAATTTTCATAGAAAGACCTTTGTTACCATCCTGAATTTCCCGGAGGAGAGTAGCCAACATGTCGCGAGGCTGCCAAGAGTAACAGTCTGGAACTGTCGTCTGAGTTATGAGGGCTAATGCTAATCTTGCTAGCTGTGGCGTTATCGTTATCTTGGGAATCAACAACGTTTTGGTCATCCTTCTTGCCTCTTGGTCGGAGGTCCATGGCTCGTTGGGAAGGTAAGTACCTGACAATTTAATCAGCCGATGTTAGAATATTGTTTCAACGTTGTTATTTAGGTAATAATAGAATAACTTTGAAGAGCTCGGTTTGTCAACATCTGCTCAGCTCCGCAGCATCACGTGCTCCCCTAGTTGGCTGCTTTTAACGCTAGCTTTGGGCAACAGGGTTAAGTAGCTGGCTAGCTATTTATTTTCATGAACTGAAGTTCAATTTCATTAGGCGAACAACAATACTTACTCACAAGGACTCCTAAATCATTGCTAAGAATAATGAAAATGACTACAGTTTCTACTGGTCATTGTTTTCAGGCTGGTTGTATTGGTGCTAGCTAGGTACCAAGCTAAATCTAGCTAGCTACCCCAGAAGTAGCGGGCAAATAAATAATGCAGTATTGTAAACACATCGTTCGTGGCCAGTGTTTGCTTGTTTGCCAGCTTTGACAGTGCTACTGATAGTAGTGGTGGCGCTTGGGCTTGCACGTGCAAATTCAGAACACACAACATTCTATAATGAAACTGTTATTTGACATGTCAAATTAAAAGCTTATTTAACGCGCCAAATTGTGTTATTGTCAAAGAGTGGTTTTTGATGTGTATCTTTTTTGACACGCAAAGACCCAAACGGCATTTATGTTGTGAAGCTAATAGCAGTGACGCTGTTACTGTGTAACTCCGGTAGGGCAACATCTGAAAAATAGCGCACTTGCTAGTGTGTACCGGTGTTTGACCAGTCGCCAAAAGCTGTGTTGGACGTGTAGTGCAAGATTTTACATGGCATTACGTCATGTGCCTACGTTATATAGGTATGTACGTCAGCTTTGACATCGGTTTTGCACATAGGCGTTAAGCTAGACATCGGGCCGATACCGATGATGGCATTTTTAGCTAATAACGTCCGATTCCCGATATGTTCACTGATATATCGTGCATCCCTACTGTACAGCATTACCTATGGATTGTGGATCAATGACATGGGGTATCAATTTACTCAGTGACACCAACAGAACACAACTGTGAAGAGTTTAAATAGATATTAGCATTGTAGCTCTTATTGCGTCACTGGCTGTGGGAAATCACCTCCTCAGTCAGCTTATTGTGCGTATTGACATTCACATTGCTCTGTACATTGTGGATCAATAAAATGGGGTATTGGTCTACAAATGGAAACCCACAGAAAACAACTGCGAAGAGATAACACAAATATTTGCATTGTAGCTCATATTGCGGGACTCTGAAACAACTGTGAAATGAGCCACATTTATTGTGTAACCGATGTGAAATGGCTAGTTAGTTAGCGGTGGTGCGCGCTAATAGCGTTTCAATCAGTGACGTTACTCGCTCTGAGACTTGAAGTAGGGTTTCCCCTTGCGTTGCAAGGGCCGCGGCTTTTGTGGCGCGATGGGTAACGATGCTTCGGTGGGTGTCAGTTGTTGATGTGTGCAAGGGTCCCTGGTTCGAGCCCGGGTTGGGGCGAAGAGAGGGACGGAACCTACACTGTTACATTGATGCTGTTGACCCGGATCATTGGTTGCTGCGGAAAAGGAGGAGGTCAAAGGGGGGGGTGAGTGTAACCGATGTGAAATGGCTAGTTAGTTAGCGGTGGTGCGCGCTAATAGCGTTTCAATCAGTGACGTCACTCGCTCTGAGACTTGAAGTAGGGTTTCCCCTTGCGTTGCAAGGGCCGCGGCTTTTGTGGCGCGATGGGTAACGATGCTTCGTGGGGTGTCAGTTGTTGATGTGTGCAAGGGTCCCTGGTTCGAGCCCGGGTTGGGGCGAAGAGAGGGACAGAACCTACACTGTTACAATTGTACCAGTCAACCTATTATGTGTTTGTTGAACACCATTCCAGAGGAAAAACAATACAACATGGATGTTTTGGAGTCTGATAACTGAGGAGGACTTCGGTACTGAGTAGACTGATACCCCATTTCATTGCTCCACATTCCAACACTCCAACCTTGTTTCGCATTATCTAGTCTAAATATGGCATGATTCCACTATTTGTAACCATTTGCATCACTTTCAGAGGGACTTTTATTTAAAAGGTGAACCGCAATTTCCACAACACATAACCCGGTCCGGTCAAGCGGCACTAGCCAGATGAAGCCAGCTAGCTGCTTATAACGTTAACTTGGGGCAACAGGGTTAAATAGCTGGCTAGCTTGTTTAGTTCGTTATCTAGCTAGCTAGTTATTTTAATGAACTGAAGTTCGATTTCAATAGGACAACAACAAGTGGTTGCCTAGCTAATATTTAGTCACATGGATTCCTAAATCATTGCTAAGAATATTGAAAATGGCTGCAGTTTCATCTGGTCATTGTTTACTGGCTGGTTGCATTGGTGCTCGCTAGGTACCAAGCTAAAGCTAACTACCCCAAAAGTTGCTAATAAAATCTGTATCAAAATATATTTGCTAACATTTTTGATCCTGCACGTTTGATCCTGGTCTTATTTCAAATGCTAACACAGACGTTGTCCCATTCAGTCAAACAAATAATGCCTTATTACCAACGTGGTATTGTAACTACATCGTGGCCGAGGAGTTATTTATTTTTTACAGCAGCTTTGACAGTGCTACTGATCGTAATATTGGCGCTTGGCTTACATGTGCAAATTTAGCACACACAACAATACTATAATATAACTTTTTTTTTGACATGTCAAATTAAAACCTTATTTGACTCTCAAATAGTGTTATTTGACATGTTTTTTTTTTTTTACACGTAAAGACCCAAATGGCTTTCCATAGTCAACAATCTAAGCCAACTCCCAATCCCGTCTGTTTTGCCCCCTAGTTCCTTAGGCGTCGGTTGTGTTGCTAAACAAGCATTAAGGTTGACTCTCAGGCAGGATGAAAATGACTACATCGACAATGATTCTTAGCAATTTTTTTGTGCCATTCAGCAACATGACGCATGAGATAGTAGAGAAAGGAGAAAGGCAATGAATAATTAAATATATAACGTCCACCCAGCACACTGTCGACTAATCGCGTTGTCATTGTCATGCAGCATCACCCAATCCCTTCTCAAAGTCAGGGTATGAGTCGAGAAAACTGCCTATTTTCCGTGAAAGTACGTAATGTCACGATTCCAGAACTATACAATATTACAGAGAACAAGTTATTTATCTTACATCTCAGAAAAAATGTGCAATGCTGTACTTCTTGTTCACAAAACTCATGCTAATGTTGGGTTTTTTAGCTAGCGCCCAATTGACTCCATTTCACTCCTTGACGGAGAGCTCAACTTGTCCTAGAATCGCCCTGAATGTACCGCTCAGCCCATTGACGACGCATGGGCAACAAACGGCGTTAATGAGTTGGCCATCTCCTCAAAAATGTCTCTGGTTTCCCATATCCTCAAAAGTATCTCTGATGATGCGCAGCCATCGGGAGTTTTCCATAGGATTACGTGGATGACGTCAGCGCAATCACCATCTAATGGTTTTAATGTCTATGGGTCTTTTGTCCCTTCATCATTTCTTCTCATGAACCTTTCAAGAGACTGAGTAAAGTGGAAAAAAACATATCAATACATTTTGGGTTAGAGAAAATAAATGTGTGTTTAAAACAAGTAATATCTTGTGTTGAGTACTTCAAGACATTGACTTTAATGTTCCAAAATTACTTTTATGATAGGTACTCAAAATTAATGTAGATATTCTGGGTTTACAGTTATATCACTTTTTTCAGACTCAAATGTGTTTAACACAAGACATTTTTTTTAAAACATTTTTTAAGTAATTCCCCCCTCCATCCTTAACTTTTAACCTTAATAAGTCATATGTTGTTAGAATTTCAATATCACTAACAGAATTTGTGTTATAAGCAGTTAAGAGGTCATTTTTTTCCCCACGCCAAAAAGGGACTTTTTCAAATCCTCCTACAGAGTCACATGCAGATAAGATATTTCGATTGAATTTATCTACAGTATCAGAAACAGCAGATTCTTAGGTTTCGAAAACACTTACCATTGCCAAATCAGTCTCAAAATTGAATCGATGAGCTCAAAATATTACTTTTTCCAAGAATATCCTCTGTTCCATGCGCTCCACATTTGAGCATGCCAGCAACAGACAGCCTGCAGTAACAAACTAATGAAAATGTATTTGTGTTCTTGGAAATACTATTTTGTTTGTATTATGTTACCCAAGACCTTCATAAACACAACCAAAGCATTATTTTGAAAATGTATTTATTAAACTGAAAATGTATTTATTAGACTGAATGTTGAGTCAAAATTATCCCTCATTGGCCAGAACGGGGATCCAAAGAGGCCGGGCTTTTCTAGTATTAAAAGGAAACATTTTAATTATTTAACAAATGGCCTAATGGCCTTAATATTGGTTCCAAATTAATAAGATTCAAATGAGAAAACAAGCTGTTAATGTATAAATTAATTTCATAAGCTCTGCTTTTTTAAATAAATAGCTTCGACTTATTTACTGTCAAATCTATAGTTTATATTTGTCCCAAAAAAAATGATCTCCCTTGAGGTTTCTGGAGCATCTGTTTCGATTTTGGTTAGTATCCTTAGATGCCATCTTAAAGCTCCATTCTGTTACGAAAACAATAATATGGGGTCCCATCAATTGTTTTGGTATAGAGCTAGGAACGGTCCTAGGGAATTGTAACCACTGTCAAATTAATAGACGGCACTATTTTTACTTTGAAACTATACATCGTTCGGTTCGTAAACATTCGATTTGTAACACTCACAGGACACAGTATATAATCCTCATATATGGTTATCAATCTAAGCAGGTATGGAAATTGAGGGTGGAGAAATAAAGTTGAGCGTGGAAAGTGAATTAGAACTGAAGGGATGACAGATTAATGTGATTACATTTAAAATGAATCTCTCTTACAGTTTGCAGTGTTTGGCCATTTTGTGGTTGGCAGTGGTGTTGAAGGAGTGGCCACAGAGAAGTTCAGTAGCTGCTTTCTTCTTGCTGAAGGTGCTCATCTCATCCTCCAATGTCCACCTCTTCTAAACCATCTTATTTTTATTTCTGCAGCCGTCTCTTCAGCTGCTCCTACCTGTACCTAGCAACTGAAACCCCAGAGAAAAGTCAGTGTTTCACATGGATCTTGCTAAACAATTTTATATTTTTTTAACGTCGGAAGCAGGTTTGAGGTGTTAGCGAAGTAACTGTAGTCAACTCTGAGTTTAATTTGGGATAACCGGTCATACGAAAGTGGCTCACCTTTTAGCCAGGTACATTCATATCTAACCTGCTCCGGGGAATGCTAATGGTACTTTCAAGACAACTGGGAACGAGTTTAAATCATGACGTCAGTGATCTTCAGGTCGGGAAGTCAACTCTAGAAAGATGGCTGAGTTTCCGACTTGTAATTCCGAGTTCATTTTTTCCCCCGGTGCCAGTTGTTTTGAACGCGGCATAACTCACGGTTAACTCCATTTATCGCGAATGAAATGACTGAGCCAGGAGATGAAGACCAATAATATCAGATTACCTCCCTCTTGCAAAGATTGCGTCATCATCCCCTTCATTTGAGGAAGAAGACTGATTACATAAAATAAAATTAAAAAAATACTGATTACATATTTTAATCATATGTTTTTTTGTGTTAAAAAGTAGTAATGTTAAAATACCACGTTACACATTTAGTAATGACAGAATGCATTTTATACTTCACGCACAATAAGAATCTTGTATGACTTAGCCTAATAAATTATTGTATCTATTTTATGATAGGAGTGGGGGGAAAGGTGCTTGTGCATCGATAAGCACACCAAAGTCGGCATTACTGATAAGTAATGAAATAAAGACCGCACTTCTAAAAGCCTATTTCACACCATAGCCTGCTGAATTTGCACATTAACTTTTCTATCATTTTTATTTCAGCACAAATGAAAACGTGGCACTGACGCACCCAATGGATTGATGTTTCAGCATTGCCTCAATGAAGAGTTCGGCGTTCGACTACTTATGTGCGACATGTGTTACGCCTTCTATGAGCTTATAATATAAACTACAACGCGGAAGGTACGGTTTACTTCACTATTAATCATGTCAGCAAATGTAACAGCAGTTTACAGCCCTTTTTAAATTCTTATTCTTCCTCTTCCCAATTCACTTAATCTATATTTCTTTATTTCCCATGGGCTTCACCAGAGTACCCCCTAGTGGCTGGAATACAACTGTATTACAACACCCCCCCAGCAAAAACGAAATGTTGTCCCAAACATTTCACTGGCCTCAAAACAAACAGAGGATGTAAGTACTGGTCATGAGAACAACTGAGAAAACTGGCCTAACAGCCATATAACTATCTAGACATGTCCTGTCTACCTTTATGGGCAACGACGCAACCCCCACTAAACATTATCACACTGTGATTAGTAAAGGTAACAAGAAAATATATACACATCTGAACATCTCTAGTTGTTATCCTGATAAGAGCTTGGCAGCCCTAAAGCGTTATAGGTTAGAATGTCTCTGGGCCTCCTCTGCTGGGCTGAACGGCGGGGCAAGGTCATGGGTGACCCCAATGAATCAGTGTCCACTTCATCATGAGATGATTGAGTCTCTGAGCCCTCAGCTGTTTCCATATTTACCCCCGTCCTCTCCGGGCTGTCTCTGAGGACTGGCAGGCACTCCTTCACAGTGAAGTTTCTATCAGTCTGACCCCGTTCCTCACTATTATCTGATACTAGCTGTGTGCTACTCTGTCTGCTCTCTTCATTCCTACGTGGCCTATTGATGAAAACTGGATAAGAATCAGCGCTCTCCCCATTTTTCTACTTTTGCTGGGGTGGATCCCTTCTCCACAGACCCCTACAGGATGTTTCAACAAGTTCCTCAAATGGTAGGGAATTACACGACATGAGCATACTGCGATGCAGAACCCGGGCCCTGCCTGTACCCCTCTCGGGTTTGACCTCATAGAACGGCTGTCATCACCTTTCCTGGTTACCACCACGTGTATTTGGTCCTCCCAGTGTGATCTTAGCTTTCCCGGCCCCCCACGTTCTGACATGTTCCTCACCAGTACACGATCCCCAAAGACCAGAACCTAACTCATTTTCTTCCGATCGTAGTAGGCTTTTCCCTTTGCTGTTGATTTCTCCATGTTTCTAATGGCGATGTCATAGGCTTCCATCATCTGTTGCTGCCACTTCTTAGCATAATCCTGGTATGATTTCTCCTGTTCCTTTATCTGTAACACAAAGACAAGGTCAACAGGTAGCAGTGGAGCCCTTCCAAATAGCAGGAAATACAGTGACAACCCAGTAGCATCACTGGTGGTACAATTATATGCATGAATGACCTTGTTCAGATAATCACCCCAGTTGGCCTTTTTCTGTTCATCTAGTGTGCGCAACATTGACTACAGTGTACGGTTAAATCTCCCCACTGGATCCCCTGTGGATGATATGGAGAGGATCTAGAATTGGCTAGTCCCGTTCAGTTCTGCAAGGCTCTGAATAACTGATTTTCAAACTTTCTTCCCTGATCATGATGGATTTTTGACACAGAGCCAAACTTTGGGAAAAAATAATCTAAAAGCTTTTAGGTTGCAGTTTTCCCTGACATATTTCTGGTGGAGTAGGCTTGTGCAAATTTTGTAAAGTTATCTAAAATAACAAAAATGTACTCGTAGCCCCCTCTGCTTTTCTCCAAATGCACATAGTCAATTGAAATCATCTCGAAAGGAGCTGTAGCTCGTACATGTTGCATTGGGGCCCTAGTTATTACACTGGGTTTCTTTTGTTTGATACACTTACACACTTTAGTGATAAAAGGTTTAATGTCATGTTGCATGCGCGGCCAATAAAAGCGTTCTCGTGCTAAGTTCAACACTCTTTCTGTTCCTAGATGGGCCATTTCAGTGTGTAAGTACTTGTAAATCAGTGTTCTATACTGACTTGGTACCACAACTTGTGCCCTTTTTGCTGTTTTCAGTTGTAATAATCCATCTGATGAGACATGGAGCCTGTTCCACTCTTCCAGTAACTGTTTGACTTTGTATGACTCTTGTTGACATTCTGTTGGTTTAGGCTTAGTCCTTTGACTTTTCAGTTCCAAGATTCTCGATACAGCTGCATCCTTTAACTAAGCCTGTATGAGATCGTGTGGAGAAAGTCAGTCTGTAACTGTTCCCCCCCACCACAACAGCTCCTCTTGCACTGATGGCCTTAGTGTGACCGCGGATATCCAAATTACAGTCGTTCTGTTGTGTCTGAACATTAGTGAGTGTTTCTCTGTGCATTCTTCCATGTAATGTTCAGCATGCAAAGGAGAGCGTTACAGAAAGTCTGCATCAGTGTTCACCTTTACAGGACGAAACTTCATTGTGAGATTAAAGTCATACAGCTCTGCCACCCAGCGATGACCGGTGGCATTCAGTCTTGCTGTAGTTAGTACATGTGTCAAGGGGTTATTATCACTGTACACTGTCACAGAGGGAGCATAAAATAGGTCATCTCGGGAACGCTCAGTCACTGCCCATTTGAGGGCTAAGAATTCCAGTTTCCCTGAGTGAAGGTGAAAGTTTCTCTCTGCTTGAGTCAGGGTGCGGGAGCCATATCCAATGACCCTCAGTTTGCTACTTTGTCGTTGGTATAACACACTTTCCAATCCCACTTCGGAGGCATCAACATGCAGGATAAAAGGGTCCTTGAAATCTGGGTAAGCATGCACAGGTGGGTTAGTCAACACACTCGCCAAGTGTTCTAATTGAAATCATCTCGAAAGCTGCCACTTCTTTTGGCCTGGACCCTTAGCTTCCCGAAACGGAGCCCCACCGATCCATAATGACTGGTCTACCGACGTAACCATCCGAGGGGGTTTCTGTCCCAAAGCAAGCACCGGTTAGCCTGGAGCTAGCCTGGAGCTAGGCCCTTCTCCCGGCTAGCCGAAGAATTCCATCAGATAATTCCTGGGCTTCAATACCTCTTCTGCCAATTGGCCTGAACCCTTTGCTGCCGACACGGAGCCCCGCCGATGCATCACGACCGGTCTGTCTGAATCACCGTGCCTCCAGCTCACCTAGCTACTCACTGGACCCTATGATCACTCGGCTACACATGCCTCTCCTTAATGTCAATTTACATAATCTATTGCTATTTTGGTTAGTAATTTTTGTCTTATTTCACTGTAGAGCCTCCAGCCCTGCTCAATGTGCCTGAGATAGCTCTTATGTTCCACCCCCCACACATGCGGTGACCGCACCTGGCTTAAATGCTGCCTCTAGAGACAAAATCTCTCTCATCATCACTCAAGGCCTAGGTTTACCTCCGCTGTACTCACATCCTACCATACCCGTCTGTACATTATACCTTGAATCTATTCTTCCACGCCCAGAAACCTGCTCCTTTTACTCTTTGTTCCGAATACATTAGACGACTAGTTCTTTTAGCCGTACTCTTATGTAGAGATTAACCCAGGCCCTGCAGCCCCCAGCATCACTCCTATTCCCCAGACGCTCTCATTTTTTTATTTCTGTAACCGTAAAAGCATTGGTTTCATGCATGTTAACATTAGAAGCCTCCTCCCTAAGTTTCTTTTATTCACTGCTTTAGCACACTCCGCCAACCTGGATGTCCTAGCCGTGTCTGAATCCTGGCTTAGGAAGGCCACCAAAAATCCTGAAATTTCCATCCCCAACTACAACATTTTCCAACAAGATAGAACTGCCAAAGGGGGCAGAGTTGCAATCTACTGCAGAGATAAGCTGCAGACTTCTGTCACTATCCAGGTCTATGACCAAACAATTCGAGCTTCTTCTTTTAAAAATCCACCTTTCCAAAAACAAGTCTCTCACCGTTGCCACTTGTTATAGACCCCACTCAGCCCCCAGTTGTGCCCTGGACACCATATGTGAATTGATCGCCCCCCCATCTATCTTCAGAGTTCATGCTGTTAGGTGACCTAAACTGGGACATGCTTAACACCCCTGCCATCCTACAATCTAAGCTAGATGCCCTCAATCTCACACAAATCATCAAGGAACCTACCAGGTACAACCCTAAATCCGTAACCATGTGCACCCTCTTAGATATCATCCTGACCAACCTGCACTCTAAATACATCTCTGCTGTCTTCAACCAGGATCTCAGCGATCACTGCCTCATTGCCTGCATGCGTACTGGGTCCGCGGTCAAACGACCTCCACTCATCACTGTTAAATGCTCCCGAAAACACTTCAGCGAGCAGGTCTTTCTAATCGACCTGGCCCTGGTATCCGGGAAGGATATTGACCTCATCCTGTCAGTAGAGGATGCCTGGTTGCTCTTCAAAAGTGCTTCCTCTCCATCTTGAATAAGCATACCCCATTCAAAAAATGTTGAACTAAGAACAGATATAGCCCTTGGTTCACCCTAGACTTGACTGCCCTTGACCAGCATAAAAACATCCTGTGGTGTTTCATAGCTCCCGCGATAGGCAACTTTTCAGGGAAGTCAGGAACCAATATACTCAGTCAGTTAGGAAAGCTAAGGCTAGCTTTTTCAAATGGAAATTTGCTTCCTGTAGCACTAATTCCAAAAGGTTTTGGGACACTGTAAAGTCCATGGAGAATAAGAGCACCTCCTACCAGCTGCCCACTGCACTGAGGATAGGAAACACTGTCACCACCGCTAAATCTACGATAATCGATCATTTCAATAAGCATCTTTCCACGGCTGGCCATGCTTTCCACCTGGCTACCCCTACCCTGGTCATCATGTCAACACCCCCTGCAGCAACTTGCCCAAATCCCCCCCGCTTCTTCTTCACCCAAATCCAGACAGCTGATGTTCTGAAAGAACTGCATAATCTGGATCCCTACAAATCAGCTGGGCAAGACAATCTGGACCCTCTCTTTCTAAAATTATCAGCCAAAATTGTTGCAACCTATTACTAGCCTATTCAATCCCTCTTTTGTATCGTCTAAGATCCCCAAAGATTGGAAAGCTGCCGTGCTCATCCCCCTCTTCAAAGGGGGAGACACCCTAGACCCAAACTGTTATAGACCTATATCCATCCTGCCCTGCCTTTCTAAAATCTTCAAAAGCCAAGTTAATAAACAGATCACCAACCATTTCGAATCCCACCGTACCTTCTCTACTATGCAATCTGGTTTCCAAGCTGGTCATGGGTGCACCTCAGCCACGCTCAAGGTCCTAAACAATATCATAACCGCCATCGATAAAAGACAGTACTGTGCAGCTGTCTTCATCAACCTGGCCAAGGCTTTCAACTCTGTCAATCACCACATTCTTATCGGCAGACTCAATAGCCTTGGCTTCTCAAATGACTGCCTCGCCTGGTTCACCAACTACTTCTCAGACAGAGTTCAGTGTGTCAAACCGGAGGGCCTGTTGTCCGGACCTCTGGCAGTCTCTACGGGGGTGCCACAGGGTTCAATTCTCAGGCCGACTATTTCCTCTGTATATATCAATGATGTCGCTCTTGCTGCTGGTGATTCTCTGATCCACCTCTACGCAGACAACACCATTCTGTATACATCTGGCCCTTCTTTGGACACTGTGTTAACAAACTTCCAAACGAGCTTCACCGCCATACAACACTCCTTCCGTGGACTCCAAATGCTTTTAAATGCTAGTAAAACTAAGTGCGTACTCTTCAACCAATTGCTGCCCGCACCCACCCGCCCGACTAGCATCACTACTCTTGACGGTTCTGATCTAAAATATGTGGACAACTACAAATACCTAGGTGTCTGGTTAGACTGTAAACTGTCCTTCCAGACTCACATTAAGCATCTCCAATCCAAAATTAAATCTAGAATCGGCTTCCTATTTCGCAACAAAGCCTAATTCACTCATGCTGCCAAACATACCCCTGTAAAACTGACTATCCTACCGATCCTTGACTTCCACGATGTAATTTCCAAAATAGCCTCCAACACTTTACTCAGCAAACTGGATGTAGTCCATCACAGTGCCATCCGTTTTATCACCAAAGCCCCATATACAGTTGAAGTCAGAAGTTTACATACACATTAGCCAAATACATTTAAACTCAGTTTTTCACTATTCCTGACATTTAATACTAGTAAAAATTCCCTTTCTTGGGTCAGTTAGGACTTGCCAAAACTATAGTTTGTTACCAAGAAATTTGTGGAGTGGTTGAAAAATGAGTTTTAATGACTCCAACCTAACTGTATGTAAACTTCCGACTCCAACTGTACGACCCATCACTGCGATCTGTATGCTCTCGTTGGCTGGCCCTCACTACATATCCGTCGCAAAACCCACTGGCTCCAGGTCATCTACAGTTGAAGTCGGAAGTTTACATACACTTAGGTTGGAGTCATTAAAACTCATTTTTCAACCACTCCACAAATTTCTTGTTAACAAACTATAGTTTTGGCTTGTTGGTTAGGACATCTACTCTGTGAATGACACAAGTAATTTTTCCAACAATTGTTTACAGACAGATTATTTCACTTATAATTCACTGTATCATAATTCCAGTGGGTCAGAAGTTTACATACACTAAGTTGACTGTGCCTTTAAACAGCTTGGAAAATTCCAGAAAATGATGTCATAGCTTTAGAAGCTTGATAGGCTAATTGACATCATTTGAGTCAATTGGAGGTGTACCTGTGGATGTATTTTAAGGCCTACCTTCAAACTCAGTGCCTCTTTGCTTGACATCATGTAAAAACCAAAATAAATAAGCCAAGACATCAGAAAAATTATTGTAGACCTCCACAAGTCTGGTTCATCCTTGGGAGCAATTTTCAAATGCCTGAAGGTACCACGTTCATCTGTACAAACAATAGTACACAAGTATAAACACCATGGTACCACGCAGCCGTCATACCGCTGTAATCGGTCTGGGTGTAGCTGGTGCAGAGGAGTCAGGCGCAGGACAGCAGAGATGAGTAATACACGTAATTTTACTCAAGATTTACAAAATACAAGACGATAAACCTAGCCCACAATACGGACCGTAAATACAACAAACAATCACTCAAAAACAAACATAGGGGAACAGAGGGTTAAATAATGAACAAGTAATTGGGGGAGTGAAACCAGGTCTGTTAGACAAGGACAAAACAAATGGAAAATGAAAAGTGGATCGGCGATGGCTAGAAGGCCGGTGACGTCGACCGCCTAACGAACAAGGAGAGGGACCGACTTCGGTGGAAGTCGTGACCACCGCTCAGGAAGGAGACACGCTCTGTCTCCAAGAGATGAACGTACTTTGGTGCGAAAAGTGCAAATCAATCCCAGAACAATAGCAAAGGACCTTGTGAAGATGCTGGAGGAAACAGTGACAAAAGTATCTATATCCACAGTAAAACGAGTCCTATATCGACATAACCTGAAAGGCCGCTAAGCAAGGACGAAGCCACTGCTCCAAAACCGCCATAAAAAAGCCAGACTATGGTTTGCAACTGCACAAGATCGTACTTTTAGGAGAAATGTCCTCTGGTCTAATGAAACAAAAATAGAACTGTTTGGCCATAATGACCATTGTTATGTTTTGAGGAAAAAGGGGGAGGCTTGGAAGCCAAAGAACACCATCCCAACCGTGAAGCACGGGGGTGGAAGCATCATGTTGTGGGGGTGCTTTGCTGCAAGAGGGACTGGTGCACTTCACAAAATAGATGGCATCATGAAGTAGGAAAAGTGTGTGGATATATTGAAGCAACATCTCAAGACATCAGTCAGGAAGTTGAAGCTTGGTTGCAAATGGGTCTTCCAAATGAACAATGACCCCAAGCATACTTCCAAAGTTGTGGCAAAATGGCTTATGGACAACAAAGTCAAGGTATTGGAGTGGCCATCACAAAGCCCTGACCTCAATCCTATAGACAATTTGTGGGAGGAACTGAAAAAGCGTGTGCAAGCAAGGAGGCCTACAAACCTGACTCAGTTACACCAGCTCTGTCAAGAGGAATGGGCCAAAATTCACCCAACTTAATTGTGAGAAGCTTGTGGAAGGCTACCCGAAACGTTTGACCCAAGTTGAACAATTTAAAGGCAATGCTACCAAATACTACTTGAGTGTATGTAAACTTCTGACCCACTGGGAATATGATGAAAGAAATAAAAGCTGAAATAAATCATTCTCTCCACTATTATTCTGACATTTCACATTCTTAAAATAAAGTGGTGATCCTAACTGACCTAAGACAGGGAATTTGTACTCCAATTAAATGACAGGAATTCTGAAAAACTGAGTTTAAACGTATTTGGCTGAGGTGTATAAACTTCCGACTTCAACTGTATAAGTCTTTGCTAGGTAAAGCCCCGCCTTATCTCAGCTCACTGGTCACCATAGCAACACCCACCCGTAGCACAGGCTCCAACAGGTATATTGCTCTGGTCATTCCCAAAGCCAACATTTCCTTTGGCCGCCTTTCCTTCCAGTTCTCTGCTGCCAATGACTGAAATGAATTCGCAAAATCTCTGAAGCTGGACTCATATCTCCCTCTCTAACTTTAAGCATCAGCTGTCTGAGCAGCTACCGATCACTGTACCTGTACACAGCCCATCTGTAAATAGCACACCTAACTTCCTCATCCCCATATTATTACTTACCCTCTTGCACCCCAGTATCTCTACTTGCACATCATCATCTGCACATCTATCACTCCAGTATTAATGCTAAATTGTAATTATTTTCACTGCTAGAGCCTATTTATTGCCTACCTGCCTACATTTGCACACACTGTACATAGATTTTTATATATTTATTTACTTTTGTGTTATTGACTGTACGTTTGTTTATGCGTAACTCTGTGTTGTTGTTTTTGTCGCACTGCTTTGCTTAATCTTGGCCAGGTCGCAGTTGTAAATGAGAACTTGTTCTCAACTCGCCTACCTGGTTAAATAAAGGTGAAATAAAAATAAATAAAATAATGCTCTCTGGTGAGCATCCTCCTATATAACTCTCTGGTGGGGCAGAGCCTGTCCTGACTACATAGCTACCTTGGTCCTTCGCTTCCTGGATGCTGGTGTCTCTCACTTCACTGCTAGTAAGTCATAGAGACATTTAGCAGGTTGTGAGAAGGTCTGTACATAACCCGTATAGTACCCAAGAAACCCCAGTAGTTTCCTCAGCTCTCTCACGTTTGTTGGTGGCCTGTTTACCAGTTCTTGCACTGTACAATTTCTTTAACATCCATTCTGTAACCCTCAGCAGAAATTATTTTTCCTAAATAATGGACCTCATTCTTGAATAGGTCACATTTATCAGCCCTGAGTTTAATAACCCATTTATTTTGCTGCCTGAGTACATGACGGACATCTTCCACATGTTGTTCAAATGGCTGATTAAAAATAAGAACATCATCCAAATATGGTACACAGATCTCTTATACCCTCTAAACTTTCCTCCATGCTTCGTTGGAAGGCAGGGGGACTGTTTGATAAGCCAAAGGGAATTCTATTCCATTCATATAAGGCCCAAGGGGTGCTGACGGGAATGGGTTTTTTCTGGACTCCTCTCCCACAAAGCCTTGGTGGTATGCCTTTCCTTGATCTAAAACTGTAAATCATAAGTTTCCTCCCAAACCATCAAGTATTTTCTATATACGGGATATGGGATGCCTGTCCAGAACAGTCTTCTTGTTCAATCCCCTGTAATCAACAAAGTCTTAAACTCCCATCCTTTTTCCGTACACAGACCAAAGGTGATGCGTATGATGAAGTTGACTTCCTGATTAAGTTTTTGTTCAGGAGCCCCTGAAGGTGGCTTTTCACCTCAGCATACAAGGGGCGTGGCACACCATTGTATCTCTTTGCCACTGGTATGTTATCAGTCAATGTTATCTCCATTCTGAGATTTTCAATACACCCTATGTCCATGTCATCTTTGCCGAAAACTGGTGATTCCTCTGAGCATCTGTTTGATTAGTTATTGTTGTTCTTGGCTCAAGTGCTGAACATCTACAGGTGGGTCCCACCACTCTATGTGACCGTTGTCAGGGCAAGGCTCCGGTGGGGATCTGTCCTGAACCTGTGCTACAGTAACCTTTTCTCCACTGGGCACAGGAACCAGGTGACACGCTACTACTCTCTGTAATGTCCCTATCACTGTTTGTCTTGGTAAGGTAATGTCATGTTTGGTAGTATTCACTACTGCAATGTCAACTTTTCGAGATGGCCGTTTTGATGTTTTCACGACCTGACTTTGTAGGTCCAGGCCACAGATCCCTCTCATGTCCGGTTCAAATAAAACAATTTCATCATTGAAGGGGGCCTCTCTTGAGATACAGGGATGAATCAATTTTGTTGGTCCACCTGGAATGACAACGTCACGTCTGCCTGCTGTAAGCAAACGTTCCTCTGTGTACTCTGAGTGCTGAAGCAGATGGAGTAGAGTCTTTGCCTTTCCCTGTGCTAGCTTAAGTGCATTTCTAAGCATATTTAGTGTATACATCCGATCTGAGGGCTCCTTGTTACTTTTTGTTTTAACTACTTCTTCAATTACATTAAACCCAATGATAGATTTCTCCAGTCTTTCGTTTGTGACTAATATCAGAACCCTCAACTGTTTTCCTGCAATGACCTCAGCTTTGGGATCAAGCAAACTAAAACAAAATGTCCATCCAACCCAGAAAGGGAATTCCAGTGCCATGGGCTGCCCTCAGATCCAGTTTCTCTGCATTGCCCATGATTTCTGCCGGTGGTCTAGTTTGTGTGCGTGGCAAATTACATTTTCTCCATTCCTCACTTATGATGGATAACTGAGCCCCTGTGTCATTACACCCTCCGTATAACACCACACTTGACATTTTTTTTACCAATGAGCTGTGCTGTATTACAATGTTTAGTGGTAGCTGGGGTAGTTGGCCCCCACTCTCTCTGTGTCATGGGACAGGGGGAGTTGTGATCAGTCTTGCGGGCAGTCTTACATGTGGGTCGGTGCTGTTTCCAATGATCCTGTTGGCACACTTTGGAACAATAGGCAGCTTTATGACACAATGAACACAACTTAAACTCTGAGGTTCTCTCTACCTTTGCACTGCAGCCGCTGCAACACTGGATGGAGCTAGATGTATCTGAGGTCACTCCCCGTTCCATGGTTGTGACCCCCAGGCATTTCCCGATGGATGTGCGTTGCCCCTGATCCTACATCCTACTGCCCAATGGCTATCACTGCCCTGCACTGACTGTACTAATGAGGCTACCTGACAGGTCAGTTCTTTGATTGCTTCATTGCTCGCATCAATTTCACTCAGTAGAGGATTGCATTTATTTTGTTTTTGGAATGTGGTCTGTGAGGGCTCTGCCTGTGCACATTCCTCTCCGCTATCCCCGTTATCCTCACTCAGTACCGCGTTCAGTACGGAAAAAAAATAAATGTATGAAATGTATGCATTCACTACTGTAAGTCGCTCTGGATAAGAGCGTCTGCTAAATGACTAAAATGTAAATGTAAAATGTTCACTCGTGTGGGTGTGAACTTACGTGAAATCCTGGCCTTTTGCATGCGTTCGCTTTCATTTCCCTGGGCAATTTGCATTTTCTCAAGCAACAGTTCATCACTGGTGTCAATATTCTGGAGATGCACTGTCATCATTGGCTCTTGACTAACTCTGTGCCATATTTCAGTCCTGATTGGGCACGAGCTGAGGCTGATAACACTTTCTGTCTCAGGTCAAAGACTCAGACTAGGAAGTCCAAGGCAGACTCTCCTGGCTCTTGTGTTGCTTTAGTCAACTTGTGATACAGTTCAGTAGCATCCTTCTCTGTATTATGTGTGCTCAAGATTTGCCTTAGTGTGTAGTGTCATGTCTGTTTGTCTGTTTTTCCCTCCAGATAACTCTTCATTTTAAGCCCTGGGCTCACAGCTCTGGTTACTGCTTGTATGATTTCTCCATCCATTTTCAATCTGATGTTCTAGGCTGCTGAAGCTGAGCTTATCTTTCTGATCTCGTATCTGTCCATGGATTTTAAAGTCTTTATAACTGGACACACTCCCTCCATTCTCTCTCTGTGGCGGGTGCCTTTCTGGAGCTGAGACCACTTCTCTGCTGGGCTGAGGAGCCCCTCCCTCTTCTTTTCGTTCTGCCGCAGCTTCCGTCTCTCCGCTGGGTTCGCTGTCCACTTGCATCGTTGGCGCTGACTGGCTGGGACTTGTAGGCAGACTTTTCACATTATCCTCAGAGTCCGATATTCCTTTGATTTCGTCTTTCAGTTGAAGCAGCCAAGACATTCCCTCATCCTCTGATTCCATTAAATCCTCCTTCTCACAGTAATCTTCCATCAATTTGCGCCTCCTATTCCACAACATACACACAAGTGCCGTAAATTGTCCTCAGTTAAAGTCCATAAACTCTGTTCGATTTCATCCAACAACGTTTCCCTCTCTCGACTCATATTGTCCTCCCATGGGTCGGTGCTCACATGAAAATAAATCTCAGCGGTGCCTCCAAATTTGTTACCCCTTCTATGAGCTTATAATATAAACTACAACGCGGAAGGTATGGTTTACTTCACCTTTAATCATGTCAGCACATGTAACAGCAGTTTACATGTAACAGCAGTTTCCTCTCCCCAATTCACTTAAACTATATTTCTTTATTTCCCATGGGCTTCACCAGAGTACCCCCTAGTGGCTGGAATACAATCGTATTAAGCCCCTTACACATGCAGTTACAAGCCTGCTAGAGTTAGCGGCAGGTGGACAAGCAATATCCAGCGTAATAGTACGGATGAAGCCTGAGCTGGAATGTGAAGTTAACTGAAGCTGGTTAGCTTTAGAAAACCCTGAGTATATCTCGCTTGCTTCGTTGGATACCCCTCTGGTGGGTATTCCAGAAAGAGGGTTTAACATATCCGACTTCTCTTAAACAGATGAGGGAGTCTGGGATTTGTAGGTTCCAGAATGGCTGCTTCTCATTTAAATTGGCCTAATTGAAGCCAATTTATCCTTGCTCTGGCAATGCAATCCAAAGGCTCCGTGCGGAGGCCAAATCGAGCTTTGTATATCACATCGCTATGCGCCTCCCAAATTTTGTAACAATGCGCAGTAGTGTAAAGTACTTAACTTCTCTAGGGTAGGGGGCAGTATTTTGACGTCTGGATGAAAGGCGTGCCCTAATTAAACTGCCTGCTACTCAGGCTCAGAAGGTAGGATATGCATACTATTAGTAGAGTTGGATAGGAAACACTCTGAAGTTTCTAAAGCTGTTTGAATGATGTCTGTGAGTATAACAGAACTCATATGGCAGGCAAAAACCTGAGAAAAATCCAACCAGGAAGTGTGGAAATCTGAGGTTTGTAGTTCTTCAAGTGATTGCCTATACAGTATACAGTGACTTAGGGTTCATTTTGCACTTCCTAAGGCTTCCACTAGATGTCAACAGTCTTTAGAACTTTGTTTCGTGCTTCTACTGTGAATATGGAGAGAATAAGAGGTCCTGGAGTCAGATGAGTGAGAAAATGACATGAGCTCAGAGGCGCGCTCTCACATGAGAGTTAGCTGTGTTCCTTTTCTTTTCTGAAGACATTGGAATTGTCCGGTCGGAATATTACTGAAGATTTATGTTAAAAACATCCTAAAGATTGATGCTATACATCGTTTGACATAATTCTACGAATGTAAATATAACTTTTTTTGACTTTTCGTTGTGATATTTTGCGCGCGCTTCCTGCATTTGGAGTAGTGGACTGAACACGTGAACAAAAAGGAGGTATTTGGACATAAATGATGGACTTTATCGAACAAAAGAAACATTTATTGTAGACCTGGGATTCCTGGGAGTGCATTCTGATGAAGATCATCAAAGGTAAGTGAATATATATAATATTATTTCTGAGTTTTGTTGACTCCACAAAATGGCGGGTTTGGTTTCGTGTCTGAACGCTGTACTCAGATTATTGCAAAGTGTGCTTTCGTTGTAAAGTTTTTTAAAAATCTGACACAGCGGTTGCATTAAGGATAAGTGTATCTATAATTCTTTGAATAACAGTTTAATATTTTATCAACGTGTATGATGAGTATTTCTGTAAATTGATGTGCTCATTCACCTGAAGTTTTGGGAGGCAAAACATTTCTGAACATTACACGCCAATGTAAAATGGGGTTTTTGGATATAAATATGAACTTTATTGAGCAAAACATACATGTATTGTGTAACATGAAGTCCTATGAGTGCCATCTAATGAAGATCATCAAAGGTTAGTGATTCATTTTAGCTGTATTTCTGGTTTTTGTGACGCCTCTCCTTGCTTGGAAAATGACTGTGTGGTTTTTCTTGTATAGGTGCTGTCCTAACATAATCTAATGTTATGCTTTCGCCGTAAAGCCTTTTTGAAATCGGACAATGTGGTTGGATTAACGAGAAGTGTATCTTTAAAATGGGATATAATAGTTGTATGTTTGAGAAATTTGAATTATGAGATTTTTGTTGTTTTAAATTTGCCGCCCTGCTATTTCACTGGCTGTTGAATAGTGTCCCCCGCTGGTGGGACGCTAGCATCCCACATACCCCAGAGAGGTTAAGTAAAAATACTTTAAAGTACTAATTAAGTAGTTTTTTGGGGTATCTGTACTATTTATATTTTTGACTACTTTTACTTCACTACATTCCTAAAGAAAATATTGTAATTTTTACTCCATACATTTTCCCTGACACCCAAAAGTACTCGTTACGTTTTGAATGCTTAACAGACCAGGAAAACGTTGAAATTCACACACTTATCAAGAGTACACGTGGTCATCCCTACTGTCTATGTGTTGGCGGATTCACTAAACACAAAACAAATAATGTCTGAGTGTTGGAGTGTGACCCTGGCTATGAAATACATTGTAACAAGATGTATGTTAAACAAGAAAATGGTGCCGTCTGGTTTGCTTAATATAAGGAATTGTTGATACTAAGTATATTTTATCCATTAAATGTACTTTTGATACTTAGGTATATTTAAAACCAAATCATTTTACTCAAGTAGTATTTTACTGGGTGACTTTCTATTAAGGTATCTATACTTTTACGCAAGTATGACAATTGGGTACTTTTTCCATTATTGACAATGCGGAGGGCTCCATATATCTCCGTATTGACACTTCCTTCACAACAGCTCTGCTCTTCTCAAGAAGTATGAATGCCCTGACTTCCGCATAGGCCGTATCACAGTAAATGCTGTATGGCCACTGCAGATGTCAGATTGACCATGCAGAGCCTTTAAGCGAAGCACAGATTAGTTGATCGGACAACTAGCGGGTGAGTACAACATTCAAAAAGGTCCTCATGTTGATCTCATAAAAAAATTATTGATATGGAGTCAAAAGACAGAGCCACAAATGACACAAGTCTAGAACAAGAAACAATTTCAACATACAACAAATATGTTCACATATTTACCAAAAAAAAGTAATACAAAAGCCAGAGAGCGAGCCTGGCAGAAAATAACAGACAAAGTAAATGTGCAAGTGAAGTGGCACTATTCCAATATCCAATAGGCCTAGCTTACACACAAGGCTTAGCAAAGCATCGCTGGCAGTCAACTGACCACAGCCTACTGTACCTGCAATTCTGTAGTCCTCTTTGATTATATGGACAGCCTGATGGCCAGGGAATGCAATAAAGACATTAAAATATCTCTCAATGCGAGGCAGACTCTTCTTACGGCTCTACACACAGTTGCCTTGCCAAATCGTTCAGAAATGTACAGGAAACTTCCAGTGACAATTTTTTTGTTAAAGTAATACATTTACTTTTGTAGTTTGTAGGCCTATAGCAGTCAAAGCATAACTGCTTTGGGTTACATTGGCTATGTACGGGTTGAGTAAGTTGTCCAATAATTTGTAATGCACGGCGAACAGTGCAGGCTCCGATGTTAATTGGATTTTCCGCAAAGGGACAGGCCATAGTGACAAACAAGAATCTGATTGTCAGAAAAGGACCGTTTTTATTCAACAGGACAGGTTAAGATGGCAAGGCCGCCACATTTTTTAAATACCCCTGCCCGAGGTAGAAAAAACCACAACCATGTTTTTTCACATCTCTCATGTCTCCCATTTATGATTGTGTAAAAATATTTTACTGCATAAGTGGTTAAATTGATAGATATTGTGAAACACCCCTAAACACAAAGGGATTCGTGGTCGAATTGCTGCAAAGAAACCACTACTAAAGGACACCAATAATAAGAAGAGACTTGCTTTGGCCAAGAAACACAAGCAATGGACTTTAGACCGGTGGAAATCTGTCCTTTGGTCTGATGAGTCCAAATGAGAGATTTTTGGTTCCAACCGCTGTGTCTTTGTGAGATGCAGAGTAGGTGAACGGATGATCTCCACATGTGTGGTTCCCACCATGAAGCATGGAGGTGTGATGGTGCTTTGCTTTTGACACTGCCAGTGATTAATTTAGAATTCAAGGCACACTTAACCAGCATGGCTACCACAGCATTCTGCAGCGATACGCCATCCCATCTGGTTTGTGTTTAGTGGGACTATCATTTGTTTTTCAACAGGACAATGACCCCAAACACACCTCCAGGCTGTGTAAGGGCTATTTGACCAAGAAGGAGAGTGATGGAGTGCAGCATCAGATGACCTGGCCTCCACAATCACCTGACCTCAACCCAATTGAGATGGTTTGGGATGAGTTGGACCGCATTGAAGGAAAAGCAGCCAACAACTGCTTAGCATATGTGGGAACTCCTTCAAGACTGTTGGAAAAGCATTCCGCATGAAGCTGGTTGAGAGAATGCCAAGAGTGTGCAAAGCTGCCATCAAGGCAAAGGGTGGCTACTTTGAAGAATCTAAATATATTTTGATTTGTTTGACCCTTTTTTGGTTACTACATGATTCCACATGTGTTATTTCATAGTTTTGATGTCTTCACTATTATTCTACAATGTAGACAATAGTAAAAAATAAAGAAAAACCCTGGAATTAGTAGGTGTGTCCAAACATTTGACTGATACTGTACCTCTACCAGGCCTACTTTGCTGTTAACATTTATTTTGCGATGCTTTTGGGGAAAGTATTTCTGTCAACCCACAAGACTCATCACATCAACTGGCTACACACGGAGTGATAGTCAAACGGGCGCACCACACTGACAGACGGGCAATATTGCTGGATATTTATTGGCAGATGTTGGGATAGGTTTGGTTTTATAAGCCAATACTGGCTAACCAGGGGTGGGATAAAGTAAATGTTGCGTTGATTAGAAAGTAGCTGGAAGCTTGTGGTGTCTGTTAAAACCTCTTAGGTTTTAACAGACAACATCCGGTGAAGCTGGAGCACGCCAAATTCAAATTACAAAATTGTAATATTAAACATTCATGAACATACAAAATGTCCTACATCATTTAAAAGCTTAACTTCTTGTTAATCCAACCGCGTTGTCAAATTTCAAAACGGCTTTACGGCGATAGCATACCATGCGATTATCTGAGGACAGCGCCCCGCATACAAAAGCATTAAAAACATTTTCCAAACCAGCAGAGGCGTCACAAAAGTCAGAAATAGCAATAAAATAAATCACTTACCTTTGAAGATCTTCCTCTGTTTGCAATCCCAAGGATCCCAGCTACACAACAAATGGTCGTTTTGTTTGATAAAGTCCTTCTTTATATCCCAAAAAATTCAGTTTAGTTGGCGCGTCAGTAATCCACCCGTTCCCCTAGTTCAACATGTATACAAAGGAATCCCAAAAGTTACCAATAAACTTCATCCAAACAAGTCAAACAACGTTTCTAATCAATCCTCAGGTACCCTAATATCTAAATAAATGATCAAATTTAAGACGGAATGTAGTATGTTCAATACCGGAGATAAATAACGAGGTGCGCGCCCTCATCCACGCGCGCCACAAGACTACAGTTAAAATGAGAGCCACCTTGAAAAACTACAACTACTAATTCATTTTTCAAAAAACAAGCCTGAAACCCTTTCTAAAGACTGTTGACATCTAGTGGAAGCCATAGGAACTGCAATCTGGGAGTTATTTATTTGTATATCCCACAGACGAGCGTTGAAATGGACAGTGACCTCAAAATAAATTATTCTGGATTGATTTTCCTCAGGTTTTCGCCTGCAATATCAGTTCTGTTATACTCACAGAAATTAGTTTTAGAAACTTCAGAGTGTTTTCTATCCAATGTTATCAATTATATGCATATCCTAGCTTCTGGGCCTGAGTGGCAGGCAGTTTACTTTGGGCACGTCGTTTATCCGAACACTGCCCCCTAGCCCTAAGAGGTTTTAATGACAGTTTGCGGTGGAACACGTGAAAATTGCATGTACTTTCATAATTCTTTGGCAAGCTACTCATAGGTGGGCTGCGAGCTACTGGTAGCTCACAATTGACCTGTTGCAGACCCCTGGTATAGGAGGTAATCTATACTATCTGACAATTGTTATTGGGACTATTTTTTACAGAGCATTAACTGTCCATCTCTCCTTATTTTATTGACTGGTTAAGAAGCCACCATATACAGTCCTCGAGAACAAGGGTTGAGACAGACATTGCTCTTGCAACCTCCTACAAAGCAATTCTTTATTGGAATTTCAACCCCAGAATGAGTCAAGAGATCAATGTGAATGAAAACACGCTGGCTGACAAAATAACCTAGGTTAGGATAGGCAACAGTGATCCTCACCTGATCCAGTCCCCTATGTGTTGACTTGCCATGAGACTCCAGGTACTCCCTGCCCATGTAGTAGGGTGGTCGCCCGTTGATCCTCTGTGTCACTTGTTCGAGCAGCCCAACTGGTATGTACTTACAAAGGATAGCGGTTTAGATTGGCATGTCCACATTAAATGTGTTGAGTTGTTGATGTTTACAGCTATAAATTAAATAATATTTTAAGTGGTTGAATTCTACGTTTTGTAAAATATGGCAAACACAGTCCTGCAGGTTCTCTTCAATAATTGTTTGTCCTCATCTACATCAACCTATTGATCAACCTAAAATGCACAAAAAAACAATTGTGCATGTTTCTAAGCATTACTACAAAGTGTGAATACCACCTGATACTTCCTGTCTATACGAGTACACACCTGCACATGAAGGACAGCCACTCCAGCAGGAAGTTCCTGGTCTTCTCCAGGCCTAGGATGTCCGAGCCCCAGTGCTCCAGGCAGTAGTGGGTGAAGTCAGTCCAGCCGCTCGCTGGACGAGATATCCCAGTCCCGCCGCTCCTTGATCTCTGTGAAAACCCAGTGCTTGATGAGGGCGCCGCTGCAGGAGAAGAAAAGTATAAGAGACCTGCTAACCCTGTCCAACTTTTTAGAGTACCAGATGCGCGCGGCAAATTGGAGAGTGCGCGCGCTGTGAGAGTCTGATCGCAATAACACACAAAGATGCTTTTGTTCTTGGAGTTTTTTTTATTTTATTAAACAAATAATAAGTTATTTGTTAGGTACAAGCGTCTCATACATTGTAAAACAACTTTTTACTCTATGATAAGAACAAATGTTTGAAGCAAAGCATCAGTATCAAATAAACATAACAACAACAAAAAAAAGAAAAAGCTATGATAGGAAACAGTGGGTGAGAACAAATCTTCTGGAGACCTTCAAATGTTCAGGAAATCATTTCCTAGACAGATTTGCCTGGTAGCTAGCAGATTTAGCCTTACACATCAGTGCATCAGGGTAGACTTCTCAGAGGCTAAAACAGTTCCTCTGGCAATCATTGAAACCTTGGTAACGAGGGCACTCAGCATGTATGTACTGGGGGAGGCTCTGTACTGGGTTTGTTCTTGGGAACGAGATAAAATATTCGTTCGCCGTCTGCATTGCTGTGGAATATGACCAATATCCCCAGCATCACAGCCAAAAGGTGGGAATAGACCATGCCACGTTTCTGACATCTGCATAGGTCTTCAGATCCAGCTTGCCTTGGCCCCAAGTTTAGTCTCTAATGTAACGGCTGTCTTCGTGCAGATAGGACCAAGGCGCAGCGGGTTGCGTGCTCAACATTATAATTTATTAAATGTGAACACCAAAAAACAAGAAAGCAGAGAAACACGACAGTAAACAGTTTTGCATGCTACACCAAAGCAATGCAAAAACAACTACCCACAAAAACCCAAACCAAACACACACCTATATATAGGACTCTCAATCAGAGGCAACTAGAAACACCTGCCTCCAATTGAGAGTCCAACACCCAAACCTAAACATAGAAAAACTAAACTAGACAGAACGTAGAAATACATACAAAACACAAACCCTCTGCCACGTCCTGACCAAAACTAATACAATTACTCCCTCTGCTGGTCAGGACGTGACATCTAAACTGTAGTAGAGGAACGCTTGTCACCTATCAAACATGGCCAATCACTAGCGCCTGCTAGTATTGGCTTTTTAATCATGGTTCCTAATCAACACATAAAGCAAAACCATTTTGAAAACACAAAACAAATGATCGCATCAACACAGACCGCAAACTGTCTACACAAAGCTTAAGTAGGCTACCGCAAAGTGAATCTGAACGCTGTTCGCTTGAAGAGTCCGGTGTTTCAGCCTATTTCTGTGCAGCACATTTTCTAAATTGATAACATCTCAAATCTAGTGCAAAGGCATTTTAGAAGCATTGCCTCTGTAGCTAATACCGGACACTCATTCATTCTTCATCTCCATTTAATGCCAAGATGTTTATATTTATTTTTTATTATACTTTTGTAATGCTTTTTGTAACGTGAATCATAATTACAGTTACAGTCTATCAGGTTTCACGATCCTCGTAATGTTAGGTGGAAAATACAACTAATGGGAGGCAGAATTAAATGTATATTACACTTGCACAAATGCGAACAGTTATTTTTCGTATTTGTAATTAATTTCTTTCCCTGGCAAATGCGAGTAAACTGCTGGTACTTTAGAACCCACTGAATGTCCATCTTATGTTCGCTAACTTTAGCTTGAAACAATTACAGGCTGACTTCACTGATCGCATCGTGTGCGCGAGCGTTGCAAAATAAATTTAGAAATCTATATTATTCAATTATTGCGCGCGCAACAACGAGCATCTGTGTTGCCAAGGGCTAAAATAGAAGTCAGTTCTATTTCTGACGCAGATCGCGCCGCAAGTCCTGCCTCTCCCATCTCCTCATTGGTTCATAGAAGCAGGTACCCACGTGCCATCTCCTCATTGGTTATACCCATGTGGGTGAGTGAAAGACGAAATAGGTCGTTGGCAGTAATGCACGTAATTTATGAAAGTTGCCAATCGCAATACAAAGTCAAGAGAAGAAAAAGCCTGGAAGGAGGAGAGATGACTAGAAACGATTCGGTTGACCGTTTTATGTGTGGATTAATTGGTGGAGTAGAGGACCTTGTGCATTTCAGGTAAAATAACAACTCAATGTTTATATCACGGGACAAATTAGCTAGCAACAGCAAGCTAGCTAAATAGGACAAATTAGCTAGCAAGTGCAAGCTAGCTAGCTAAATTACCATAAATGTTTAAGGCTTTTCGACCTGTCCCCAAATTAATATAATTGGTTCAGAGTTTGTTTTGATATTTGAATCTGCGTGGACTTTCTGAAAGTAGTTTGAGGTCAGTAAGTCACATGACCAAGGAGCTACTGACATTTGAATGTTTGTAAAATCCATGTAAAAACGTTAAATGAAAATGGACAAACTAAAGGGTGTGCAATATAGAAGTGTAGTCAGTGGACATTCTGAACCTTGTTTGAGGACAGTAGGTCACATGACCAAGGAGCTATTGAAATTTGAAACATTGAAAATTCATGTAAATTGCATGAGATGAAAATGGACAAACTTAAAGGGTGTGCAATGCGTAAGCCCACTGAGTGTACATGCTGAACCTTGTGTGAAGTCAGTAGGTCACACGACCTAGGAGCTATTGAAATTCAAAAATGTAAATAAATAATTTAAAATAGTGCGAGATGTAAATCAACCAAAAAACGTTTGTGCAATGTGTGACTATGCCATCAGGTTAGCTAGAACCAGTTTTGAAAGTTTTAGGAGTAATGGTTAAAGAGCTATTGAAATTAGAAAATGTTGATTTGTCACTATGTTGACAGTCCCTAACTGCTTTTGGTGGACATAAGGAAAACTACAGGCGAATATCCGTTGAATATCCAACTTGAATCTGTCTTTACCTCCGTATCTGACAGTCGGCAAACTCAGCATCACAACAAACAGGAGGGACAGACACGGAGTAGCTACGTTGAATAATGATGTATTAATCTCCATGTCCGTTGACACGAACTCCGTACATGTCTGTGTGTCGCAGCTTGAGAATCGGGATGTTAGATTTACACAGTGGATTTATTTTTTATTAAAATCTAAGCATTTTTTATAATAATCAGGCCCTATTCATTTCTGCGTACCTTTAACTCGGATCTTGTACCTGCATACATGGACAGATAATTGCGTAGTTGTACACAAAATGCGTGCATTTTGGCAGGTCTGGTTTACAACCAGAGCTGGAGTCAATTAAAGATGCACTATGGTGAAATCACGCCGCCATTTCATTGTTACAAAAGTTCTAATAGTTCGCCTAATTTCACTTTATGTGACAAAATAAGTGTAACAGTATAGCTTCTGTCCCTCTCCTCGCCCCAACCTGGGCTTGAACCAGGGACCTTCTGCACATCAACAACTGACACCCACGAAGCACCGTTACCCATCGCGCCCCTTACAGAGCAAAGGGAACAACTACTTCAGGTCTCAGAGCGAGTGACGTCACCAGTTGAAACGCCATTAGCGCGCACCACCGCTAACTAAAAAGCTCTGGAGAGAAAAAGTCACAATGTAGAACTGGCGCCAGCGCAGGATGCAGCGTTGTCTTTCCCCCTCCAGGGCCGTTTCACCCATGCTCGCAATGTCAAAGTCCGACGCATTTATTGCACCTTACACTGAGTGGGTTGGATCCAGTGATGTAGTGGTAAAAGAAGAAAAAAAATGGGTAAACTAATACTGACCAAAAACTTAAAACACAACATGTAAAGTGTTGATCCTATGTTTCATGAGCTGAAATAAAAGATCCTAGAAATGCTCCATGTGCACAAAAGGCTAGATTTAATCTATTTTGCCTGGCATTTGAGCTATTGATGTGACATTAGACGAGCCTAATCAGTCAGTTCTGTACCTGCCTGACTGAGTGGCAGTGTGGGTGGAATGAGCAAGCTCATCTGGCAACCAGAGGGCGAAACACAAGGAAATATACCTTGCGCGAACCCTGCCCAAGTCCCTCATCAAGCCTCCCTATGCACTTTTGTAGATCAGAAAGGATTGGTTAAGAGTAAGCTATATTCTATCCACTCAGCCTCAGAGCCCACTACTCTGATCAGTCAAATTGCGTGAAATCTAAAGTACACTGCATTGCATTCGGAAAGTATTCAGACCCCTTGACATGATCTACATTTTCTTAAGTTACAGCCTTATTCTAAAATGGATTCTATTATTTTTTCCCCTCATCAATCTACACACAATACCCCATAATTCCATAGCAAAAACAGGTGTAGACATTATTACAATAAGTATTCAGACCCTTTACTCAGTACTTTGTTGAAGCACCTTTGGCAGCGTTTACAGCCTCGAGTCTTCTTGGTTATGACGCTTCAAGCTTGGCACACCTTTATTTGGGGAGTTTCTCCAATTCTTCTCTGCAGATCCTCTCAAACTCTGTCAGGTTGGATGGGGAGCATTGCTGCACAGCTATTTTCAGGTCTCCCCAGAGATGTTAGATCGGGCTCAAGTCTGGACTCTGGCTGGGCCACTCAAGGACATTCAGAGACTTGTCCCGAAGCCACTCCTGCATTGTCTTGGCGGTGTGCTTCGGGTCATTGTCCTGTTGGAAGGTGAACCTTCGCCTCAGTCTGAGGCCCTGAGCGCTCGATCAGGTTTTCATCAAGGATCTCTCTGTCCTGACTAGTCTCCCAGTCCCTGCCGCTGAAAACCCCCCCCACAGTATGATGCTGCCACCACCATGCTTCACTGTAGGGGTGGTGCCAGGTTTCCTGCAGACGTGACGCTTGGCATTCAGGCCAAAGAGTTCAATCTTGGTTTCATCAGACCAGAGAATCTTGTTTCTCATGGTTAGAGTATTTAGATGCCTTTGGCAATCTCCAAGCGGGCTGTCATGTGCCTTTTACTGAGGAGTGGCTTCCGTCTGGCCACTACCATAAAGGCCTGATTGGTGGAGTGGTGCAGAGACGGTTGTCCTTCTGGAAGGTTCTATCTCCACAGAGGAACTCTGGAGCTCTTTCAGAATGACCATCGGGTTCTTGGTCACCTCCCTTAACCAAAGGCTCTTCTCCCCCTATTGCTCAGTTTGGCTGCGCTGCCAGCTCTAGGAACAATCTTGGTTGTTCCAAACTTCTTCCATTTAAGAATGATGGAGGCCACTGTGTTCTTGGGGACAGTCAATGCTGCAGAAATGTTTTGGTACCCTTCCCCAGATCTGTGTCGACACAATTCCGTCTCAGAGCTCCTAGGACAATTCCTTCAACCTCATGGCTTGGTTTTTGCTCTGACATGCATTGTCAACTGTGGGACCTTATAGACAGGTGTGTGCCTTTCCAAATCATGTCCAATCAATTGAATTTACCACAGGTGGACTCGAATCAAGTTGTAAAAACATCTCAAGGATGATCAATGGAAACAGGATGCACCTGAGCTTAATTTCGAGGGTCTGAATACTTATGTAAGTAAGATTTCTGTTTTTTATACATTTGCAAAAATGTCAACAGTTTTTTCTTTGTCATTATGGGGTTGTGTGTGTAGATTGATGAGGGGAAAAAAATATGTAATACATTTTAGAATAAGGCCATAACGTAACAAAATGTGGAAAAAGTTAAGGGGTCTGAATACTTTCGAATGCACTGTCTATTCTTTTCCATTAAGATACCAACCTTGCCAGCATAATACCCAAAACTTTAATCTCTCTAACCTTCATGGCGTCATCGTAAAACAAAATGTCCCCATTACCTGCATAGAAGAGAGATTAGGTTTAACAGGTGCACACACACGAACATGCATGCACGAACATACACGCTTTGTGAGATTGAGACGCCGGGCGACCCATCCTCCATTACAGAGCTTACTACTCGCTAATGTTCAATCAATAATGAATAAACTTGAATTCAGTGTGAGGATCTCCTTCCAGTGGGACATCAGATTCTGCAGCATACATTGTTTCACTGAGACTTCGCTTTCCTTCGACAACCAAATGGATTATATACAACCAATGGGTTTTACAGTTCATCGAGGGGACAGAAAGCAGGCTTCCTCTGGCAAGAACAAAGGCGAAGGGCTCCATTTTATGATCAACAACAAGTGGTGCGACAGGGGAAACGTACAGGAACTTGCAAGCTTCTGCTCTCCCAATTTGGAATACTTGGTCATCAAATGTCGCCCTTTTTACCTTCCGAGAGAGTTCTCAGGGATTATCGCCATATTCGGCAGGTAGCCTAGCGGTTAAACTCTTTGGGCCAGTTACCAAAAACATCGTAGGTTATGTCACATTTTACATTGTTGGTCATGTCACACAGTTATGCCACATTTATGAACCCTTTATAAAGCATGACACAGCGATTTTGTTGTTGAGTAGCTCTGTACATCTGGTCATTGCGTCAGGAATGTGTCACGTCCTGACCAGTATAGAGTATATTTGGTTATTGTAGTTTGGTCAGGACGTGGCAGAGGGGAGTTGATGTATGTTTATGGGGTTTGTCACTGGTCTGTGTTTCTATGTCTAGTTAATTGGGGTTGGACTCTCAATTGAAGGCAGGTGTGTTGAGTTGCCTTTGATTGGGAGTCCTATATAGTAGGGTGTGTTTGTCTTTGTGTTTCGTGGGTAGTTGTTTTTTGCACTGCTAGTTATAGCCTGCGAAACTGTCTCCTGTGATGTTGTCTGCATTTATTGTTTTCCGTGATCAACGTGTTTAATAAACATGATGTTGAGCAATCACCTGCTGCGTATTGGTCCATGTTCTCCGACAGTGATTTTGCGATATCGTCAGAAGACGAGGAACGTGACAGAACTACCCACCAAAACAGGACCAAGCAGCAGAGAAGGGAGGCCGAATATAGGGATTATTGTGAGAAGTGGACTTGGGAAGAGATACTGGCCGGAGAGGGCCTGTGGAAGAAGGCTGGGGTGGAACAGGAATGCTACCAGGGGACACGTCTGGCTAGGAAGCCGGAGAGGCACCCCCAATAATTTTTTTTGGGGGGGCACACGGGTAGTTTGGCTGGGCATAGGAAGAGCCATAAGCCAGCTACCCGTGAGTGCAGGAAGGAGCGAAGAAGGTGGAGAGCACCGTGTTTCGCCGAGGTGTGCACGATCTCGCCCATACGCACGCACAGCCCAGTCCGCCCTGTACCAGCACCCCGCTTGTGCAGGGCTACTAGTTCCATCAGCCAGGACGGGTTGTGCAGGTGGTGCAATCACGGCCACCTGTGCGCCTCCATGGCCCAGTCTTTCCGGTTCCTGCCTCTCGGAGTATCCCGGAAGTGAGTACTCCCAGTACCAGCAACCCGGACCAAGCTTCCCAATAGTCAGCCTAGTCCTGTTCAGCCTGTTCCCGCTCCCCACACTAGTGGGGAACGGGAAAAGATAAGGTGCGTGTGCCCAGACTGGCACATCCTGTACCAGCCCCACACATCAAGCATCTAGTGCGTCAGCCCAGCCTCGCCAGTCTGGTGCCGCCAGAGCGGCCTGCCGCGCCGGTGCCGCCAGTGCAGCCCGCCGCACCGGATCCGCCAGAGCGGCCCGCCGCGCAGCCATTGCCGCCCGCCAGCCGGGCGCAGCAAGGGTCGCCAGCCGGGCGCAGCCAGAGACACCCGCCAGCCGGGCGCGGCAAGAGTCGCCCGCCAGTCGGCGGAACAAGCTTATTCCTGGACTAAGAAACTTTAAAAAACAGATTTTCAGTTGAGCTTGGGTTTCAGTCCAGGAGTAGGAATAATCTTAGTCTGGGAAAGTGGCCAATTCTGTTCCAAGGACCAATTTACTGTTGTTAAGGGAGCAAGATACAGCTGGTCTTTGAAGTCCACCTTTAGGAAGAATAAAAACAATCTATTCATAAATTTACTATTTGGTTTATACAACTTCTTAATATTAAAATGGGTTGTTAATGTTTAAATGAGCCTAATATACAAAGTGCCACTCAGATCCCCGACATGCAAGACAAAATACCTTGCACTGCGTGTCATACAAGCAGCTCAAATGTACCAGCTTCTTTTCACATTGTAGTAGCTTTATGACATCAGCATCAGTCAACGCCCAATGGTCTTCACTAGAGCCAGGTTCTCCTGGCTAACCTGCAATTTTCCAAAAGGTAAACAAAAAAATATATATATATTTTTTAAATCGCACAGATCTATTATATTTCCCAGCCAGGCAGTTTTTTCCTTGCCACTGTCACCAGTCACCTCTAATTGCTCTTCGAAGATTAAGGCCCAGGTTGATGTTAAGCGCCCTGTGACAAATGGAGTAGTAGTCATAGTGTCATAGTGTTGTTACTATACCTCAGTTCCCTGGTTGTCTGTTTGTGGTTTCTCCCCTTCAGAACACTGAGTGAACCTCCAATGAGCAGCAGTTATCAGCTAAGGGAGAGAAAACATTGAACTCTCAGATAATTAACATGAACACCTGATCAGCATGAAAATCAGATTATAAATATTTAATCATTTAATTAATCCATTAATTTATTCTAACACCATCTCTGCACCTGATAAGTCCTTACAAACTGTAAAGCTACTTGAAGTAGAGTTTGGCAATGAGAGTTGTACACAAAGAAAACTGACCAAACAAAAACATATGGCCAATTCTGCAGCTAAAAACAGTGAAATTACTGCGAATCAGTCGGTGATACATCCACCACCATGGGTGTGTTCACTTGGAACCAAACAGAAGCAAAAGGGGAGGGACCTACCTGAATTTGTCCAATAGAAACTATTTTTGTTGCAAACCATTTTCTGTTACAAAACATTTTGCTACGGTGTGTGACTAATGAATACAACCCAGGCGACATACCGTTCCCACATAATGGCAGACCCATCAAGCCTTACCGTTCTCTGCAGCTGCAGCCTTTTTCCAGCCTTCTCCTGCTTTGTTTGTGTCCACCTTTGAAAATGGTCTTCATGTAGGTCCTTGTCCAGGCTATTCCTCACTGGCGTTCTCCTTTCCATGGCTTTCACGCGCTCCTCGTTCACCAGGTTTTTGAGGTCAGCGCTAGTGTGGGCCCAGGCAAACTGGCAGCTCAGGCCGTAGTGGCACTTCCCAAAAGTGTCAGAGGTAGCAGTGCTCTCCAACGTCGGCGGGCTTGGAGGCCATGTTTATTTTACCTTTATTTAACTAGGCAAGTCTGTCACAACGTCCACAGAAGGTGGCGCCACTCCCCGGTCGGGCGGCGCTCGGCGGTCGTCGTCGCCGGCCTACTAGCTGCCACCGTTCCATGTTTAATGTGTCTGTTAGTTATGTCTGTTTAGTACGCACCTGTTCCTTGTTTGTAATTAGTGGGAGAGTATTTCGTTTGTCTGTTTCTTGTTTGGGATTTGTGCGGGATTGTTCTGTGTTACGTTGAGGTTAAGGACTGGATGATTTTTCCTATGTGTTTTATTTACACAACATTTTTGATAGGCTATAGGGTTGCCGGGCTGTGCTCCGTGTATTCTTTTAGTTTGTAGCTGTTCTCCCTCTTGGTTGTGGTTTGCACCCTGCCTAGTCGTTGTATTCACTCTGGACATTATTAAATATGTATTCTACGGACATTTCGTCTCCTGCGCCTGACTCGCCCGTTTCCCGCTCCTTGAGATGCGTGACAAAGTCAGTTAAGAACAAATTCTTATTTTCAATGACGGCCTAACGTTCATCGGCATAACGACAGATTTTTACGTTAGCTCGGGGATTCAATCTTGCAACCTTTTGGTTACTAGTCCAACACTCTAACCACTAGGCTACCTGCTGCATGTACACCACAATGTCATGGAAGAACTTGCATTTGTCGCCGTAGACACATTTGGTCTCACACACCTGGGGGGAAAAAAATATATAAAATTGGTGTTGATAAACAATTAGGTCTACAGGAAACTCAATTGAGCATGCTCCTGATAGGTAAAGGAAAAACATCACTGAATGACTTGGGGGGATTTCTAAGATGGAAAGTCCCAGGTTGCATGAAAAGTAGTTGGCCCTTTCATCTATCCCCTAAAGTGGCATTCCTACCTGAATAATGGAAGGACACCGTCTGTTTTCGTAGCTCGTGGGTTTCATGTGCGGCCTGGACTTGTCCTGCCCTCGCATTCGCTTGCAGTCCTGTTTCCCTGTCCTCTCCTGCTCATCCGGGTCAACTTTCATTTTTTTCTCTTGAGGCTCTTCCATAGAGTCCTCTGCCGTCTCCTTTGGTCCTGCATCACCGCTGGCCTTGTTACCGTTAGGACCCTTCCCCCCCAGAGTCCAGTAATTCATGGAATTTTTCTTTCGTTGTGAGAAACCTGAAAAACAGAGAATGCTAAATCACATTGACATATAATTGAGACAAATCAATAGGTATGCCTAATACTTTTAGATTCCCCCTTTTGGTCTGATATTTTTAATTGTGTAGTTTCTCTCATTGCTGCCTGTTCCATCAGTACTCATGTCAGACTGGTGATGGTCTGGGGCAGGGGTGGCCAATTGTATTCGCATAGGGCCATTGTGGGTGCAAGCTTTTGTTCCAGCCAAGCACACTTACTGAGTTTTAACGGCAGCTCTGCCTTTATCAGTCCCATTCATCCCATGCCCATGGCTTTCTGTGGGTATATTTGGGGTTGTCTCAGTCTCCATAAATCCCTCTGAAATAAACATCTCATTAGACTAATGATTAGTTGGTAAACTACCTAGCATTATTTGTTAACGTGGCAGACAGTTGCTTGCTTGCTTGCACACTTAGAGTAGACACTGGGCTCGGCCTTTGGCTGGCTTGAACATGGGTGGTATCTTTACTTACAATGCATTATGGCTAGCTATAAATCCATGTGTCCGCAACAGAATACTACTGCAACGTGTCAGTAGCACACATTGTGAAAAACAATAACCATAGGTATTATGATAAAACGATACACTTCCAGAAACTTCATGACAACAAGTTAAGCAAGCATAGCTACCTAGCTAAACTTTTTTTTAACATTAAATGCACTATGCATTATATGGGTTGAATGCTGTATCAACACAGAATAAAACAATTAATGAAAGACAAAATCATCATTTTAGTAGTTCATCAAAGTATATAAGGCATGTGACTGCTGAATACCAACTATCAATCAATTAGATCATGTATTTTTAGGCAGAGATACCTCGCAAAGCAACTGCTCTCCTCTGGATTGCATAATGTAGCTGGCATAAAAAAGAAACACAGACCTGTTAAGTAGGCTTGCAATAGATTATGGTCATTGTAGTTAATTACCACGTTTTCTGCGCTAAACTGTATCGAATATTTGGGCTTGATCTGATTTATCTCTGGGGAAACTTCATTGAGCTCACAAAAAACTAAAACGAAATTGTATTCAATTTATTGAACCAACGTTGGTCAATTAGTAGTTTAAAAACCGAAAGATAACCGAAATGTTAATCGCTGATAAAAAAAAAAATGTTTTAAACAAAATTGTGTCGAGGTTTTTTGGTATTTCAGACAACAGAGGACGCTGTTGCCTGATGAAGATTTGGGCCCAAAATTGTTACATGCCTTCACATCCATGGCCTGACGCCTGACTACACATCCCCACGCCCACTTGCCGAACGCAATTCGCTTCGGTGCCCCGCCACAATATTGTAGCAAATTCGTAGGGTAGCACCAACCGGGACTCCAAACCGGGTTCAGCAACTGTCAACGCAACACCAGTTACGCCAAGAGATCCAAAGAGGTCGCTACAATAACAAACATCTGATGTGTGCTGGCATGATGTTACTGAGATGAACATACATTAAATGACTTTATGTGTGTGCAGTAGGTGCCTCTGTACTCTCGGCACAGCTTTAAGCCATGTTATATTATGTATTCAGAGGCCTTTTCCCTTCAGCAGAAAGACCCTCTGCTAGTGATAGTGGCTTACATTTAGCATGAAACACTTGTCACACAATGGAGGTAAAACTTTCTGGGGAACAGGTCTAGGCACCAACTTTGAAAAGGGTCTTGTTTTGCTCTTTCAAGAGAGAAATGGTAGGTTGTTAATCCTTCAGCCTGAATAATATATGTAGGCTCTTGTTTCTCTGGCCTACAGTCCAGTTAGCCTTGTTTATTCAAGTATACTGAACCAAAATATAAAAGCAACATGCAACAAGTTCAACGATTTTACTGAGTTAGAGTTCTTATTAGGAAATTAGGCAATTTAAATAAATACATTAGTCCCTAATCTATGGATTTTACAGAACTGAACAGGGGCACAGCCATGGGTGGGCCTGGGAAGGCATCGGCGCACCCACTTAGGAGCCAGTTACAACAGATGTAATTGAGGAGTATTTCTGTCTGTAATAAAACCCTTTTATGAGGAAAAACTCACAGCAATGCTCCTCAGTTACATCTGTTGTCAGACAATCCCGCAGGGGAAGAAACCGGATGTGGAGGTCTTAGGCTGGCGTGGTTACACGACTGCCAAATTCTCTAAAACGACATTGAAGGCTGCTTATGGTAGAGAAAATAACATTCAATTCTCTGGCAACCGCTCTGGTAGACATTCCTGCAGTCAGCATGCCAATTTCATGCTCCATCAAAACTTCAGACATCTGTGGCATTGTGTTGTGTGAAAAATTTCAAAATTTTAGAGTGGCCTTTTATGTCCCCAGCACAAGGTGCACCTGTGTAATTATCATGCTGTTTAATCAGCTTCTTCATATGCCACACCTGTCAGGTGAATGGATTATCTTGACAAAAGAGAAATGCTCACTAACAGGGATGTAAACAAATTTGTGCACAAAATTTGAGAGAAATAAGCTTTTCAGATGTATTGAACATTTCTGGGTTATTTTTATTTCAGCTCATGAAACATGGGACCAACACTTTACATGTTGCGTTTATATTTTTGTTCAGTGTAAATAACAAAATCATAAAATAAATCCTAAATAAATACGTAAATGATGTTAGATAAAATACTGTATGTTGCTAATGCATTGCTTCAAACATGATCTCTCATTGCAGGGGACAGAAGGTGTTTTTGAGTAACCAGTTTTGATGAATGCCTTATGTAGAAATGATGTTATGATATTGCCCGTGCAAAGTCAAACCAGTATGTGATTCATGACAGCTTCATAAATTCTTTGTACCTATCACCTTCATTGTCAAAATTCCCAAAGGCAAACTTACTAAAACACATGTGCCACAGCAATAACTACCCCTTTTTTTGAAAGTATTATGTTTTTGCCTCATAACAGCATGCTTATGTTGAGGCTTGCATGTCCTTGTGAAGTGAAAACATTAATGCAAGAGTTAATAGAGCATCATTTATTTATGACTTATCAAATACACCAATCTTATGGGAATTAGTTTAATGCTACAGATGACAACAGTTAACTATGGGTAAAGTCTTCTCTCTGAAATTAAATACAAGCCATCAAAGCAATGCTTATTAGTTGTCTTTACAAACTGCACCCAAACATCCTATTCTGAAAACGTCTGTGAGCCATTTGAGAACTATAACTTGGTATAAAAAAAATGTTTCATTTCACCAAATTTGAACATTCTGTCATTAAGAGAACATGTTCAGGGAGTGGCAATTGAATACAAGCTTCACAATTTTTTTTTTTTTACATTGCTAAAACATTTCTAGCCTGTAAAAAAACTATTTTGTAAGAAAATCACCATATTAAAATGAGAGTTCAGTTCATGTAACATGGTGGACCTTAAAATGAGGGACAGACAAATGAATCCTTAGTCACATGAAAATAATAATCTTCAGAAATGACTGTCAAAGCAACACAATAACTGAGGCGTTACAATAATGGTGAAACTTGGATACATCTTTGGATTAAGTGAATTGAAATCTTCCTAGAAGTGACAGTGTTGACAGAGGGACATGCCAAAATGCAGAATTTTTGCACTTTAGCAAGCCTTTACTCATATAAAAAATTATGATTTATTGAATTCTCCATGTGGTCTATATTAAAGGGCACTTCTTCATTTAATATAACAGGCTTTTAAAATTCAATATTGGTGCAGAATTTCTACTTAAAATATCAAAGGGACGGAAAGGGACGCAAAAAGCACTCTTTGTGGAACAACCCAACCTGTAGTAGGCTAGTAACGTTTTTTACAGTATCACAAACCCTTCTGTTATGTGGTTTTATTTGCCCAGAATGGGTAACTACCGCAATGTGGCTTCGTTTTAATCGAGCTGTATATTGTTAGACAGTGCCTTATTGCACTGGATGTCCCTAAATGTTATAACCTTGAGATATAGCCTAGTGGTAGCTAACTGCATGTGGAAATAAAATATGTGAAGAACGAACATTCTGGAATGCTGACCACTGTTGCTGATTTTACCTCCTTTTACTGTATGTCAAACTTTGGTGAGGCTGATATGATTTCAAAACAACCCTCCATTGAATACAAAAGTAGGATAGAGGAAGAAAGATATTGTGCATCCTTGGAACTTGTGCATCCTTGGAACTTTTCAATAAGTGTTTCGTTTTGGGCAGTTAGGCCTATATCCAACACAAGATAAAACACATTCTAATCCCTTGGTTACCATACATGTTGCCTATTTCATTACTTAATATATTTTTCTCAGTGGAGTTATGCAAATATGGAACTGTGGTTAATCTTTTGGCACATATTCACATTCAGCATGTAGCAAACAGTAATACAAGTGTAATTTCCTACATCTGAGTGCAGCATAAATCAAGTGTCTCATTGTTATGTTGTAAACCATGTAATCCTCTGTCTCAACAGAGCACACAGCAGAGCTCCTATGATGAGATGGGAAGATTCTTCAGAGGATGGCTGGTTTAACCATCATACCCATAGACATAGGATCATACCAGAGGCTCTATTTTGGTAAGCGCATTAATTGGGTTTCCAAAACAACATTTAGAGTTAAAGGCCGTTGTCAACAATTTGACAACGGCCTTCTTTTTGCACTGTGAAAATGCATGTTTAAATTGACGTGCAATGAGTCGATGCCGTTTATTATGGAGCTGCTGCTATCACCTATCCAGTACTTTTACATCTTTGCACATCTAAGTGGATGGGGGATAGTGGAGGATTAGAATGCAATGGAATGTATTTGTCATCAATCAATCAAATATATTTATAATGCCATTTTTACATCAGCCGATGTCACAAAGTGCTATACAGAAACCCAGCCTAAAACCCCAAACAGCAAGCAATGCAGATGTAGAAGCACGGTGGCTAGGAAATACTCTCAAGAAAGGCAGGAACCTAGGAAGAAACCTAGAGAGAAACCAGGCTCTGAGGGGTGGCCAGTCCGGCTGTGCCGGGTGGAAATTATAACAGTACATGGGCAAGATGATCAAACGTTCATAGATGACCAGCAGGGTCAAATAATAATAATCACAGTGGTTGTAGAGGGTGCAACAGGTCAGCACCTCAGTTGGCTTTCATAGCCGATATTTATTGTCATGAATTTCATTTGTAACATGATCAACTGCAGGGGTCAAATTTCCTCTACCTATATCATTGTGGTAGTCGTCAAAAAAGTTCATACATAGATACTGTAGATAAATCTCTGTAGGCATACTAATAAAAGTGTGGGTAGACACTGGGACTGAATACTTCATCAGGCAAGTTTTACTTTTATCAACCTCTTCTTTAGAAACAAAATGACTAGAGCTTTTCTACTTCACACATAGCTGTGGGAAATATGTTGGGGGTGGTTGTCACGTCGTTTGTCGGATGAAGGAGCGGACCAAAGCACAGCGTGTGTATCGTTCCACATTTTCTTTATAAAACTGTGAAACTATGCAATACATACAAATAAACTAAATGAACAAAACAAACCGTGACAAAGAGTTACAACATACACTTACTCAAAAACAATCTCCCACAAACCCAGGTGGGAAAAACAACTACTTAAGTATGATCTCCAATTAGAGACAGCGATGACCAGCTCCCTCTAATTGGAGATCATCCCCAACAAAGCCCAACATAGAAATCAAAACTAGAACATAACGTAGAAAATCTAAACTAGAAAAAAAAACGTCACGCCCTGACCTACTCTACCATAGAAAATAACAGCTTTGGGTTGTGAATACGCACTGGCGACACAGTGCGCAGAGCCGGCGCAGGATATCCTGGACCGAGAAGGCGAACTGGAGACCAGGAGCGCTGAGCTGGCACCACCCTTCCTGGCTGAATGCTCAACCTAGCTCGACAAATGCAGGGCGCGGGCACAGATCGCACCGGGCTGTGAATGCGCACTGGCTACACAGTGCTTGCTTCGTCACTCGCTCCCCACGGTAAGCACGGGGAGTTGGCTCAAGTCTCCACCCTGCCAATCTCCCCGTGTGCCCCCCCCCCAAAAATTTTTTGTTGGGGCTGTCTCTCGCACTTGCCTCGTGGTTGGTATAGTGCCTCGTAATATCGCCGCTCTGCTTTTGCTGCCTCAATCTCCTCTTTAGGAAGGCGATACTCCCCAGCCTGCCTCCAGGGTCCTTTCCCATCCAGTATCTCCTCCCAAGTCCACTGGTCCATTCCACGCTGCTTGGTCTTATTGTGGTGGGAGATTCTGTCATGTCGTTCGTCGGATGAAGGAGCGGACCAAAGCGCAGCGTGTGTATCGTTCCACATTTTCTTTCTTAAACTGTGAAAATATGCAATACATACAAATAAACTGAATGAACACAACAACAAACCGTCATCCCAAACAAAGCCCAACATAGAAATACAAAACAAGAACATAACAACATAGAAAATCTAAACTAGAAGAAAAAAAACTATCACGCCCTGACTTACTCTACCATAGAAAATAACAGCTTTCTATGGTCAGGACGGGACAGTGGTGCATATTTTATTATTTTTAAAAAATTGTTGTATTTTCAAAGGGTTGGGGTGCTGAAAAAATATGTTTGCCCGTGCTACAGAAGCTATATCGGTCTGCTAATACAGCACATTTTAAAGGCCCAGTGCACTACTTTTGTGAAAAAAGTTTTAAATGATTTTTCAGGGGCTCCTGCAGCACATTCAGCATGCCTAATTCCCGTGGCTATGACTTCACATGTATTGTTTTTCCTAAATACCCATAGAATATAATCAATTGTTTTTTTATAGAACACAGAGAAGCATAAAATGTTGTGTTAAGAAACAATGACTTGAAAATACCAGCCATCTGATCAGCATAGTTCAACATTCAAACATTCAGTTCAATGCACATAGCAACCCTACTCATTCAATTTCTAGATGAATCCCCCCCCCCGTCCATGCGCTGATGATTACTCACAATACTTCTTGCTCTTTATTATCAGACACAAGCAGTTTGCCAAGACAGAAGTCGAAGCATCTCTCTGACTCACACTCTATAGCTAGAATAGCCCGTTTCTGTTGGCACTAATATCACTCCATATACGCAGCACGCCAGAGGGGGAATCAAATGTGTGAGGAAGAGCAGCAGCCAACTCCTGGGTGATCCTTTTTTAATAGAAGAATTTAATTTGTAATTTTGCAGATTAGGAACTTTCGGTATTAATCCTTTTATCAGCGCCCAGCAGGTTATTTGCACAAGCCTCACCACCGGGCATTCATTGATGTGTGCTTGCAGTGAACACAAGCAGGGAAGCTTTTTGAAAGGGGGAAGAGGGGGGAGACTATCTGACTGTAGTCAAAGTATTTGCTAGATTGAAGCCTCTATATAGGGAAACCTTGTATTTCTGTCTATAAGGATGATTGAAGCCTATATATTTAAGCCTCTATATCTACAAGGATGATTGAAGCCTCTATATAGGGAAACCTTTTCTATCTACTCTGTAAACAAGGATGATTAGAGAGACATAAAAATCTCACACTCAAAATAGGGTATTACAATCAAATGGAGTGGAACACTAATGAGAGGGGTGGTGGTGGGTGTGATAACTACAAGAATCTGCCTAATATATGTGATACAGTGGCTTGCGAAAGTAGATATAACTTTGAGGCTATTAAATCCTTTCAGTCTGGAAAAACTCCAGGGCTTGATGGCATACCGGTAGAGGTATACAGTGGCTTGTGAAAGTATTCACCCCCTTGGCATTTTTCCTATTTTGTTGCCTTACAACCTGGAATTAAATTTGATTTTTTGGGGGTTTGTATCATTTCATTTACAAAACATGCCTACCACTTTGAAGATGCAAAATATAGCCACTGGGATTTTTGCCCATTCTTCAATGCAAAACTGCTCCAGCTCCTTCAAGCTGGAAGACTGAAACACGTTTCCCCTAAAGAATTTCCCTGTATTTAGCGCCATCCATCATTCCTTCAATTCTGACCAGTTTCCCAGTCCCTGCCGACGAAAAACATCCCCACAGCATGATGCTGCCACCACCATGCTTCACTGGATGGGGTTCTCGGGTGATGAGAGGTGTTGGGTTTGTGCCAGACATAGCATTTTCCTTGATGGCCAAATAGCTACATTTTAATCTCATCTGACCAGAGTAACTTCTTCCATATTTTTGAGGAGTCTCCCACATGCCTTTTGGCAAACACCAAATGTGTTTGCTTATTTTCTTTTCTTTAAGCAATGGCTTTTTCTGGCCACTCTTCCATAAAGCCCAGCTCTGTGGCTTAAAGTGGTCCTATGGACAGATACTCCCATCTCTGCTGGGGAACCTTGCAGCTCCTTCAGGGTTATTTTTGGTCTCTTTGTTGCCTCTCTGAATGATGCCCTTCTTGCCTGGTCCGTGAGTTTTGGTGGGCGGCCCTCTCTTGGCAGGTTTGTTATGGTGTCATATTCTTTCCATTTTTTTATATTGGATAATGGTGCTCCGTGGGATGTTCAAAGCTTCTGATATTTTTTTATAACCCAACCCTGATCTGTACTTCTCCACAACTTTGTCCCTGACCTGTTTGGAGAGCCCCTTGGTCTTCATGGTGCCACTTGCTTGGTGGTGCCCCTTGCTTAGTGGTGTTGCAGACTCTGGGGCCTTTCAGAACAGGTGTATATATACTGAAATCATGTGACAGATCATGTGACACTTAAATTGCACACAGGTGGACTTTATTTAACTAATTATGTGACTTCTGAAGGTAATTGGTTGCACCAGATCTTATTTAGGGGCGTCATAGCAAAGGAGGTGAATACATATGCACGCACCACTTTTCTGTTTTACTTTTTTTTTTTCATTTCACTTCACAAATTTGGACTATTTGTGTATGTCCATTACATGAAATCCAAATAAGAATCCATTTAAATTACAGTTTGTAATGCAACACAATAGGAAACCAACAAGGGGGATGAATACTTTTGCAAGGCACTGTATATAAGGCACTGTATATCATTGTGGCTGACCACTGAAATAATGGAAGTGTCTTGCCAACAAGAGAAAATGTCCTTTACACCAAGCAGCTGCTGAATGGATAGTTAGGGTGTGAAAGCAGAGAAATCTAACAGTAGGTTATAATGACGAGTGACCGCAAAGCAAATTACCATCATTAAGGGTAAGGATTACATTTGAAATAACTGGCAGGTGCAAAGAGATTTGTAAGCGTCTTTGAGCTTTTCTTGGATGAATACCCCCCGCCCCAACACACAAATGCACACTCGCTCTCTCCCACCTCACTAACATCCCTCCATCAACACACTCCTCAATACCCCCCCACCACCAAATCTCCTCCAAACACACACACACACACACACCTCAATTGCACTTTAAGAGGGCTGCTGATAAAATGGGGACACAATTGCTGCTTGAGAAGGACTTAATTGGAAAATGTTAATAGCATTCGAGTGGTCCTGACTCAAAGCTCAACAAGAGCACAGCTGTATGGTAAAAAAAAATGTGATTCCCTCTCAGCAATCCCTGGACAGGTGTTTGGACAAGTCTCACGTTTTTGTCATGGAAATCACGGTTTGGAATGATGGTTGGATAAAATACAAAATCTGACAGTGAACTGACTTTAGTGAAACTTAATGGACTTTGCTTTTGGTTTAAACATGGCCATGACAAATATGCTTTAAATGAGGATAGAAAGGATTCTAGTCGTTATTGATTATGACATGCTTTGGTACATAATGGCTTGTTTTGTCTAAAAAGCCTTGCCCTCAAAACTTGAATGGAGGTTAGATTGCATAGGGGAGAGTGGCATAAGTTGTGCCGAAGAGTTAGTTGAGCCACCCGCTTGTTCCTAGGAAACCATACACAAAATGTATCATGTGCCCAAATATTTAGGAAGAGGTCACAGTTTCATAAAGTCTGTGAAAGAAGAAACCACATGGCAAAAGTGTCCATAAAACTGATTTTCACAAAGTCAAATTCATTTATTGTGTTATACATTTCATGATGCTTGTAGCTAAACCAAAGTAAATCGTTTTTAGACTGTGTCATACAATATAAGGTCCTGAACCTAGCATGAAAGTCCATCCTTTTCGCTAATTAGTCAAAATGGTTGCTTTGGGGTAAATTCTGCCATCTAGCCAGGGGAAAGTTGAGCCAATGGCTAATCAAAATACCCCATACAAATGATGATGCATTCTATCAGTTTTATGCATAATATGCATAGCATTTTGAAAACACCTTGCATTCGTGTGATCAGTCAAGTTCAAATTATGAAAAAGGCCTTCCTCAGTTGGGTTCGCCCCCCTTTAGGCCAAAATTGAAGTGTTTTCTTCTCAGGTGTAATGCAAGGCATAGTCACTGGGATATGAGGTAACACCATGGCCTATATTAAAAGTGTTTAAAAAGTAGTGTTACAATTGTGTCAGTCACTATGCTTACCTGGGGTAAGTTGTACCAAGAGACCACTTGTTTTGGACATATGTCCTAGGATGAATACCCCCCTACGTCATTTAGGCCTACATGACAGGAGACATTTTATACTACATCGGGTATTACCGAACTGGGGTACGCCAATTAATGCCGTCGGGGGTACGCCAAATAAAAATGTGATTCACATTTATTTATTTTTTAAATAATTTTTTCCCCTTAACATTTTCAAACAGTCAATTTATATTTTCCAACGTGGCTATACATTTGGGTGAGGTTTTTTTTCTCGCCTGAGTAGCCTTGTTTCACTGTCAAAAATAACATTAAACCATCTAGTGTGTTCAGCGAAATAACAGCATAATGTCAAATACAGGTAGCCTAGTCAAATAATTAACATCCAATCACATTAACCGTTACTCTCTCGTGGCTAGGACAGGCAAGCCCCATACTATTGTGGAGGACTTAATTCTTCCTGCTGCCGCGGATATGGCTGGGACAATGCTGGGGGAAAAGGCCATAAAAACTATACAGACAATGACTTCATCAAACAACACTGTTTCACGACGCATCAGTGACATGGCAGGAGATGTTTTGAAACAATTAATGCTTCGCATACAAGCCAGTGAATTCTATGCGTTACAGCTAGATGAGTCAACAGACGTGGCGGGCCTGGCACAGCTCCTGGTATATGTCCATTACGTTTATGGGGGGTCAATTAAGGAAGACATCCTCTTAACACATTTTTTTTAAATTGAGAGATGAGCTTAAAGATTTCTTAACTGACCATCATTTTCACTTGTCTGACCGCTTTCATGATGACGAGTTTCTCACACGACTGGCCTATCTGGGTGATGTTTTTTCTCGCCTGAATGATCTGAATCTAGGATTATAGGGACTCTCCACAACTATATTCAATGTGCGGGACAAAATTGAGGCTATGATTAAGAAGTTGGAGCTCTTCTCTGTCTGCATTAACAAGGACAACACACAGGTCTTTCCATCATTGTATGATTTTTTTGTGTGCAAATGAACTCAAGCTTATGGACAATGTCAAATGTGATATAGCAAAGCACCTGAGTGAGTTGGGTGCACAATTACGCAGGTACAGTTGAAGTCGGAAGTAAACATACACTTATGTTGGAGTCATTAAAACTTGTTTTTCAACCACTCCACAAATTTCTTGTTAACAAACTATAGTTTTGGCAAGTCGGTTAGGATATCTACTTTGTGCATGACACAAGTAATTTTTTCAACAATTGTTTACAGACAGATTATTTCACTTGTAATTCACTGTATCACAATACCAGTGGGTCAGAAGTTTACATACACTAAGTTGACTGCGCCTTTAATCAGCTTGGAAAATTCCAGAAATTGACATCATGGCTTTGGAAGCTTCTTATAGGCTAATTGACATAATTTGAGTCAATTGGAGGTGTACCTGTGGATGTATTTCAAGGCCTACCTTCAAACGCAGTGCCTCTTTGCTTGACATTATGGAAAAATGAAAAGAAATCTGCCACGACCTCAGAAGAAATGAAAAAAAAAGGAAATAAATTGTAGACCACCACAAGTCTGGTTCATCCATGGGAGCAAATTCCAAAGCCCTGGAGGTACCACGTTCATCTGTACAAACAATAGCATGCAAGTATACGCAGCCGTCATACCATTCAGGAAGGAGACGTGTTCTGTCTCCTAGAAATGAACGTACGTTTGTGCGAAAAGTGCAAATCAATCCCAGAACAACAGCAAAGGACCTTGTGAAGATGCTGGAGGAAACAGGTACAAAAGTATCTATATCCACAGTAAAACGAGTCCTATATCGACATAACCTGAAAGGCCGCACAACAAGGAAGAAGCCACTGCTCCAAAACCGCCATAAAAAAGCCAGACTATGGTTTGCAACTGCACATGGGGCCAAAGATCGTACTTTTTAGAGAAATGTCCTCTGGTCTGATGAAACAAAAATAGAACTGTTTGGCCATAATGACCATCATTATGTTTGGAGGAAAAAGGGGGAGTTTTGCAAGCTGAAGAACACCATCCCAACCGTGAAGCACGGGGGTGGCAGCATCATGTTGTGGGGGTGCTTTGCTGCAGGAGAGACTGGTGCGCTTCACAAAATAGATGGCATCACGAGGAAGAAAAATTATATGGATAGATTGAAGCAACATCTCAAGACATCAGTCAGGAAGTTGAAGCTTGGACGCAAATGGTCTTCCAAATGGACAATGACCCCAAGCATACTTCCAAAGTTGTGGCAAAATGGCTTAAGGACAACAAAGTCAAGGTATTGGAGTGGCCATCACAAAGCCCTGACCTCAATCCTATAAAAATTTGTGGGCAGAACTGAAAAAGTGTGTGCGAGCAAGGAGGCCTACAAACCTGACTCAGTTACACCAGCTCTGTCAGGAGGAATGGGCCAAAATTCACCCAACTTATTGTGGTAAGCTTGTGGAAGGCTACCCAAAACATTTGACCCAAGTTAAACAATTTAAAGGCAATGCTACCAAATACTAATTGAGTGTATGTTAACTTCTGACCCACTGGGAATAAATCCTGTAACTTTGCCCCACCTATCTGGATTACTGACCCCTGCCTGCCCTTGACCTGTCTTTTGCCTGCCCCTGTTGGATTAATAAACTGTTGTTACTTCGACATTGTCTGCATTTGTGTCTTATCTGAAATGTGATATAGAAGGCTTGTTAGTGCATCTAGTAAAGTTTGCCCACTGAGATTAGCTGGCGCTGTGAGGTGAAAAGTTGATGTGGCAAGTTACAGAATGTAGGGCTAGCACCAGGAGGCTAGTAATCATCAGGAATATAGTTAGCTCACTGAGAGCTAGCACAGGGAGTAAAGTTGATGTGGCTAGGCTGGGATACAGTCAGGCTTCTTAGCTTCCGGAGACTTAGCGTTAGGTGGCTAGTTAACGCTGACTGTGGTTGTAATGGGAGGACCTGCTCGGTGCAGGCAGGCGGGGGCCTTAGCACTGCGGCTGCTCCCATGCTCTCATTAGCAGAAGAAATGCAGCATGTTAGCCTAACAGGAGAGACCATGAGGCTTCAATGGATGGCCAACAGGGAAAAGTAGTGAGAGAGAAGGAATTGATTTCATGTATAATTTGTTTATCACTAGAGGGGACAAATGCAGTCCTCCCTGACATGTGCGGAGGTGGTTTGACTATGAATGAGGTCATTAGCATAATCTCCCTGCACATCTCTGGCACTTTTGCAGTCTTGCGATTGTTCCATCTCTCCTCTTTCTCCCTCCAGAATAAAACAAAGTAAGGTGTGAAGGTTGGAGTCAAGCTGTTTATTGGCAGGGATGTTACTACATACTAAACCTAAACAACCCATCTTTCACATTTCCCTGCTGTTTACTCTCTAAACTGTCTCTATCCCCTGCCTAACAAGTCATCCAAGCATAAACAAAAAAACTAGGGTAAACCCTAAAACTGGACTGATATAGCGAGAGAGAGTGTGAGACAGAGTGTATGTGAAAGAGAGAGAGAGAGAGAGAGTTGAGAAGAAAGCCAACATGAATAGTCCAGTTTTTCACTTTTAGTACAAGCCGCCATACCTTTATGAGTTTGTGCAGAATAGTTCATTAGGACTAAATGAGTCTCTATTTGAAACCAGTGGCAGGCTCAGGAATCCAACTGTCAGAGCTGTGAAAGCTACTGAATTGGAAGGCTGGTCCCCTTGTCAACGGGTAAGACAAGCCGCTTGAGATGTAAAATAGCAAGGGAGGAAAATAGATAGCTATTTTCAGGGTATTGAGTGAGCTATTAGCATACGCTGCCTTGAAAAGAAGCAGAGGGCAGGGGTGGGCGAGAGGAGGGGATTGAGGGAGAACAGAGGAAAGCAGGGGGGCTAATCTGAGAAAGAAGATTTGAGTATTGTCAGTCAGGGTTTTGTTCTGGAATGAAGTGGGGTGTGAAAGAGGGAAGAATCGTGTCTGAAAGCTGCAATGTTGGCCCACAGGTCGATGTCTTCCATGGATATGATGAGTTATTGGCTGCTGTGTGTGTGTGTGTGTGTGTGTGTGTGTGTGTGTGTGTGTGTGTGTGTGTGTGTGTGTGTGTGTGTGTGTGTGTGTGACATAATAACAAACTGGATCTTGGTCTACCTTAGGGATAAAGAAGAAGAACTGTATCATAAAAAAGCAAAGTTTTATTTAACAGATGACCATGCATGTTCTTTATGAAACAAACACTATTCCATTTTCTATTGTCTTCCATGTTTTTTTTACAAAGCAAACCTTGCAGCTGACTCACTCTATGTATTATAGGGAAGCACCTTTGCGTCTGACAGAGAGAGCTCGAAGATATTCCGAAAATTGCAAGTGCTTCTTAACTTTTGTTTCGGAAACAACAAACTAAGCAAAGCTGTGAGGCGCAATTTGGAGGAATCATATTGGTATAAGCAAGACCACAGAGAGTCTTAAAGTCCCACCAGGCTTTCTGTAGCCTAATGTATTCAGCTCATCAACTCTTTGTTGCTCGCTGCCACCCTTGAGTGCTTTCATTTATTCTTCGCCACTTTGTCAGCAGGAAGAAGTTGGTTCTTTTTATCCACATGTTTTCTCCCCATTGAGAGGCGTGTTAGGCAACTCTAGGAGTGGGAGTATGGGTTCTTTGTCAGCTGGCTTGTTTGGGCCTGTCTGTTCCCACCAGGAGCACCACCCAAAATGGACGACCCCTTTTGGAAAGTCTGAAAACTCCTGCTGGTTGGACAGGGGGCCTGGGCATGTTGAGTCAACACTGTAGAAGTTTCCCCTATAAGCACTTATTGGAGGTCAGCTTACCCTGCCTTGTACAGGTCTCCTGTGTGAAAGAGGTCAATCTGGGAAAATATTATAAATAAATACCGCAATCCTGAAGTAGCCAGTCTTAGCTTCAAACTTATTGTCAAATGTCATATATCAATGTGGCAGAGCACTTTTTCTATTTTGAGGCATTGCTTTCAATAATAACCATTTAGTTTAAGACGTGCCTTAATCTTTACAATATACAGTTGTCCTTGCTAAATAACCAATGGATAAGCTACTTACATTCAGTGGTCAGTTTATTAAGTACACCACCCCATTCACAAAAATGGTTCGCTCCTACGGACAGTCAATCACGTGGCCGTGGCTTGCTACATAAAGCAGGCAGATAGGCATCGAGGTATTCAGTTACTGTTCAACTGAATGTTAGAATGGGCAAAACGAGTGACCTAAGTGACTTTGAACATGCTATGATCGTCGTGCCAGGCGTGCCGGTTCCAGTATCTCAGAAACGGTCGGCCTCCTGGGCTTTTAACACACGACAGTGTCCAGGGTTTACCGAGAATGCTGCGACAAACAAAGAACATCCACTCAGCGGCAGTCCTGTGGGTAAAAACAGATTGTTGATGAGAGGTAGAAGGAGAATGGCAAGAATCGTGCAAGCTAACAGGTGGACCACAAACAGCAAATAACGGCGCAGTACAACAATGGTGTGCAGAACGGCATCTCGGAACGCACAACTTGTCGGTCCTTGTCACGGATGGGCTATTGCAGCAGACGACCACACCGGGTTCCACTCCTATTAGCTAAAAACAAGAAGAAGCGGCTCCAGTGGGCACACAATCACTAACACTGCACAATTGAGGAGACGAAAAACATTACCTGGTCCAATGAATCCTGGTTCCTGGTACGTCATGCTGACGGCAGAGTCAGGATTTGGCATAAGCAGCATGAGTCCATGGCCCCATCCTGCCTGGTGTCAACGGTACAGGCTGGTGGCGGTGGTGTAATGGTGTTGGGAATGTTTTCCTGGCACACGTTAGGTCCCTTGATACCAATTGAGCAACGTTTCCATGCCCCAAAGAGCTCAGGCTGTTCTGGAGGCAAAGTGGGGTCTGACCCGGTGATAGATGGGTTTACCTAGTAAACTGGCCACTGAGTGTATATCCACCATATGTCATTAACCTCTCCACCCAGAAACGTTGATGTACAATATGGTAACTAGTCTTCATATAAACAAATTGTAGATATTAATATCATCATTTTTCACAATCTTGGAAATAGGAATGTATATTTTTCTCTCAAATAGCACATATTGATTGAGCAAAGCCTGCATTCTCGGTTCTGGCAGTGCTGTAGAATTTAGAGGGAATGGTATTAGGCTTATGCATAATTCATCTTTTGATCAAGTTTAATTAAAAGTGCCTCGACATTGTTCAGGGAGTGAATATGTGTGTTTTCCAAGCCGTTGCTGTGTTATTCATATTAGTCATGCTTGGAAAATCAAAGGATCCCTCAAAGTTTGCAATATGCTGGTCTTTGAATGATTGGACTCAAAACATTTAGAAGGCTTGGAAAAAATAATTTATTTAAAGAAAAAAGAATTCACAGTGAATGGCACAAATACACAGTGAATGGCACAAAAACATGTTTTGGACAGAATTGACAACATTTTAATTATTCATGTAGGCATACATTGAAATCGATCAAGCTTTTCTATCCATGCATATCAAAACCCTTAAAAACCCCAAAACCATTGATATCAAAAACCCTTAAATGATTTCAGAATCCCCTTTCAATACAGCCTGAATATCTGGGAAGTATTCCCCTGCCAGTCAGCGCTGAAAAAGAACAGGAGATGCATTTTTGCTCATTAAAAAAAGAAAAAAGGAAAAAGAAAGAAACTCCCAGTCTGATCTGCAATGTATTTTCTCTACAAACTGGTGTGTGTGTTCACCGACAATCCTTCAGGCGACATCTTTTTAATGAAAGAAAAGCTTTTGAGATCGATTGACTCGTTATGCTGGCATAGAAGGACGGCAATTTTACGCTCGGTTGTTGGCTAACAAGCCTCCATGCACAAGCAATTCTCAATTCAATTCCACCAAGCCTGATTTGCAAGAGCTACGGGCTAGCATACAATGAGGAAACTGAGGTTGCCGCGGAGACCGCCTGAATGGTCGCAGGCCTCCCAATGGTGTGGGGGATTGTCACCGCCCAGCAGGTGGACAGATCTGAGATGAGGACTTTGAGCAAGCTAACCCTGCTATTTACATGGTGAATGCATTATACCAATTGGGAGGAAGGCAAACTTATAGGGGCCACATGCTGAAAGTTGTTAACTCAGTCCTGCTTCAAATCAAATGAAATCAAAATCAAAATGCATTTGTCACATGCGCCGAATACAACACCTGTAGACCTTATAGTGAAATGCTTACTTACAAGCCCTTAACCAACAATGCAGTTTTAAGAAAAATAAGTGTTAAGTAAAAAATATAAAAGCAAAAAAAATCCTAAATAAATAACGAATAATTGAAGAGCAGCAGTAAAATAACAGTAGTGAGGCTGTCACGTTGGTATAAAGGGATCGGGAGGCGCAGGAATGCGTACTGTTTTTTTTTATTGACCCAAATTACGGCGTGCCGTGTAAAGGCACGGGACGAAGTTCAAACAAACACGTAACAAAACACAGGGTTGAAACCCAAACAAAAGAGCGAGGAGTACCTCGAATAAATACAGCGGGGCGAGACCCGTAACAAACACACACACAATGATACCACACGGGACGAGACCTGTAATCATCTGCGCAATACAAGCGTCACGATAGCCAAAACAACACAGCACAGGTACTCTCACGCACCAATGGACATTGTAACACTAATCAACAACACAATGGAAACCAAAGGGCATATACAGTTGAAGTCGGAAGTTTACATACACCTTAGCCAAATACATTTAAACTCAGTTTTTCCACAATTCCTAGTAAAAATGCCCTGTCTTAGGTCAGTTAGGATCACCACTTTCTTAAAATAATGTGAAATGTCAGAATAATAGTAGAGAGAATGATTTATTTCAGCTTTTATTTCCCAATGGGTCAGAAGTTTACATACACTCAATTAGTATTTGGTAGCATTTCCTTTAAATTGTTTAACTTTGGTCAAACATTTTGGGTAGCCTTCCACAAGCTTCCCACAATAAGTTGGGTGAATTTTGGCCCATTCCTCCTGACAGAGCTGGTGTAACTGAGTCAGGTTTGTAGGCCTCCTTGCTCGCACATACATTTTCAGTTCTGCCCACAAATTTTCTATGGGATTGAGGTCAGGGCTTTGTGATGGCCACTCCAATACCTTGACTTTGTTGTCCTTAAGCCATTTTGCCACAACTTTGGAAGTATGCTTCGGGTCGTTGTCCATTTGTAAGACCCATTTGCGACCAAGCTTTAACTTCCTGACTGATGTCTTGAGATGTTGTTTCAATCTATCCATATAATTTTTCAACCGTGCTTCACGGTTGGGATGGTGTTCTTCGGCTTGCAAGCCTCCCCCTTTTTCCTCCAAACATAACGATGGTCATTATGGCCAAATTGTTCTATTTTTGTTTCATCAGATCAGAGGACATTTCTCCAAAAAGTACGATCTTTGTCCCCATGTGCAGTTGCAAACTGTAGTCTGGCTTTTTTATGGCTGGTTTGGAGCGGTGGCTTCTTACTTGCTGAGCGGCCTTTCAGGTTATGCCGATACCGGACTCATTTTACTGTGTATATAGATACTTTTGCACCTGTTTCCTCCAGCATCTTCACAAGGTCCTTTGCTGTTCTTCTGGGACTGATTTGCACTTTTTGCACCAAAGTACGTTCATCTCTAGGAGACAGAACGCGTCTCCTTCCTGAGCGGTATGACGGCTGCGTGGTCCCATGGTGTTTAAACTTGCGTACTACTGTTTGTACAGATGAACGTGGTACCTTCAGGCATTTGGAAATTGCACCCAAGGATGAACCAGATTTGTGGAGGTCTACCATTTTTTTCAGAGGTCTTGGCTGATTTCTTTTGATTTTCCCATGATGTCAAGATAAGAGGCACTGAGTTTGAAGGTAGGCCTTGAAATACACCCACAGGTTTTTTTTACCTTTATTTAACCAGGTAGGCTAGTTGAGAACAAGTTCTCATTTACAACTGCGACCTGGTCAAGATAAAGCAAAGCTGTGCGACACAAACAACAACACAGAGTTACACATGGAATAAACAAGTGTACACAATAGAAAAAAAGAAAGTCTATATACAGTGTGTGCAAATGGCGTGAGGAGGTAAGGCAATAAATAGGCCATAGTAGCGGAGTAATTACAATTTAGCAAATTAACACTGGAGTGATAGATGAGCAGATGGTGATGTGCAAGTAGAAATACTGGTGTACAAAAGAGCAGAAAAGTAAATAAAAACAATATGGGGATGAGGTAGGTAGATTGGGTGGGATATTTACAGATGGGCTATGTACAGCTGCAGCGATCGGTTAGCTGCTCAGATAACTGATGTTTAAAGTTAGTGAGGGAAATGTAAGGTTCCAGCTTCAGCAATTTTTGAAATTCGTTCCAGTCATTGGCAGCAGAGAACTGGAAAGTCGGCCAAAGGAGGTGTTGGCTTTGGGGATGACCAGTGAAATATACCTGCTGGAGCGTGTGCTACGGGTGGGTGTTGTTATCGTGACCAATGAGCTGAGATAAGCCGGGGCTTTTCCTAGCAAAGCCTTATAGATGACCTGGAGCCAGTGGGTCTGGCGACGAACATGTAGCGAGGGCCAGCCGACTAGAGCATACAAGTTGCAGTGGTGGGTGGTAAAAGGAGCTTTGGTGACAAAATGGATGGCACTGTGATAGACTGCATCCAGTTTGCTGAGTAGAGTATTGGAAGCTATTTTGTAAATTACTTCTCCGAAGTCTAGGATTGGTAGGATAGTCAGTTTTACGAGGGTATGTTTGGCGGCGTGAGTGAAGGAGGCTTTGTTGCGAAATAGGAAGCCGGTTCTAGATTTAATTTTGGATTAGAGATGTTTAATAGGAGTCTGGAAGGAGAGTTTACAGTCTAGCCAGGCACCTAGGTATTTGTAGTTGTCCACATATTCTAAGTCAGAACTGTCCAGAGAAGTGATGCTAGTCGGGCGGGCGGGTGCGGGCAGCGAACGGTTGAAAAGCATGCATTTGGTTTTACTAGCGTTTAAGAGCAGTTGGAGGCCACGGAAGGAGTGTTGTATGGCATTGAAGCACGTTTGGAGGTTTGTTAACACAGTGTCCAAAGAAGGGCCAGAAGTATACAGAATGGTGTCGTCTGCGTAGAGGTGGATCAGGGAATCACCCGCAGCAAGAGCGACATCGTTGATATATACAGAGAAAAGAGTCGGCCCGAGAATTGAACCCTGTGGTACCCCCATAGAGACTGCCAGAGGTCTGGACAACAGGCCCTCCGATTTGACACACTGAACTCTGTCTGAGAAGTAGTTGGTGAACCAGGCGAGGCAGTCATTTGGGAAACCAAGGCTGTTGAGTCTGCCGATAAGAATTCGGTGATTGACAGAGTCGAAAGCCTTGGCCAGGTCGATGAAGACGGCTGCACAGTACTGTCTTTTATTGATGGCAGTTATGATATCGTTTAGTACCTTGAGCGTGGCTGAGGTGCACCCGTGACCAGCTCGGAAACCGGATTGCACAGCGGAGAAGGTACGGTGGGATTCGAAATGGTCAGTGATCTGTTTATTAACTTGGCTTTCGAAGACTTTAGAAAGGCAGGGCAGGATGGATATAGGTCTATAACAGTTTGGGTCTAGAGTGTCACCCCCTTTAAAGAGGGGGATGACCGCAGCAGCTTTCCAATCTTTAGGGATCTCGGACAATACGAAAGGGAGGTTGAACAGACTGGTAATAGGAGTTGCTACAATGGCAACGGATAATTTTAGAAAGAGAGGGTCCAGATTGTCTAGCCCAGCTGATTTGTACGGGTTACACCAGCTCTGTCAGGAGGAATGGGCCAAAATTCACCCAAGTTATTGTGGGAAGCTTGTGGAAGGCTACCCAAAATGTTTGAACCAAGTTAAACAATTTAAAGGCAATGCTACCGAATACTAATTGAGTGTATGTAAACTTCTGACCCACTGGGAATGTGATGAAAGAAATAAAAGCTGAAATAGATAATTCTCTCTAATATTATTCTGACATTTCACATTCTTAAAATAAAGTGGCGATCCTAACTGACCTAAGACAGGGAATTTTTACTCAGATTAAATGTCAAGAATTGTGAAAAACTGAGTTTAAATGTATTTGGCTAAGGTGTATGTAAACTTCCGACTTCAACTGTATATATATATTTTGCAATTTGTATGATATGCTACGAATTCCAATTCGTAAGTGCTTAAGATTCTGGACTGCATCTTTCAATGTTTGTCAAAGGTTTTGCTGAGCTTTTAGAGTGTGCCTTGTCATTCTAATGTAATGTTAGATGGTATAATAACATAATCCAGAGATACTCTAAATATTGTATACAAGAGACAATCTTAAAAGTCGTTACAATGTTACAATGACTCTTAGACAGTTGAGCTCAGAACATGTCTGTTCTATTCATTTCTGGTCATATGGTACCACAATATTTTTATTCGAAGATCCTACAGTTTCACACTTATGTATTACTGTACCTTGCATGTGCTTGCCTACTAAAACGAGGCCTTTTTCACATGCCTCATTTCCCATGGCCTATGCCCCAATCTCATTGACTGTAGATATCAGGAACAGAAGTCATGGAGAATAGTGAGAAGAAAATTGAGGGATGAAAAACCCTCACCTTTCCCTTTTTCTTTTTTCTCTCACCTCTCTCATTCTCTCTCTCTCTCGCTCTCTCTTTCTCACACACACACACACACACACACACACACACACACACACACACACACACACACACTGCGTGTGCACATAACAAAAACATTTACTGAATTTTCCACCTGGAATGAAAGATGTAGCCAACTTAAAACCAAGTTATCTTGCCAACTTACCCCAAAAACACTACATTTATATTTTATGAATACATTTCCAGTCATAGCCTATTTCCATCCTGTCTCAGGGGTCTATATATGTATGCAAATGAGCTGCACATTTCAGAGCAGATTTACTCTTCAAGTCTCATCTTTAATTGTTATGCACACACATAAATTCATTAAACTGACTGGGTAATTAGACTTGCACTGAGTTGCCTAATTTATACACTAGAGACAATATATTAAACGCACTGTACTCTAGTCTCCAGAGGCTGGTGGGAGGAGCTATAGTGTAACGGCCGTCGTCAAAATGCGACCAAGGTGCAGCGGAGGATGTGTTCTGTCAGGATACAAAACTAAACAGGAAAATATTCACCCACAAACCCCAAAGGAAAAACAGGCTGCCTATGTATGACTCTTGTGACGACCCTCCCACTCTGTCTGCCGTATTTTCTCTCTTTGTTCTTGTTTCCTTATTAGGATGCCGGTGGGCGGAGTTGGAAGGGTCGTCAGCTAAATGGAAAACACCTGGGCTCGGGTGTGTCCCAGGATAAATAGACCTCTTCCACAGTCATTGGGGAGACTCTCTCCATGCAGACACCTTGTTTTTGGTTGTGCTAGTTATGGTATCTAATAAATATATATTTTTGATACTCCTTGTCTCCACGTTGTCTCCCTTTTGTTGCGAACTCTGAGCCGGTTCGTAACACTCTCAATCAGCAACAACGATCTACAGCTGTTCCTGATTGAGAGCCATACACGGCCGAAACAAAGAAATACACCAACATAGAAAACGGAACATAGAACGCCCACCCATGTCACACCCTGGCCTAACCAAAAATAGAGAACAAAAAACCCTCTCTATGGCCAGGGCGTTACATATAGGAGGACGGGCTCATTGTAACGGCTGTAATGGATTAAGGGAAACCACGTTTGACTCTGTTCCATTTCTTCCATTCCAGCCATTTATTCCAATGAGCCTGTCCTCCTATAGCTCCTCCCACCAGCCTCTTCTGCTAGAGTCATAGTAGTCTTAACTAAAAGTTGACTATGAAATCAAGTGTTGCTTTTTCTACCTACTCCCAACAATAGGGTGAATGAATTATGTTTGTTACTTCTAAATAAACTCATGGCTTTTACCTCAGCTACTGTAACTCATTTATTTCAACTGGACCTGCATTGCAGGATCTATTCTGCAGTGTTCAACACAGTCTAAATTAATCAACATTTTATAGCTGAGGTATAAGGGTACAAGGAGTAAAATGTCTCTTCAAGTAAGTAAGTAACTTCAAACCAAGGCACAGACATAAACATACAATACTTTGCATACGCAACAGATCCTACACTAATTGCTACTATCTAATTTGGCACTTCAAATTCCACCAGAAAAATGCCCCCTCTTCCAATGAATATATGTGTCCTTTTCCTACCTTCTCCCCCAGGACATGACCTAGTTGAATATAAGGGGTTTGAAGCAAACCTTTCATGAACCCTCTCTCATAATTCCATGTGCTTGGAGTGTACTGAGTTGGCTCTAGATTTTCTGTGAATATGGCAATCCTGCACTGTAAATATTTCTCAGAACTGCGAGATATCACCTCTGCAGGGTATGAGATACAGTAGTTGCAGTATTCCCATTGCCTTTCTGACATAGTCAAGAGGCGAAACCATATACAGTAGTTGTTCCACCTCAAACATGTTTCTGTACACTGTTCGCTAGTTAGTAGACTAAGCAGAGGTACAGTAAAAAATACAATCTCGGTGAGGCAAAAAATAATAATGTAGGATGCATGCCATCAAAGCCACTACACAACACAACACTAAACAATACATTAATTGCACTATAACTGTCACACCCTGATCTGATTCACCTGTTCTTGTGATTGTCTCCACCCCCTCCAGGTGTCGCTTATTATCCCCGGTGTATTTATCCCTGTATTTCCTGTCTCTCTGTTCGTCTTGTTTGCAAAGTCAACCAGCTTTCCTTGCTCCTGTTTCCCTTGCTCCTATTTTTCCCAGTCTCTGTTTATTTCTAGTCCTCTTGGTTTTGACCCTTGCCTGTCCTGACTCCAAACCCGCCTGCCTGACCACTCTGCTTGTTCTAACTACCAGCCTGCCTATTCCCTTGTACTGTTTTTGGACTCGGATCTGGTTTCTAACCCCTGCCTGGCCTGACCTAGAGACTGCCTATACTCTGGTACTGTTTGGACTCTGACCTGGTTTAGGAACTCTTGACTGTCCCAGACCTGCCTTTGCCTACTCTCTTTGTCATAACAAATATCAGAGCTCTACCATCTGCCTCCTGTGTCTGCATTTGGGTCGCTCTTTGTGCCCTTATAATAACGGTGACAAATGGTGTCCACAAACTGTTAGGGCCTACATAAAGCTGTCCCAACAGCAGAGTTCCAACAGCAGTCCCAACACCTTACCACTGCTACACCTGGCTTTCAGCGGAGCCTTGTCTGGCAGCGAAACAGTTCATTCAGCCTCATTTACTGCCTTTAAAAAAACATTGCTGATATGGCTGACTTGCTTAAACAAATGTGGTTTCTGCTGACAACTGAGATGTACAAACTATGACATAAGGGGACAACAAGGGTATAAGAGGCAATCCGTAATTTCGATTAAGACATTAATGAGCAAGTGGCGACGGACGTAGTCAATATAACTATTTGTTCAGCACTTTTGAAATATTAAGCAACAGAATTCAGAACATGGGCCGTTCTTACAGTGTACTGCTATCAGTAGCACTGTCAAAGTTGTACAAAAAAGGTTTGCAAACAAGCACACACCGGTCACGAACGACGTGTTTACAATACCGTGTTGGTGAAAATTACTACACAACATACACTTGGTATTACATCCTTAACTACAGTATACATATCTCTCTGGCATCCTACATAATTTATGAAGTAGCATAAGACATTTTCGGACTCACGTTGTTGTGATGGGCTTGAACAGGAAAGTGGCGCGGCGGTCCTTCGTGGGCAAATTTTGTCATCAAAGAGAAAGATGACGGATTTACAAATCCGAGTTGAATGACCGTTCAAAACATATTTTCCAAGTTTGAGCTGTTTATTTACAACTTTCCAGTTGCAATGCTTGCAGTTAGCCACTGTCACCGAATCCTTACAAACCACTCATTGTTGAATTTGCGATCTCCACATTGTTGTGGGATGTTGATGTCCAATGGCCGATGAGCACCGACGTTTTATCGATATTTTCTCTTCATTATTTCTCTTTGGATGACAAGGTTTAAAAAGGATTTGCCAATAGACTTGATCAAATCAAATCAAATTTATTATATAGCCCTTCTTACATCAGCTGATATATCAAGTGTTGTACAGAAACCCAGCCTAAAACCCCAAACAGCAAGCAATGCAGGTGTAGAAGCACGGTGGCGAGGAAAAACTAGAGAGGAACCAGGCTATGAGGGGTGGCCAGTCCTCTTCTGGCTGTGCCGGGTGGAGATTATAACAGAACATGGCCAATATGTTCAAATGTTCATATATGACCAGCATGGTGAAATAATAGTAATCACAGTGAACAGGTCAGGGTTCCATAGCCGCAGGCAGAACAGTTGAAACTGGAGCAGCAGCACGGCCAGGTGGACTGAGGACAACAAGGAGTCATCATGCCAGGTAGTCCTGATGCATGGTCCGAGGGCTCAGGTCCTCAGAGAGAGAGAAAGAAAGAGAGAATTAGAGAGAGCATACTTAAATTCACACAGGACACCGGATAAGACAGGAGAAATACTCCAGATATAACAGAGTGACCCTAGCCCCCGACACATAAACTACTGCAGCATAAATACTGGAGTCTGAGACAGGAGGGGTCAGGAGACACTGTGGCCCCATCCGATGATACCCCCGGACAGGGCCAAACAGGCAGGATATAACCCCACCCACTTTGCCAAAGCACAGCCCCCACACCACTAGAGGGATATCTTCAACCACCAACTTACCATCCTGAGACAAGGCCGAGTATAGCCCTCAAAGATCTCCACCACGGCACAACCCAAGGGGGGGCGCCAACCCAGACAGGAAGACCACGTCAGTGACTCAACCCACTCAAGTGATGCACCCCTCCTAGGGACGGCATGGAAGAGCACCAGTAAGCCAGTGACTCAGCCTTGTAATAGGGTTAGAGGCAGAGAATCCCAGTGAAGAGAGGGGAACTGGCCAGGCAGAGACAGCAAGGGCGGTTTGTTGCTCCAGAGCCTTTCCGTTCACCTTCACACTCCTGGGCCAGACTACACTCAATCACAGGACCTACTGAAGAGATGAGTCTTCAATAAAGACTTAAAGGTTGAGACCGAGTCTGCGTCTCTCAAATGGGTAGGCAGACCATTCCATAAAAATAGAGCTCTATAGGTGAAAGCCCTGCCTCCAGCTGTTTGCTTAGAAATTCTAGGGACAATTAGGAGGCCTGCGTCTTGTGACCGTAGCGTATGTATAGGTATGTACGGTAGGACCAAATCGGAAAGATAGGTAGGAGCAAACCCATGTAATGCATTGTAGGTTAGCAGTAAAACCTTGAAATCAGCCCTTGCCTTAACAGGAAGCCAGTGTATGGAGGCTAGCACTGGAGTAATATGATCAAATGTTTTGATTCTAGTCAGGATTCTAGCAGCCGTATTTAGCACTAACTGAAGTTTATTTAGTGCTTTATCCGTGTAGTCGGAAAGTAGAGCATTGCAGTAGTCTAACCTAGAAGTAGCAAAGGCATGGATACATTTTTCTGCCAAATGTTTGGACAGAACATTTCAGATTTTTGCAATGTTACGTAAATGGAAAAAAGCTGTCCTTGAAACAGTCTTGATATGTTCGTCAAAAGAGAGATCAGGGTCCAGAGTAATGCCGAGGTCCTTCACAGTTTTATTTGAGACGACTGTACAACCATCAAGATTAATTGTCAGATTCAACAGAAGATCTCTTTGTTTCTTGGGACCTAGAACAAGCATCTCTGTTTTGTCCGAGTTTAAAAGTAGAAAGTTTGTAGCCATCCACTTCCTTATGTCTGAAACACAGGCTTCTAGCGAGGGCAATTTTGAGGCTTAACCATGTTTCATTGAAATGTACAGCTGTGTGTCATCCGCATAGCAGTGAAAGTTAACATTATGTTTTCGAATGACATCCCCAAGAGGTAAAATATATAGTGAAAACAATAGTGGTCCTAAAACGGAACCTTGGGGAACACCGAAATTTACAGTTGATTTGTCAGAGGACAAACCATTCACAGAGACAAACTGATATCTTTCCGACAGATAAGATCTAAACCAGGCCAGAACTTGTGCGTGTAGACCAATTTGGGTTTCCAATCTCTCCAAAAGAATGTGGTGATCGATGGTATCAAAAGCAGCACTAAGGTCTAGGAGCACGAGGACAAATGATTGATTCATGATGATGACTGCTAGCTAAGATTGTGAAAGTAAGATGTTGACATGATCAGTCCAATCAAAGCTACTGTACCAATGACCTTGAGCCTTCATGGAAGGGCACTTCTAATGTAACTCTATGGCAGCACCCAAAGGGCTGACATTCTTGATGTCTACCCTTACTAAAGGCAGGTGACATAGTGTCCTCAGCATTGCACCATGAGCCAATCATGGTGCAATGCTGAGCCTATCACAGAGCAATGCTCCTATTTTCTGCTGACCTGCCCCACCACCACAGAAAGCACTGAGCTAGGCTGAAACATCTGCATTTTAGAGCTGCCTGTTTGTACGGGGCTTTATTAACTCAATGATATATGTTTTTTTTACATTGTTTGCAAACTGATATGTGACACGTATTAATGCCAAAATAACATGCAAAACAGGCAAGCCCCCCCTATATATACATGTTTTTTTTGAATATATATATTTTTTGCAAAACATGTGGGGCTCAAAACAGGTGGGACCACACCTGCCCTGAATGACAGGTCGACACTGGTCACTGCAACCTTGAAGGTCCTAAATTATGTCATCATTGCCCTTGATTCTAAGCAATGTTATGCAGATATGTTTAATGACTTGGCCAAATCTTTTGATACGGTAAATCATTCCATTCTTGTGGGCCGGCTAAGGATTATTGGTGCCTCAGCCACTGCATGTCACCAAGGGAGTACCCCAAGGCTTGATCCTAGGCCCCACACTCTTCTCAGTTTACATCAACAACATAGCTCAGGCAGTAGGAAGCTCTCTCATCCATTTATATGCAGATGATACAGCCTTATACTCAGCTGGCCCCTCCCCAGATTTTGTGTTAAACGCACTACAACAAAGCTTTCTTAGTGTCCAACAAGCTTTCTCCAAAACAAAGGTCATGTGGTTTGGTAAGAAGAATGCCCCTCTCCCCACCGGTGTGATTACTACCTTTGAGGGTTTAGAGCTTGAGGTAGTCACCTCATACAAGTACTTGGGAGTATGGTTAGACGGTACTGTCCATCTCTCAGCACATATCAAAGCTGCAGGCTAAAGTTCAATTTAGACTTGGTTTCCTCTATCATAATCGCTCCTCTTTCACCCCAGCTGCCAAACTAACCCTGATTCAGAGGACCATCCTACCCATGCTAGATTACGGACACGTAATTTATAGATTGGCAGGTAAGGGTTCTCTCTCGAGAGGCTAGATGTTCTTTACCATTAGGCCATCAGATTTGCCACCATTGCTCTTTAAAGGACACATCCTCTATACTCCTCTGTAAACTGGTCATCTCTGTATATCTCTGTATCGCAAGTCCCACTAGTTGATGCTTATTTATAAAACCCTCTTAGGCCTCACTCCCCCCTACCTGTGATACCTACTTCAGCCCTTAACCTCCACATACAACACCTGTTCTGCCAGTCACATTCTGGTCCCCAAAGCACACACATCCCTGGGTCGCTCCTCTTTTCGGTTCACTGCAGCTAGCGACTGGAACAAGCTGCAACAAAAACTCAAACTGGACAGTTTTATCTCAATCTCTTCATTTAAATACTCAATCATGGACACTCTTACTGACAGTTGTGGCTGCTTCGCATGATGTATTGTTGTTAGATGATACAGCCTTATACTCAGCTGGCCCCTCCCCAGATTTTGTGTTAAACGCACTACAACAAAGCTTTCTTAGTGTCCAACAAGCTTTCTCCAAAACAAAGGTCATGTGGTTTGGTAAGAAGAATGCCCCTCTCCCCACCGGTGTGATTACTACCTTTGAGGGTTTAGAGCTTGAGGTAGTCACCTCATACAAGTACTTGGGAGTATGGTTAGACGGTACTGTCCATCTCTCAGCACATATCAAAGCTGCAGGCTAAAGTTCAATTTAGACTTGGTTTCCTCTATCATAATCGCTCCTCTTTCACCCCAGCTGCCAAACTAACCCTGATTCAGAGGACCATCCTACCCATGCTAGATTACGGACACGTAATTTATAGATCGGCAGGTAAGGGTTCTCTCTCGAGAGGCTAGATGTTCTTTACCATTAGGCCATCAGATTTGCCACCATTGCTCTTTAAAGGACACATCCTCTATACTCCTCTGTAAACTGGTCATCTCTGTATATCTCTGTATCGCAAGTCCCACTAGTTGATGCTTATTTATAAAACCCTCTTAGGCCTCACTCCCCCCTACCTGTGATACCTACTTCAGCCCTTAACCTCCACATACAACACCTGTTCTGCCAGTCACATTCTGGTCCCCAAAGCACACACATCCCTGGGTCGCTCCTCTTTTCGGTTCACTGCAGCTAGCGACTGGAACAACAACTCAAACTGGACAGTTTTATCTCAATCTCTTCATTCAAATACTCAATCATGGACACTCTTACTGACAGTTGTGGCTGCTTCGCATGATGTATTGTTGTTTTGACCTTCTTGCCCTTTGTTCTGTTGTCTGTGCCCAATAATGTTTGTACCATGTTTTGTGCTGCTACCATGTTTTGCTGCTGCCATGTTGTGTTGCTACCATGATGGGTAGTCATGTGTTGCTGCCATGCTATGTTGTTGTCTTAGGTCTTTCTTTATGTTGTGTTGTGGTGTCTCTCTTGTCATGATGTGTGTTTTGTCCTATATTTATTGAAAATTAAAAATTCCAGCCCCCGTCCTTGCAGGAGGCTATTTGCCTTCTGCTAGGCCATCATTCTAAATAATCATTTGTTCTTAACTGACTTGCTTCGTTAAATTAAATGTAAAAAATATTTCAAAAAGCTTGAAAACTACTATGCTTTTCTTCACACTCATCAACTCATCAACTTTAGAACAGCAACCCCATGAGTCTCCTGTACCGCAGCTCTCCTAAACCAGTGTACTCAGAGACCCCGAGGCGATTCAACCTGATACGCTGTGTTCTTTGGAGCTCTATTGTTTGTTGATAATATCTGCAGTGGGGGAGGAAAGGAGGAGGGAGGGGAGAGTTTTCATTCTTGTCTGTCAGCTTGTTGCTCTGAGGCATGAATGAGCTAAAACAACTTTCCCATGCAGCAGTATTGGAAGTGGTGCTCACTGGTGGAGTACACTCAGCACACAGACTGCAGACTACATTGTTGTATTCAGTAGGCAGCAAAGAGAAGAAAACTGAGTAAAATGGGGAATTACCTGGACTTGTCCAATGAAAAATTCGAATCTTCGTATTGTGTTGTATGTGCGCTAATGAACACGCCCCTGAATTACCCCTGACCTTTAACCCTACATATGGGCAATTACCCAACAGGTTCAATTGCATAGATGCTATAGAGTTGATTGCAATTGGGGGGGGGGGGGGGGGGGTCAACGGAGGAATAGGTTGTTGTTTACTAATGGATGTTCTGTGTTCTCCTTTAAGACAGGGGCGGGCCTTATACAGGCGCTCACACACCTACACACCCCTTGCAGCAACTTACAATTGTGCGGATGGGAACATGTCAACCCCATTCAGAGTAACTGTTATAATTTTACATTTAACTTGGTACCACCACCAGCGTAGCTATGACAATGTATTCAAACATTCCCTACAGGCACCCAAATAATGATTCTCAACATTTTACCATCTTTCATGTACCCTCTTATTTTAAAATAACATTCTCCCTGTATTTTAACTCAAATTGAATTAAGAACTAATCCTTTCACAGCAGAAAATGCTGGGAGCTGAACCTGTGTGAATTTCCTTTGTTTGTGGCTTTTGCTTTGCTTGGCGGGTCATGCCGAGAGCCGGGACAAGCTGTGTTTGCACACTGGCACTGTCTGTGTAATTGGAACACACTGTAGCTTATTGTGGAGACCAAGTAAAATGTGTCCATTTCAGAGTGAGTTCAAGACACACAAGATGCAAGTCTAGTTTTTACTCCTCTTTCACGAGTAGTGAGCCTTTCAATGGTCACCCATGAGGAACATTGTGGATAAACAATTTCCGTCAAAAGTGGTGTTAATAGGACATGAAGTAGGCTTACTGGGCTTTGATTAATGTACTACAGTAGCAATGACGCAATCATAATTAAGACAGTTGTTTTCATAAACATTATGATACCCTGTGAATTCTTATTTGAGTAATATGCAAGTGGTAATAGTGAACAGTATGACATAATGGCACAATGAAGTTGTGAGGTTTGAAAATGGTTGATTAAAAGATAACCTTTAGCAGTATTTTCTCCTATAGCTCCACTTTGAATAACCTGTAATAAGTAAGAACACATCGATCTCAAACACTATACAATTAACAATATTTTTTTAACCTGTTGTTCATGAAAATACTGTAAGTATCATTATCTGGGATGTAAAAAGCAGCATTTGAAGTACTGCATGTATATTATTAGACAGTTTTACAGTGCTGCCCATTACAAAACAAAATATGTTTTCTAATCTGTGATGTAGAAAAGGAGACATTCTTCCAAAAGTGCAGATTTCAGGCATTTTGAGACCCACATCTGCTGGGAAGTGCTGACTTCCAAGGACTGGGAGGGGGGATTGGGGAAGCATGCATAATTCAGTAGGGGGAGCCGCGAGGTCAGCCTATTAAGGCGAGATAATGTGGTCAGATCCGGACTGCTGCTGGGACTGTAGTGACAAACATAGAAGGATAGGGTTTTTGCTAATATTCATTAGTGGGCTCTTGATGTGTGTGTGTGTGTGTGTGTGTGTGTGTGTGTGTGTGTGTGTGTGTGTGTGTGTGTAGAAGGATAGAGTTTTTGCTAATATTCATTAGTGGGCTCTTGATGTGTGTGTCTTGTGTGCCTGTGTGTGCGTACGTGTACATGTATGTGTATGTGCACGTGTATGTGCACGTGTATGTGCACGTGTATGGGAATATGTGCTGCAAAACGTCGCTTTTGTGGTTGTCTCTGTATCCTCCTACACTGCCTGGCTGCCATAGCTACACACACCCTCTCCCCCCCTCCCCAGGCCACAGCAGCCTGCAGGGTCACTGGGGCCAGCTGTGAGTCTGTCACTCCACAATCGGCTTAAATTTCACACCTCCTCTCCATCAGGCGTTAATCCGACCAGGGACAGCAGACCCCTACAGGCCCAGCTGCGTGAGTAAGAGCTGGGCCTCTGGCTTGGACCACAGCAGCCTTCTCTCCCAGCCTCCAAGGAAGAGGGAGGGTGCAACTTTCAATACCCATATGATATGATATGATATGATATGATGGCATGGTGGTGGTAGAGTAGATAAGGTTTATATTAGTGGTCTGCCTAATAGAGACAATTAAGATGATTAGGGAAGTTATTTGATTCCAAGGTGATTATGAAATTATAACGTAGGTGTGGCTATTATAAATGCATTGGTCGGCCCAAATCATTTGCAATGTCAAAATCGGTGTGAATTTTTGTCTGTCTTTTAATGGAAACTATATCAGTCAAAATGTATCAGATTAAGCAAGTTTTCTCTCGAAAATGTGATGAAAACACATACCAAGTCACTAATGTTTGTAAGCAAATAATACTAACAGCATATCAGTGGCGTGTATTCATGGATGCCAAGGGAAGTCAGGCTTCCCCAAAAAATGATCAAGAAATTATTACTTAAAAAAAAATCTTTCCTCTCTCTGTGTTTCATACATGTCTTCCAGTTCACCAAAGGCTGAATGTATCTCACGGAGAAAGCATCCAAGCAAATGAAACAGTGCCCTCTGTATGTGTAGCCCATCTATCTGATGCTGTCTGGTCAAAAAGAGGATGACATTGTTGCCGCCAGTAGCATTGAATGCAAGGGAAGCCAGCGAGCATTTGGCCTCAATTGACAAAAAAATATATAAAATAATAGCCAATCAGCATTGAGCTAAACTGAGTGAGCTCAGCTGTGAATGGTCCTGGCACACCAAAAAAAGTGTCAAGGGAAGCCAGTTTGGATTTGCCGTCACACCAATCAGATCACATTAGAATCAAAACGTAATTGACAGAAAACTTGAATTGTTGCATCTTCTTGTGTTGTTGCCCTGTCCTAAATTAGTCATAGATGGAGATAAGGATTTGGACTGGCGATTCTGATCCAACCATAAATGTATACATTGTGGCCCTGGCCTGAGAGGATGGAAGTTCAACATGTAGCTAGATGTAGTAACGTTAGGCAAATGTTAACTATCTGGCCTGGCGCAGCGTTGCCCATGAAAGGAAGTTAGGCTAGCGAGCAAGCATTTTAGCCAGGTTGCCTAGGACAGCAAAAACTAAAAGCATGTATGACAGAGTCGTAGACCATTTAGGCAACATGAAAGAGAAGGATGGCATTGGCGTCTCTCTACAAGTAGGGTGAGTCAAAATATTTTTTCTACTTGCATGAACACACAGACACACACACACACACACACACACACACTCATAAATCAGTACCATGGACAGCTGCATCATATTTAGCTTACTTTGATTGGACTAAATAATTGTTGGTATCTTTTGTCACTGTATTAGACTAAGCAAAGGTGATTAGAGGATTTTGAAATGATGCTGGAATAGTGGAGGCAGTGCCTGTTTCTTTGTGAATTGTGATAACTCTACATGGTTCTAGTTGTTCAGTAGTCGGAAAATGTCGGAAACATTAACTTGCTTGACCATGCTCTAAGTCATGTAACTGTTTGTTTGATACAATATGTTTTGTGGTTGCTGCTCTCCAGTTTTGTGATGAAACAAATGTGTGGTTTAATTTATTCTGCTGCTGTGTCTTCTTATTGTCTTGGCTTTAGGCATATATATCACAGTGTCAAGGCATATAAACGAACAGGTTCCCCGGGGATTTTTACCAAGCACCTCTACTGCAACATATACAAATTGGATACAGTTTTTATTACACATGTAGCAACTTTCAGTCAAAAATAGGAAGATTGCATGATGTTTTAAAATTCATGGTTTAGTAGGATAAAAAATCGAATAGACAAAAAATATATATCTAATTTTGGGGACCAAATATTAACAATCTTGCAAGATTGAGATGATCCCTAAAAAGTAACCTATCATCTGTTTCAAGGCTCCTCCCTCTGTGAATAGTGGGAGACTAGAAACCGAACAGTCACACAGACAGTTGGAGACAGATAATGGCTACACACTGACAACAGACGGATTTAAAATCTCTTGTGAGTAGCCGAGCTAAATTCTGGAAGCAACAACCTCTGCAAAGATATAAAGTAACGTATGTCGCCTGTCATAGGAAATAGTACAGTCGTGTATGCTTTTGTTTTATCCTGGAAAATAATCCAGTGGTCTCTAGTCTGCGTGTTTACTCGCGGTTGGAAAGTGGCTGTTGGAATTTATTTGGAATGGGGAACGACAAAGTTTGTAGGATGTTTTCCCATTTGCTGGTTCTGATTATTTTTGCACTTTTACCGCAAGCAGATGGTCAGTATGGTGAACGTGGAATGTCTGTTCCTGAACATGGCTTTTGCCAACCTATTTCCATTCCTCTCTGTACGGATATTGCCTATAACGAGACAATCATGCCAAATTTATTAGGGCACACCAACCAAGAGGACGCGGGGCTTGAAGTGCACCAGTTTTATCCGCTTGTGAAAGTTCAATGCTCTCCTGACCTGAAGTTTTTCCTCTGTTCCATGTATGCTCCCGTTTGTACGGTGCTGGAACAAGCACTGCCTCCGTGCCGCTCGCTCTGCGAGAGAGCGAGGCAGGGCTGCGAGGCTCTGATGAATAAATTCGGCTTCCAATGGCCTGACAGCCTCGCCTGTGAATCTTTCCCTGTTCACGGAGCGGGTGAGTTGTGCGTCGGGCAAAACGTGTCTGATAGAAGTGCACCTATTAATCCTACAGCGGATGTAACAGAATCACCTTATGGGCAGCATAGGACTGTAAAGGGACAGTTTAGATGCCCAGTTGCATTGAAAGTACCCCCCTATTTGAACTACCATTTTCTTGGGGAGGAGTATTGTGGTGCACCTTGTGAGCCCTCAAAACCCCATGGCATGATGTACTTCAATGAGGACGAGTTGAAATTCGCCAAGATATGGATTGGAATATGGTCTGTGTTATGCTGTGCGTCCACTCTGTTCACGGTTTTGACCTACTTGGTGGACATGCAGAGGTTCAGCTACCCAGAGCGACCCATAATTTTCCTATCAGGCTGCTACACTATGGTGTCAATAGTCTACATCGCTGGCTTCTTGTTGGGGGACAAGGTGGTTTGCAACGACCGCTTTGACAGCGACGTCAAAACTGTCGTACAAGGCACCAAAAAGGAGGGCTGCACCATTTTGTTCATGATACTTTACTTTTTCAGCATGGCCAGCTCCATCTGGTGGGTTATCCTAGCCTTGACGTGGTTCTTGTCAGCCGGGATGAAGTGGGGTCACGAGGCCATCGAAGCCAACTCGCAGTACTTCCACCTGGCGGCATGGGCGGTACCTGCCATCAAGACCATCACCATCCTGGCGGTGGGGCAGGTGGACGGCGACGTTCTGAGCGGCGTGTGCTACGTGGGCATTAACAGCGTGGACGCTCTCAGAGGCTTCGTTCTGGCGCCGCTCTTCATCTACCTCTCCCTGGGCACCTCGTTCCTTCTGGCAGGCTTCGTGTCGCTCTTCCGCATCCGGACCATCATGAAGCACGACGGCACCAAGACGGAGAAACTGGAGAAGCTCATGGTGCGCATTGGCATCTTCAGCGTGCTCTACACGGTGCCCGCCACCATTGTCATCGCATGCTACTTCTATGAGCAGGCGTTCAGGGAACAGTGGGAGAAGAGTTGGGTGAGTCGGACGTGTAAAAACTATGCCGTGCCATGCCCCGGGCACAATCACCTGCAGATGTCGCCAGACTTTACCGTCTTCATGATCAAGTACCTGATGACATTGATCGTGGGCATCACCTCTGGCTTTTGGATTTGGTCGAGTAAGACGCTGAATTCGTGGAGGAGATTTTATACAACACTGGCGAGCAATAAACAGGGTGAGACGACAGTGTGAGACCTTATACTGCTTGTTATCCCCTGAACATAGTATCACAGATACATGAATTGAAGAAAAGGCTACTGTGACACACTCAAACGAAAAAAATGTAAATACACTTTTCTGGAAATTTTTGTACGTATATTTGTATTTAAAATAGACCACACATTTGATTCTCATCAATCACACTTTGATCTAAAAGGAAGAAAAGCTCTTATCTAGTTCAATGAGGAGAATTGGACTGTATGAACATTTTCATTCATTCTATTGGTGCTCCATTGAACTTTTTCATGTCATCCCTTTAGTAGCGTTTCATGTGAACTATGGGAATATCTCAATTGCATAGTCCTTGTGTCCTCTCTCATCTTCTTCTTGAAACCCATTGGATGAGAAAGCCAGTGGTCCCTCCCCCCTCCCCTATGCAATTGAGATCTTCCCTATATTTGAGAAAAAGTCAACAAGGTTCTGTTGGACTTTTACTGTATTTTATGGGTCATAATGACCTTGTTCAAAATCAGTCTGTAGTCTGTCCACTATTTCAAACCTGGAAATTGGCCACTTTATAGTTTATTCTTGTTTCTATTGACATCTTTGTCTTACCATGTGTTTTCAGGGGATGTTTGAGCGTTCAATTGTCTTTCCCCATGTGTATTTTGTGTTTTGCTGATATTTTACCATTACAGTGAATGCAGACTGCTCCAAAAACATATTGGATTAGGGGTTGAGATCTATATCCCAATGTGTTAACAAAAGGCCTGTCGCTATTGAACTATTTTGAACATAGCACTCATTCAAAAGCCTTTTACTTATGGGGATAGCTCCAAAATGATTACCTTCTCTACCCACAAGCTACACAACTGGAATAGACTTTGACAATAATGGAATGCTCAGTCCCGTGCCTTTGTTTTAATGAAGAGTGTATGGGTGGAGTTATTGTGTTTGAAGTCCAATATCAGGCTGTCTACACAATTATCCAGCAGCTGTTGCTTTCTAGTCACCAAGGGATTGTTCTCTGGTGACTTCAAGTACATTATTCTGCTTAAATGGGTGAAAATGTACTAATGCCTCACCCCACATGGCATCCTTGAATAAAACATTCTCAACTTTAATGAGTCCTCCTCCTTAGAAATCGGTCACATGCATGCATGTTGCGCATATGTCATATTCGTTATTTTATAATGCAAAGCTTGTATCCAATTGTAAGTCACAGCTCTGTAATGGATGGTGTTTAGACAAGGGTTATTTTATAGATCCTTTCTCAAAGGTAATTCATTGAGCTCTTGCTTCCCTAACGCACAGAGGGTCGTGTTCATTAGGTACCAAGCAGTAGAAAACAGACACAGGGAGGGAATATATGGACTTGTCCAATAAGTTTTCCATTGCAAAATATTTTCTGTTGCATGCCCTAATGAACACAGCCATGTTGTTCACTTGTTCTCAATGATTCTTCATCTCCAGTGACTTTTTTTAGTCCAAGGCATCAATGCTGGTACTGATTTCTGTTTTAGCACTGTGGTATATTTTCTTACCCAGGTATTACATTTTCTTAATCAAAGCCATTCTTATGGCGCTGCGTTTGTAGGTCAATCTTGTTTTGTATGCTGACCAATGTTTATAAATTGCATATAATGTTCTACTAGCAGCCTTTTTCATTGTACCCATGTGTATATTGAACAGATAATCCTAGCATACCATCATTTTATATGAAAATAAAAGCTCCCTCCATTTTTATACACTAATCCTGGTTTGGAATTCATCTTTCTTTGTGGTGAAAGTTTTGAATTGCAACAGTTTCAGCTAAAATCTTGCCAATTGGGAAGTGTATACTGCCCTACCAAGCAAAAAGGCAGTAACTGCTCATAGTGTGGATTTGATTTACCTTGTTTTCACAGTAAGTTTATGCAGTTATTGCTAACATGACCCCCATTTTCTCCAAAACACAATACAATAGAGGCAGGATTCTTGTCCGCATGATTAAGCATATATTTAATGTATCAAAAATAACTAACTCATTTTTGACCAAATGAAAAGTTACTCCCTTTTTGCTTGGTAGGGCAGTATAGTGCGTTCTGCTTCCCTGTAGCTCCTGGTTGTCTTTATGTACAGTAGATAGTGTTACACTGTGTCAAAAATGTAGGCCAACAAAGGTAACTTGAAGCTTTTAGACGAAGAGCTTTGTGACACTATTTGTAACCGCTGACAGTCTAGTTGATTTACTACTGGGCAGTGTACTTTAGACACCAAATGGGGGAAAAAAACAGGGAAGCACTACCAAGACTTCATTTTCCGATACATAACATTAAATCATTTTTACAATTGTTTTCTCTAATAAACACAACCCTGGTGTTACTGAACAGAAAAGTATACTTTGAAAGAAGGTAATAAAGTATAGTGCCTATACCAGTGGTTCCCAAACTTGGGGTGAAATTGAAATGGTGTCCCCTGAGAGAGAACTTTCTTCTCTTCAAATGGATAGAAAATACAACTATGTAGTGTCAACCTAAGAGGCCTTTTACACTATTAATGTTTTCATGTCATTATGTGTTGGGACAGCCTGCTGGACCTAACACTGAATAGATATGAAACACCCAGCATTAACTAGGGTCTAGTGTCAATTTCAGAACAGCCTCAATTTGTCAGGGCATGGACTCTACAAGGTGTCCAAAGTGTTCCACAGGGATGCTGGCCCATGTGACTACAGTGTTTTCCACAGTTGTGTCAAGTTGGCTGGATGTCCTTTGGGTGGTGGACCATTTTTGATACACACAGGAAACTGTTGAGAGAAAAACCTTGGCCATTCACCCTCTGAATAGCACACATATACACGATCCTGTGTCCTCCCCTTCATCTACACTGATTTGAAGTGGATTTAACAAGTGACATCAATAAGGGATCACAGCTTTCACCTGGATTCACCTGGTCAGTCTGTCATGGAAAGAGCAGGTGTTCTTAATGTTTTGTATACTTAGTGTATATCAGTACTTTGACCTTCCAATGGCAGACATTTTTAAGAAATGTTAACTTTACACATATTTTGATACTTTTCAGCCAGAGAATGAACTTGCAAATGGTGTTGCAAATAAGGTAGGTTTTAGTCATTCATTTCTTTCACATAGTAGAATCAAGTCGGCTAATATTAGCAAATCAGACAAAAAGCTCTGACATTACTCTATATTTCATAGTTCACAAAGACGAAGTTGAATGGAGCTCGATTTTTATTCTATATTCATCATTATTCAGGACCTAGAAACTCAAATGTTTATCAAAGTTGTCTGGCTAGCCCACTTGTCTTACATCATGAAATTCCATTGGGTCTTGTACTGCAGAAAGGCTGCTTAAGGCACTGTGATATTTACAGCTGTGGTTACATTTCTCCATCCCTCAGCTTTATGGCAAAAAAGTGGCTGCAGTTTTGCTGAAAAACAAATGAATGATTGTGGCATTAATGTTCTCACACATAAAGCGCACTTGTGCTATCACATCCATGATGAACATATATTTCCTGATAGCACTCTGAAATGGAGTCAGTCAGTCAGACAGCCATGTTGGCAAGGCCGCCAAGGACAAGTGAGTCACTGGAAGGCTATGAAAAGAAGCCAGATACGTGAAATTGCATGGAACACACGGCACTGCCAAACATCTGTTTCCAGAAAAGATGTTGGTTTGGAAACAATATGATAAATCAAGCAGAGATAGGAACCGATGGCACACGACACACACTGAATGAAACAGTGGACAATCACCACACAGTACACCGCATAACTACATAGAATTGATTGTGTTTGGTTTATATGACAAGGTCTTTCTTGAAAAGTTTAGCCCCATCATTCTCCCCAAGCATTGACAAGGGAGACCTACAACTTCTCATCTATTTTTTTTAAAGAAATTCAACATTTTGAATGTTGACGTGAGGCGGCGGGTGGGTTCAGCCTCAATGCTTCCCCCAAACGAGCACCAGCCCTCATTAGTGTTCTCCCGAGTCCCTGAGCCACTGCTTACAGATGCAGGCTACCCAGCTTCCTACTCCCTGGAATTCATAGACAGCCCAACTATTGCTTCTGGTTGGAAGCTGAGGGGAATTGAGCCAAATGGCAGTGGACCAAGGCCTCAGCAGACTAAACTCAGTCTTTGTGGGGGGGGGGAACTTGATTAAAAATAGTTAATGCGCTACTTCCAACCCTACAGATGCTATTACACTGAGCAAACATATAAACGCAACATGTAAAGGGTTGGTCGTGGAGACCCGGGCGCCTTTTACGTTTTGTTGTTTTAATGCATTGTAAATCCGATGCACAACCCAGCACACCAATAACATTCCCAGGACATTCACTGACAGTTCTGATTTGGTTTTGACTTAACATTAGGATTATAACGCCCCAAAAACAGTCATAGATCATCTGTAAGCGGTCTATCAGTGGAGACAAGAAGCTGAGAAAAGGAAACTACTGTATTTCCTAGTACCTAATATCTTTCTGTAAAGGGGAGGGGGAAGCTGATGGGTTAAGATGAGAGAAGATGGTCAGGCTGAGTGTTTTACAGGCAGGGGCAGACCAACGCCCTGGGGCAGGAAACAAGTAATGACTGGAGTCAGTCATGTGTTTGTTCAGTCTGTCTGCGGTACTAGCATGCTCTCTCATCTCTCTATTTTTCTATCTTCTCTCGCTCCTATCTCTCTTCACCTTCTTTTTTCTCCCTTTCGATTATTTGTTCCACGCAAATATAACCCAAAGGATATCTGTTACAATTGATCTAAATTAGTATTATTGCACTTTTATGTAACTTCAATGTCTTGTCTCTATTTAAAACTACCCCATTGAACAGCATTGACTAAACTAAGAGAGGAAATAGTTTGAAGAAATAGTTCAATGCAGAGCCATGAAATGCGTATTCAGGTTTTGTTTATTGCATGTTCGATAACTCTGAAAGTAAAAAATTCAAAAGGCACTCGCACATCTGCGCTATCTTTGTTGCAAGTGCATGGTAACAGTTGAATAACATTTAGAATAAAGAAGAAACCTGCACACCGCTCTTGCTAGTATCACTGCTCTTTATTAAGCTTTACGTATTGGCCTCAAGGCCTTCGTCAGAGCCTTCGTCAGAAACTCTGAAAGTTGAAAGCATTTTTGTTAACTCTTTGGTGGGGCCCATGTGTTCTGAACAAGTAAATATATCATAGTTTATGTTTCGTATAGATTATAATTGTTTTAACATGTTGGGGGAGGGGAATTGTGGAAAATTGGGCTTGGATCCCAGAGTTCCAAGTACATGTTCATACTTAGAAATGTTAAAGGTTGCTTCATATAGTCCACAGGTGTTAAACTAATTCCATGGAGGGCCGAGTGTCTGCGGGTTTTCGTTCCTCCCTTGTACTTGATTGACGAATTAAGGTCACTAATTTGTAAGGAACTCCCCATACCTGGTTGTCTAGGACTTAATTGAAGGGAAAAAACAAAAACCTACAGACACTAGGCCCTCCATGGAATGAATTTGACACCCCTGCTATAGTTCTACTACTACACACCAAGCCTCTGCATATTAGCCACAACTGTTATTGTAACCATGACCTGAGGAGAACCAGGAAACAGATAGTTCCTGATCAGATGTGACCTTTTTTTTTGACAGCTGAGCAAAACATACATTTTACATAACATGCTGTGAGTAGGCTAAGGTTGTTACAGTACTGTAGCTTATGGATTTCATTGTGTGTGTGTGTGTGTGTGTGTGTGTGTGTGTGTGTCTACATTTCCGTAGAGGTTGTTTCCCATTCACTTACTACTGTGCTATTGATGAATTAGTGGAGCGTGTTAGGGGTGTTTGTGTTGCCATGGTGGGCCCTAACTCTATAGTTTAACTTCAAACCTGGTATTTTCCCTGCCACCATACATGTAACACCAATCAGCTCTGTTTGTTTTTGTAACATACCACATGGCATCAATCATCCCAGTTGATGCCGCCTTATGACATGTGATTTAGTATAATTACTTTTTGTCTGAAGATAATAATGTGCATTTTTGCAAAAACTGTTTTGTACTTTCTTCTGTCAAATTCAGTTTCGGTTTTAATAGCATAGGGAAAATGAGATAAACAGCACCGCGAATGATAACGTTGAATAATTTATTCACCATGAATACCGAACAATCTCCTTTTTTCCCTTTTAACTCCAATGAGCCATGGCCTTCTTCAGCGTCATACCTGAGGCATTGTCTCTCTTTCTCTAGAACGCCTCTAGACTAGTGTCACGTCCTGACCATCGAAAGCTGTTATTTTCTATGGTAGAGTAGGTCAGGGCGTGACAGGGGGGTTTTCTAGTTTAGTTTTTCTATGTTGCCATGTTCTAGTTTTGTATTTCTATGTTGGGTTTTGTTTGGGATGATCTCCAATTAGAGGGAGCTGGTCATCGTTGTCTCTAACTGAAGATCATACTTAAGTAGGTGTTTTTCCCACCTGGGTTTGTGGGAGATTGTTTTTGAGTTTGTGTATATTTCAACTCTGCGTCACGGTTTGTTGTTTTCGTGCTTTAGTTTATGTGTATGTATTGCATAGTTTCACAGTGAAAATAAAATGTGGAACGACACACAGGCTGCACTTTGGTCCGCTCCTTCCTACGACAACCGTGACAACTAGACAGCTACACACTGCTGTCTTGGACCAAAATTGGGATTTAGAACTTTGGCTATGATAAATTCCCATGTCTTCATTGTCTGTCAACTCCAGCTTTATCTGTTACCTTGTAATTTCATCAATTCAAATGTTATCATTACTTTTTCGAGGGTAATACAGGTTTGGCTGTACACAGGAATGCTATGTCATGAGTCATTATGAGAAAGTATTTTTGAAATGGGCAAAAAATATGTGTGTCTGGAATCTGCACAAAAACTGGATGTAACACACTCTAGGAGCTTATGCTGTTTTGGGGGCAACTTTAATGAAGTTAAGTTTGCAAAGGGAGGGTATATAACTGGAAACTTTCCAAGTTTACAAGTAAACTACCAGAATTTTGCTAACTCTTTGTGTGGCCTTATCACATGAAATATCCAAAATAATTCAATAAGATTATTTAAAAATATAAAATTAGAATGACAAAGCTGTTAAACATTATCCTAAATATAAACCATCAACTTAGTGGATACCATTGGTGTTAAATATGAGGGTTTCAGCATGAAATATCCTTTATATACATTTTTTACACACTTGTATTTATTTTAGTATGTCAATATGTATTTGTTGTCAGTGTTTTGGAGTCAAACTGGTGGCAAATGTGAAGAAAGTCATTAGTTGAAATTGAAAATTATGCCATTGTTGATATTAGATGCTTTTTCATTAATTGGGCTATTTTCTCTGGAACCACATGGTCTATCGACTGGAAACTCATGGAAACTGATATAAAAAATAAATACTATATGTGAATATATCCTTTCAACGTTATTAAAGTATAAATTACCAAAGTAACCATAGATTGCCATAGATTTTCTGTTAATTACCAAAATTACAGAAGATTACGGTAAATTTGGTCATTTACCGGTAGCTCTGCAAGCCTAAATCAAGTACTCCAGCTCCTATGGGCCTATTGCTCACTTGAGACCCATATGAGAAACGTTCAAGTAACAAACATATCCTGCTGATATAAATGTATGATGTTCGTGAAAGACTTGCACAGTTAGGATTAGATACAAAGAGTGTTCCAAAGAGAGTCTCTCATAATTCCAATCAGTGAACGTGGATTGCAATCTATAGCTCGACTGCCATGGTGCCAGATGGTTTGCCTTTAAGTCACTTCAAAAGTGTTTATTAGACAACAAAAGTTAATGAACTCTCATTAACACAGTTAATGCCCAGTGGGTAAGGGTATGGGGCATGAGAAGTTGGATAGTTGCTGTAAGCTAACAGATGTTGACATTTCCTAAGATACATTTACAGTTCACTTTGGTGGGAATGCTGTTGTGGATGTGTGTGCATGTTTTTATGTGTACGTGGGCATACGCAAAGTGTTACATCCACAAAAGAGAACAACAGGTGTTAATGTATCTCTACAAATAACATTGTCTCCCAGATCTTCAAATTAAATCAACAAATGCCCATTCAAAGATGTCCGCTCCTATATGACTCATTTCTGGTCTCCATTTCTGGTCTAGAAAAGCTCAACTGCTTTGTGATAAATGGCTTTGAGACAAATGGGTTTTTCACAAGCAGGTAACTGCATGATACCAGACCCTCTGTCATCTAATAGCCGGTGAGTTATGTCCGCTTTGCTTAAACACAGTGGTAGTGGCAGTGTCTGGTTTACCTTTCACTTAACCTTCAGAGTGACAGTCAATAGGTTCAATGTACCAACCAGCTTTGGTCACAAGATAAAGGAGGGTCTGTGTCTGCCTCCTCATGCATGAATCCTTATAATTTCTAAAGTCTGCTGGTATGTGGGATTTGGTGCATAAAAGAATCCCTGGCATATAATGTTGCATTCTTGTCTGGAATTTCAAAGACATTGGAAATATATGCTTATTTCCAAATTCATGAAATGTACTAATATTGCATTCTTAGTAAGATCAGTCTGTCCAAAATTAGCATCAAATGTAATTTGTTCTCATTTGACCAAGCTCAGAGGAAACTTTTGTTTGTCATCTTTATTATTCGTACTGCATGTAACATCTCAAGAATGCACAGCAGGAAATGGGATTGGATCAATGTATTGAACAATATAGGAAACATTATATATGAAACAAATAACCACAAACGTGAAACTACCTGTGTGTGTGTATATGTGTGCACATGCATCTGTGAGAGATGATTTTAGTGGTTTAGGAATGTGTGAAATATCCTAATTACATACCATGCCGAGACACCATCTTGAAAACACCTGTCAAATAAGTCCTTTCAGTACAGTGTTTTTGTTTACTTTCCAATTTACAGTAGTAACTCCAAGGACTCCAAACTATTGCAGTACAGTAACCACGGCCCTTTTCGCAATGCCACCAGGTGGCTTCAAAACGCACCTCTTTATCGCACTATTTATCTCATGTTTTATGTTTATTGTTTTTGAATGCACACACTGTGGCACTATGAATTGGTCATGTTGAGTCTTATCCTAGTTCAGCGAATATGGTGACAGGAGCCATAGAAAGGCAATATATCGTCCTCTGGACAACAACTCAATTTGTCAATCAACCAACAATGCAGTGCATTGTGTCATCACCCAAGCCTAAAGCGTTGCGTTACCAAGAATAGAATTAATAACATACGATATTACGGTAAAACTCTCTACATAAACAATGCTTTCAGATTACAGTGATGCAACTTTACTGTGCTCTGGGGCACTTGCATACAATAGACACTCGCTTATAGACACAGTAAATTGATTATTTTCCCACGCTTCGAACAGTCCACAGGTAGAGTTGCTTTGTCAGAAGATTATTCACTAGGCCCCACCCTTTCCCTTTAACCCTTTACTCAATTGGGGAACAGTCCATTTGCATTGGTACATGCATGCATTGTTTAGGTACGTTACTACTGATTGAAAGAAGGCAAATGCGACCTTGAGTTTGCTTTGCACTGTCACATCAAAGCTCTATCACAAACTGAATTAAGATGTTAAAGGAACATTAGGGCCAGGTGTTTTTCATGTCACGTGAAAAGGTCACAAACATTTTTTGTCTAAGTAAAGGTAGCAGTAAGAAAGAGCAATGTGTTATAATATCCACAAAAAATTATGATAATGTCCACTTGCATGATAACATGTACCAAAACAATATGGATATCTTACACAGTTACAAAATAATATGGAATGGCAAGAAAACATTTTTGTCATCAGAGTATTGACACTTGACAGTGGAACTGTGAAGAGGGTTAGAGCTCTTCCTTTTCCTCTTCAGGCTGGTTTTCGAAGAAGCTGTCAGCATAGTTCAACATCTGATCCAGAGCACTGAGTAGCAGGAGATCAGTGTTCTGATTCAGCTCCAGCTCCTGGCTGTAGTTCTTCACTGGCAGAATACCGGACACAGGAATGCCCAGGGATGCACTCAACTCCTGGATCTGAAACACACACACACACACACACCAAATGCAGTGTGGTTGACCACTTACTTTTATATACATAAATAACAATCTGCTCAAGACGTAAGAGACATTAAGGAGGGTAGGATTTAAGATTGGCAATGACAATTAAATAAAATGAGTCAAACGGCTCACCTTCCTTTGTATGTAATGGCTCATATAAACATTCTGCAGCTCTTCTGACACTAGGGGGCAGGCTTCGTCCACTTTGGTCATTATCACCAGTTGGGGAATACCTAGGACAAACATGCAGAACAAGAAAATGAATATGTCAGGATGTTTAAATAGGAGAGTATTCAATACAGAGTTACCCACTGAAATAGGATACACACTTGAAGCACCTTCTTATGAAGTGTTTTGAAAGATTAGTGGAATCTGTGTGGGTAGCTGGACAGGTAGGATGACTGACAGTGAGGGTGAACAGGTGGTCACGGGTCAGGTGACAGAGGAATGGATGAGACTGAGGCAGGAATTCCTTTAACCATAAAGTGGTATATTTACTGAGTAGTCTGTGGTGGATTCCTGGACGCACAGAACTTCTGGATTAGACGGAGTTAAGGAATAGAAAGCAGCGCGATCAGGCGATGGCGATTTCCTCCTTTTATGGAGTGGAGATCTGTCGGACATTTCCACCTGACCTAATTAAAGCGCTCCTGGCCCAGCTGAGTAAGTGGCAATGAATTAAAGGATTATTCCACCAACTCCATGGGCCTTTTCTACATGTTTCTTCCTAAGAAGGTGTTCCATATTTCTTTAGGAACAGGAGTTGAAAGCACCTCATATTCATAGAGCATTATGAAACTGTAGAAAAAAGCAATAAATCACACAATGCCCCTTATAATCACAATATACAGCATTCATGCAAATGAAATCCACATCCTCTTGTGCGTTTTTATTTTATTGTAGTTTCATAATGCTCTATGACACGCTTTATAAGTATATACAATATAGCAGTATGTACAAATATGTCAATTATAAGAAGGTTCATTGATTTGACACTGACTGTCCCTTTTCCAAACATATCGTCCACCATTCGCTCACCTATCTGATTGGTCTTCTTGCGAATGGCGGCAAACTTCTCCACAATTTTGGCAGACATCAGAGAGACTCTGCAGGCGTCCACCACGTACACTACACAGTGGATCTGATCCTTCAGACTGACATGCTTACGATACCCAGGTACATCTTCACTCAAGGGCGTCATGGGATTAAACTATAAATGACAAACATGGAGGATGGTTTTTTGGTTGGTTAGATTTGATCAATGGTGTATTCTCTCCTACTGCTAGTTTGCGTTGTTCCTCCAGACAAGTCTGCATACCTGGTAACGGTCCTGAACATGGCCTTTGTAAATGTTTACTATGTCCTCCATGTCCAAGCCAGCTCCTGACGCCTCCTCCAGTCCCATGGTGTCACACAGGATCAGGGGTATAGGCTCACCACGCTTCCCCGACTTGATGGTGAAGGTACGGAACTAGGGAAAGATAAGACAGTCAGCACGCACCTGGGTGGTTGGCAATAGTGGCGCGTGGGTAAAATCCCTGGGGAAGCCAAGCCAGGGGGAAAAAAGCCATATTACAACCTATGTATTGTGATAATTGCGTTGTTTGCTCTATAACCTGTTAGTTCATATGCATTGACACTGTGATATATAGGTCTAAGGTCGAGACAATAAGAAGACACAGTGGCAGAATAAATTCAACCACGCCTTCGTTTCATCACAAAACCGGAGAGCAACATCTGTCTGGTGAAGTCCACAAAACATATTGTATATAACAAACAGTTACAAGACCTAGAGCATGGTCAAGCAAGTTAATGTTTCTGACATATTCAGACTACTAAACAACTATTGATTTAGAACAACAGAGAGTTACCGCAAGTCGCAAAGAAAACAGGCACTGCCTCCACTATTCCAGCACCATTTTAACTTCAACATTTTAACAATCTAATCACCTATGTTTAGTCTAACACAGCGACAACTAAAAGATAACAAAAAACGATTTAGTCCAATCAACATAAGCTAAATATGATGTGGATGTCCATCGTAGCCTAGTGATTTGTGTGTGTGTACGTGCAAGTAGAAAAAACATGTTGACTTACCCTACTTGTAGAGAAACTCCAATACCATCCTCCTCTCTTTCATGTTGCCTAAACGGTCTATGACTCTATCATACAGTACACACTTAGTTTTTTGTTGCCCTAGGCTACCTGGCTAAAATGCTTGCTACCTAGCCTAACTTCCTTTCATGGGCAACGATGTGCCAGGCCAGATAGTTAACATCATTAGCCTACTACTACATTTAGGTACATATTGAACTTCCATCCTCTCAGGCCAGGGACACAATGTCTGAATTTATGGTTGGATCAGAATCACCGTTATAATCATTGGCCAGTACAGAGAATGATGTAAAACCACAAGTCCAAATCCCTATCTCCACCCATGGCTAATTTAGGAAAGGGACAATTTTAGCTAGCTCTGATGCTTTCTCTGGTGAAAAACATTCGGCCTCTTGTGAAGTGAAGGAAATGTATTAAACACAGAAAGATGAAAGATACAGTATTTATTTTATTTTTTTTTCCTTGGTCAATTTTTGGGAGAAGCCTGGCTAACCTTTGGCATCCATTATTACACGCCAATGGCACGGGACCAACACACACATACACAATCAACACACACATACACAATCAACACACACATTAGATGTGGTACCTGGTCAAACTGACATAAGAAAGGACCCACCCATGCACACACACACACACACACATATTACCTGGGTGGTCAGGCTGGTGCCTGCGCTGCCACAGATGGCCTGACTGGTCATGTTTCCTCTGAAGATAGAGTTGACAGAGTTGAAGAAGCTGGACTTGCCAGCCCCAACAGGACCCACGAGGAGAACCCGGGCCTGACTCACTGACTTGACATCAGGCTTATAGTTCTTGATTTTCTCCATCAACTGCCGTTTCCTCCTGGAAAGTCAGAAAGGTGCAGGGATAGTTAAGCACAATGTAATGTAGTGTGTGTGTGTGTGTTTTTTTACGGTTATGCTTAAAGTCAGCATTACATACTCTGAGGTCCACTGCATGTTTCTCCAAGGCTTTGTCAAACAACCTCCCAAGTCTGAATGGGGAGAAATGAGTTTGAATTATCTTTCACAAAGGTAGGATTATTTAAACATTTTGGGCATAGTCATTTCAGAAAATGTTCAGAATATATCTGCAGTAATAGTGGAATGATAGTGTTTCACAAAGAAATTTGTTTTGAATGCAGCCTAGTGCTAGGTGAATTGCAACAGCACTAGGCTTCATTCAAAACAAATCTCCCCCTTCTCCGCATCCCATTTCCCGTAACATGGCGGAGACTCGCGCTAGAGCCTTTAACCTTCGGTTTTGGTCCACCAGCTTTAAACTTCTGTAAAAGCGACACTTGTTGTTATTGAAAAGATATTTCAAAGTGATTTAGATGATACAATTATTCCCTACACTATTCAGTGCTTGATTTCTATCATAAAGTGAAATGGAGTGAACAGTGTAGAATTTTAGCAACCAGGAAATGTTAGAGCGGTTTCCACTAGATAATACAGTCACAAAGTCAGAACGGCCTTCCCATTTTGACAACAGATGCCGCTCCGGTGGGAGAAATCAATAGGAGAATATCACAGCCAATCACAACACTGGTGGGTAAGTAATACTGTGAAGCACTATAATTCCACTATTACTATATTCTGGATTTTCTTTTAAATTACAATGCAAAAATAAAAATAGAATGTGTAGCATCTTTAAAACATATGTTTGTTATTACAACAACCGTAGACATGTAGGCGTGACATTGTTTCAAAATGTAAAACAAGATTGTGCACTGAAATATCTTCTGCGGTTATGTCACAGGCGTCGATGAAAGGTGACCCAAAACGCAGCGGGTATAGTGCTCATCTTCGTAATTTATTAAAGAGAGTGAACACTTAAACGAAAATAACAAACCGACAATCAACAGTTCTGCAAGGTACACAAACCACCCACAAAAACACAGGAAAAACAGGCTGCCTAAGTATGGCTTCCAATCAGAGACAACGAAAGACACTTGCCTCTGATTGGAAGCCATACCTGGCCACACATAGAAAAAGAAAACTAGAATATATCCCCTGGAAACAAACAAACCCCAAAACACACAGAAACAACACCCCCTGCCACGCCCTGACCATATTACCATGACAAATGACCCTTTGACTGGTCAGGACGTGACAGGTTAGGAGCCGCTATACTCCTAAGTAGGTATGTAAATGTCACTCACCCTCCACTCTGTACACCTCACATTCAGTCAGCTGCAGGTCGTCGCCATGCATATGTGCTGCATCAAAGTTGTAGCTGTTCCCTGCATTATATTGGACTGTAGCTGTGTCATTGAACAGAAACACCAAGGCACCAAAATTCGGGCCAGTGTTTTCATCTGTGAAACCATACTGGCCATTGGCACTAGACACACGCAGTGGATGTTTTCTTTCGTCATTGATGCTGTAGAGGAAGGCTTTGTCGTCATTAATAGGCTGTCCATTCTGAGTGTAGTCTTTGCTGGTGTAGGCTCCGAACAGGAAGCCAGCCTTGTTGTAGGCAGCGACTACAGTGGGTCCCTGGCTGTTGCAGCGTGCGTGAAAGGCAGCTGCCGTGTAGCCTTGGACACTGGCTTTGTAGAGCAGACTGAGTCTGACATGGCCGAACAGAGAAAGCAGCTTCTTCTCCTGATCACCTGATAGACTGGATGTTACCACACTCATGATGACACCCAGGAGGTTTGGTAGGAAAGACTCCTGATAGGAAAGACATAAATAAGTCATGTGCAAGGTTAAAAGAAAAACATCAAAATCCTAAGTCTGGTTCTGCTGATACCTTTCCTGGCCATGTGGCTTGACCATACAGGACAGCCTCTGCCCTGGTTATACAACCAGGGCAGAGGCCTTCCTGCATGGTCAAGCCACATGGCCAAGAAAGGCGACAGCAGAACCAGACTTAAGATGTTGGTGTGACATTGTTTCAAAATGTTAAACAAATATATTTTTACACATTATGTGTGGTTTGGAGCCCTGGACTTACTAGATTTACACATCTAGTTTTTCTGGATCTATGTCAAGTAATGCAAGGCGAAGAAATGGCACAGCAGTCATTTTGGGAGGGGGTGTGGATGACCACACACCATAGCAGTAGGTTGGAAAATAGCACTCACCCTCCACTCTGTACACCTATTTAATTAGCAAGGCCTCGTGGCAAGCTTGAGGTTTGTTCCAGCTTTTACTTTCAGTTCCAGATTGTACTTTCCAAGATGTCTTATAGACATCTCAGAAAGTACAAGCTGGAAACGAAAGTATAACAGATTGTACTTGAAAGTACTAGATGGACCTGAAAGTAAAAGCTGGAACCAACTTCAAGCTTGCTATGTGGCCTTGCTATTGAAATCAAAGCTACTAAATGGTCAAAGGTGTATTTTTATATTATTTAAAGCTGTTCAATGGACAGTTAAACATACCCACTTATTCTAAAATCATATAACTTAGAAATGCCTCATGAGCTCAGTACAGCTGTCTTAATCCATCATAACCCATAAAGTTGTTTCAATGTTTGCAAACAATATCTTTGTAAACAAACAATGTATAGTTTCAAAGCACTATTTTAATATAACTTTTATCTCATGGTCTACCCTCCATAGCTTTATCTAAGAGGGTAGACCATGAGATATGGTCTACCCCCCGTCCTTCAGCTTTATAGCAAAAACAAGGCGGGCCACCATTTGACTGAAAAACGAATCAAGGATTGTGCTTTTAATGTCAGCTAGCTATATGTTTAACAGTACAACAGGCACACTGCGCAATTAACACACAGAAGGGAATCAGGTCCTTGACCAACTTACCTGCAAATTATCCAGATGGACTGTATGTCTCTCCGTTTAGGCAAACAACCAGAGTGAAAATGAAACATTCTATCCTTGACTTATGAAAAGGAGGCTGTCTACATTTCAGGGACTTTCCAAAAGAGGAAGAAACGGTGCAGGAATTCCCACATGCATAAACGCCCCAAATTGCGGGCTGCAGTTGCACACGATTGGGAGTCCTCTGGGTTCTTAAGTTTCACTTTCACTTTTATAAGTTTAACTTCTAAAGCTAAAACACCCTGAAAAACTGCCAGTAGCCAAGCAGCGCCTGCTGTCCCAGCAGTGTGTTCAGGGACCACCTTGTGTGGTGGCCTTTTCCAATTCAACATGTTGATTGTTGTCCCCTCCAGTCCCTACCTACCCAGTCCCCAGAGTGTGTGGCGGGCCGGTGAAAAATATTGAGGGGTTGCTGTTATGGAAGTTGCACAGACCCATGACCGTCAGAAAGCCTCTATACCATCCCCATCCAAGATGCTAATGAGCTTTAACAAGGCCTGATTCGAGGCATGTGCGTGTCCCTGAAAATCTGTGGGCAGATAGTCGGCAATGGGACAGACAATGTGCAGAAGAAAAACACAGCTAGCTCTTTTGGTTTTGTCGGATTGGATTTGCAATTTGTAGAAAGCAGTTTACAGATGCCCGTGTTTGTTTGGTCTTCATCCCCGTGTCTTTACACGGCACACCATAATTTGGGGCTGAATAAAAACCATATTACGCATTCCTGCGCCTGTCTCCCGAATCTTTGTTACCAACGTGACACAGTGTCTGTTGAAAAGCAGACTGAACCAGATGTTCCTCTTTGATTTAGCCTGTGCTTAGCTCTATTCTGTTTTTTTGTCCTAAAAAAAACCTCCCTAGTCCTTGCCGATGACAAGCATACCCATAACATGATGCAGCCACCATCATGCTTGAAAATATGAAGAGTGGTACTCATTGATGTGTTGTGTGGGATTTGCCCCAAACATAGTGCTTTGTGTACAGGACATAAAGTTAATTTCTTTGTCACATTTTTTGCAGTTTTAGTTTAGTGCCTTATTGCAAACAGGATGCATGTTTTGGAAAATTTGTATTCTGTACAAGCTTTCTTCTTTTCACTCTGTCATTTAGGTTAGTATTGTGGAGTAACTACAATGTTGTTGATCCATCCTTCACCAATCACAGCGATGAAACTCTATAACGTTTAAAAGTCACTATTGGCCTCATGGTGAAAACCCTGAGCAGTTTTCTTCCTCTTCGATAGTAACTGGGTGTATTGATACACCATCCAAAGTGTAAATAATAACTTCACCATGCTCTAAAGGGATATTCAATGTTTGCTTTTTAAAATTTTTATCCATCTACCAATAGGTGCCCTTCTTTGCGAGGCATTGTAAAACCTCCCTCCTCTTTGTGGTTGACTCTGTGTTTGAAGTTCACTGCTCGACTGAGGGACCTTATAATTGTATGTGTGGTGTACAGAGGTAGTCATTTAAAAAATCATGTTAAACACTACTATTATCGCACACAGAGTGAGTCCTTGCAACTTATTATGTGAATTGTTAAGAAAGTTAAGGCTTGCCATAACAAAGGGGTGAATATTTACTGACACAAGAAAGCTTTTCATATTTCATTAATTTGTCAAAATTTCAACAACAAAAAAAGGGGGGTATTGTGTGTAGGCCAGTGACACAAAATCTCAATGTAATACATTTTAAATTAAGGCTATAACATAACAAAATGTGGAAAAAGTCAAGGAGTGTGAATACTTTCCGGCTCTGTATATTAGGATGAGCTTTGTCTAAAATACAGTACATACTGTACATATTGAGTAAGAAACAATATGTAAACAGTATATGAAGTGACCTGTGAATGTAGTTTTGTGAATGTAGTTGTACGCTATATGGCTATATTAACAACCCATACAATGTCAAACAGGAATAGCTGAAGCTGGACCTAAAGTTTCTGCAGGACAAGCGGAAGATATTATGGAGTGAGAGGAAATATAAGCATATTATTCAACACACAAAGGTAAGTGTATTGTAAATTGAAGACCAAAAATAAAATAAAAATATAGTCCTTTATCTGAAATAAATTGAACATACTTCTTTGCTTTGCGCTTTTAAAATGTGTGTTTTCTATTAATTGTTCTAAAATGTTCTATGTATTCTTCTAGTTTTCTACCTTTCTACCAAAATCATGATATTTCCAGCCCCAACCAGGTATTTTCGTTAATTAAGATGCTTCATTGTCATAGACACAATTGGTGGACACTGAGAGGCAGATAAAGTTGGAGTTTGAGAAGCTCCACCAGTTTCTGAGAGATGAAGAGAAGGCCAGACTAGGTGAACTGAGGAAGGAAGAGGAGCAGAAGAAAGATTCTATGACCACAGAAATGAAGATCATTCACGACCAAATCTCACCTCTTACAAAGAGTATCACTACTTTGGAACAAGAGCTAAAGCAGGATTTGCGCTTTCTGAAGGTATGTACATAGTAATCCCAAATCTAGACTACAAACATTGTATGTGGCATCTGTTAGTTAGGAAAACAGACATGCAATGCTTGCAGTTCAGTTTGAGGGTAAGGATTAGATAATCTTATCACCACAACAATATGCAGTGCCATCAGTATGATTGTGGATAACCATTCCCCCAAAAGAGCTGGTGCTGATTAGAATAGAGGGACATTGCTGCAGCTGTTGAGATAGGATCCATTATGATGATGGCTTCAGATTTGTTTTCTTGTCTAAGGTATAATCAATCGGTTATCTCCATAAAATATTCCAATGTATTCTTGACTATATTCTAGCATAATATCATTAGAATTGTGTTTTTTTTTCTTATCATTGCTAGAGCTACAAAAGCATCCAAATGAGGTATGTCCAATGTCTTTTATTTCCCAAATATCATACAGAATCTGTTTGTTACTGATATAGAGAACTGACTCTTCTTACACATAAACGATATGGCCTAAAAATCCCATCTCAAAATGTTAATGGATGGTGTTCATGAATTGCTGGAAGAAGCTTGGTGCCAAGCTCAACTCGAGTACAATTGTACTGGAACACACCAATGTGCATCATGAATGAATGCAATGATCGAGCAGAAATTCGAAATCAAGCGGCCATATTGGATTAGCAATAAATCAAAGCATACTCTTAATTGATAAGTGCTACTCCTAATTTGATCAAAAACCATATGGACAGTAAGTACAATTATAAACCAACCAAACTACCTGAAAGGATTGTGTAGCTCAATGACTTGGTTTGAAGTATCTCTGAGATGATTTGGGCATTGATTTAAAACATGTTGATATCAGGTTCATTGATTTCCATTGTTTTTTGGTTAAAATGCTAACATTACTGATTAGGTCACTTTCCTTGTCCAGTGACTCCTTACAATGTAAGTAAACACTCACCCATTATTATCCTTTATAGTTGTTGGGCCCAGCTGCAGTGCACACCACAGAATCCAAAGATTATATCGGGAGTGCTCATACATGTGGCCAAAAAAGTCCTGGGTAACCTCAAATTTAGACTCTGGGAGAAGATGCTGGTGATTGTTAACCACAGTGAGTAACACTGAAAAGAGAATATGTTTGTGATTAATATGATGCATTGTCGTTGATAGAGTAGGTTAAACATAACATTTTATTTGTGTCACAACTTGTCATTATAGTCAGTTTTCATGATGTAGCTATACCAAAGAAAAGTTATACACTATATGGAACTGACAGCGTATTTCATTATCTTTAAGCTCCTGTGATTCTGGACCCCAATATTTCTCCCAGCTTTCTCACTTTGTCTGATGATCTGACCAGTGTGTGAAACACAGGCACGCAGCAGAAGCTGACAGATCATCCGGATCGATGCACGTTTAACGCAAACGTTTTGGATTCTGAAGGGTTCACCTCAGGAAAGCACAGCTGGGAGGTGGATGTGGGGAACCACCCAGTGTGGGTGTGGCTAAAGAGTCAATCAACAGAAAAGATAGGACATTCATAAAACCAAAATATGGAATCTGGGCTCTAGGTTTGGAAAATAGTGAGTATACAGATCCAGAGGCTAAGCTTCATGCTCTGAAGAGCAGACCCCAAATGATTATGGTGCAACTAGAATACCGCACGAGGGGGGTGATTGTCCTTCTATGACCCCTGTGACATGTCCCAAATCTACACTCACAAAGACACATTCAATGAAAGACTCTTCCCATACTTCTCTATTGGAAAATGTAAAGACGCCAGTAAACCTGGATTTATCCAGATCTGCCCGTCAAAGGTGTCTCTAAAAGTGATGTCATTGTGAAGTTAACAGAGGTATTTTTCAAATATTAAGTATCTTAGAAAGCCTTTCTAGTGGGATACGGGATGTCATTCCTTGTAAAGATTCAATAAAAATTTGATGAAATGTAGTATTTCATATTTTGTAGAAATTCAACAAATTCATAATTTAAAGTAATTGAGGAATATCATTCGAACGTTTGAATAATTCAAATATGCAGAGTTGGTGTCATTTGAAAACTTACCAAGTGCTTCAAAAGAGTAGTATGCTAACTTAACGTTAATGACAATCTATTCTAGTTTAATGACAATCAAAGGCATGTTTTAAAACTCTGTGGGTCATGAATGAAGAGTTTGGTTTCTCCTCTACCACACTGCATGCCATTTCCCAATTTCCAACGAACGAGAAGTAAGCAGGTAGTTTGTTTACATTCAATTCACTTCAGCGCTCTATCACTGTGGGAGGACGTGCAGTTTGTAATGCCATGCAATATATAGCAATACGCTAGATGGCGCCATTCACTTTCTATAAGAGGTTTATTGGTATAAACTGAGAATATTTGTGTTATTCCTGCCTCCTTGGCGGGTATTTATACACATTTCTGTAATTCACCCTGCATTTTCAGGTCAGATTTATAGGCTATAGTTGGCTTTCTTTACCATATGACAGAGTTGTATAAGCGTAAAGTTATGCTGCTGTATGTTTAAAGGCCCAGTGCAGTCACAATTGTGATTTACCTGTGTTTTATACACTGTTCAAAAAAATAAAGGGAACACTTAAACAACACAATGTAACTCCAAGTCAATCACACTTCTGTGAAATCAAACTGTCCACTTAGGAAGCAACACTGATTGAAAATAAATTAGGCAATTAGCAAGACACCCCCAATAAAGGAGTGGTTCTGCAGGTGGTGACCAGAGACCACTTCTCAGTTCCTATGCTTACTGGCTGATGTTTTGGTCACTTTTGAATGCTGCCGGTGCTTTCACTCTAGTGGTAGCATGAGACGGAGTCTACAACCCACACAAGTGGCTCAGGTAGTGCAGCTCATCCAGGATGGCACATCAATGCGAGCTGTGGCAAGGTTTGCTGTGTCTGTCAGCGTAGTGTCCAGAGCATGGAGGTGCTACCAGGAGACATGCCAGTACATCAGGAGACGTGGAGGAGGCCGTAGGAGGGCAACAACCCAGCAGCAGGACCGCTACCTCCGCCTTTGTGCAAGGAGGAGCAGGAGGAGCACTGCCAGAGCCCTGCGAAATGACCTCCAGCAGGCCACAAATGTGCATGTGTCTGCTCAAACGGTCAGAAACAGACTCCATGAGGGTGGTATGAGGGCCCGACGTCCACAGGTGGGGGTTGTGCTTACAGCCCAACACCGTGCAGGACATTTGGCATTTGCCAGAGAACACCAAGATTGGCAAATTCGCCACTGGCACCCTGTGCTCTTCACAGATAAAAGCAGGTTCACACTGAGCACATGTGACAGACATGACAGAGTCTGGAGACGCCGTGGAGAACGTTCTGCTGCCTGCAACATCCTCCAGCATGACCGGTTTGGCAGTGGGTCAGTCATGGTGTGGGGTGGCATTTCTTTGGGGGGCCGCACAGCCCTCCATGTGCTCGCCAGAGGTAGCCTGACTGCCATTAGGTACCGAGATGAGATCCTCAGACCCCTTGTGAGACCATATGCTGGTGCGCTTGGCCCTGGGTTCCTCCTAATGCAAGACAATGCTAGACCTCATGTGGCTGGAGTGTGTCAGCAGTTCCTGCAAGAGGAAGGCATTGATGCTATGGACTGGCCCGCCCGTTCCCCAGACCTGAATCCAATTGAGCACATCTGGGACATCATGTCTCGCTCCATCCACCAACGCCACGTTGCACCACAGACTGTCCAGGAGTTGGCGGATGCTTTAGTCCAGGTCTGGGAGGAGATCCCTCAGGAGACCATCCACCACCTCATCAGGAGCATGCCCAGGCGTTGTAGGGAGGTCATACAGGCACGTGGAGGCCACACACACTACTGAGCCTCATTTTGACTTGTTTTAAGGACATTACATCAAAGTTGGATGAGCCTGTAGTGTGGTTTTCCACTTTAATTTTGAGTGTGACTCCAAATCCAGACCTCCATGGGTTGATAAATTGGATTTCCATTGATTATTTTTGTGTGATTTTGTCAGCACATTCAACTATGTAAAGAAAAAAGTATTTAATAAGATTATTTCATTTATTCAGATCTAGGATGTGTTATTTTAGTGTTCCCTTTATTTTTTTGAGCAGTATATATATGTCCACATTATGAGGTTGGAATAACACTATGGAATTGTTAAAATTATGATAATTCCCTTTGAGTGTAAGCGCTGTTTGAAAAGACTGCCTGAAATTTAAGCCTGTTTTGGTGGGAGGGAGTTTTGGCCTGCCTGGTGACGCCAATAAGAAAGAGTTCCAAACCTTTCCACCAATAACAGCTAGTTTTCAGATTTCCCCTCCCCACTCAGATCACTCCCAGACAGACCAATCAAAATTCTTGCTTGAGAAATTGTTCTAAGGCACCGCATCTCAGTGCAGAGGCGTCACTACAGACCCTGGTTTGATTCAAGACTGTATCACAACCGGCTGTGATTGAGAGTCTCATCGGGCGGCGCACAATTGGCCCAGTGTCGTTAGGATTTGGCACGGGTAGGCCGTCATTGTAAATAAGAATTTGTTCTTAACTGACTTGCCAAGTTAAATAAAGAAACAATTCTTATAATTTTTCATGCCAACTTTCCAAGTTTCTATTGTCATGTGCACAAGTACGGTGAAATGCCTTTCTTTTCCATTACCGCAGCACGCCGCTGTCAGCTGTCCAATTCAGTTCCAATCGATGAAGCTCAAGGGTGCAACAGCAGGAAGAAGTATCAGCCTCTATCTCTTCACCTAATTTATTTTGGGATTTCAACCAGATACTTTTTGGTTACTGGCCCAATGCTTTTTACCACTAGGCTGCCTGCCAGCCCAGTGAAAAAGGTTGGAATTCAGTTCATAGAGAGTTTATTTCTGTTTACTTGATGTATGGCTTCTGTATTGGTGATCCAGAAAGGCACCACACTAATACATATGGTTCCAAGATGGAGTAGCAGTTGGACGTGTGTTTTGTCATGTCCCGTCCCATGTAAATATTGTTTTTCCGTATGTATTTTAATCTCACTTTCCATCTACGGACTGAATATACTCTCCTGCAACCCACCTCACCCAATGTGGTACGGATCTGCTATTTTTATACTTTAGAACCGGAACCCCCATCAGAAGCTAGCCAGCTAACTAGCTAGTAGCTAGTAGTCAGTTAGCCACTGTTAGCGGTCTTCACCGTTAACTCGGACACCAGCAAGCCTCAGCTTGTTAAATACCTGCCAGTCTGCACAGCGCAATATCAACCCTGAGCATATGGACTGCTTTTTCGCTACCACATCTCCGGATTCCTACTGCAAGCTCTGAACCTTTACATCGGATCATCGCAGCTACAGTGGTTCCTCCTTTAAAAGTTGCGTCATACTGCGGCACACCTTGCATGCTGCTGCAGCATAATGTGGCACGTCTCAGCCATTTCTTTTGTTACTGCAAGTTATTGCTAGTTTGACCACCAGGGGGCATCTTTGAGAAGCATTTGATAGAAATCTGTATTGGCATTACCAGAGAATTTAAAACCTTTTTTGTAATAACATAGTATATGGGATTGATTTTAAGAAATTTGGCTTAATGAATTTTATTAATATTATGGTGTTTCCATTCAGAGAAAAATTGTCAATACAGTTTGTCAATTCAGACCGTTTCGCTCTCGGAGCGCACACTGGACGTTCGGGCCGAGGAGGCTAGCTACTTCCAGACACAAATGAGACCACTCTGACCATTTTACTCGCCCTAGTAGAGCTGGTAAGGCAGTTTTCATGTTAAGCAGAGTGTTGGTGACTGTAAATGTGCTGCTGGAAACAATTTAATTACGCTTTTTTCCCGACGTTTACTGACACCGGCCATATCCAATGGGGTTGAGCACTTGTAAAGTAATTATTCTGCGCTCTGGTACACTCAGACGAGAGTGCTCTGAAATCCGTGTAGATAGTAGGCTGGACACATGACATTTTTATCAATGTTCTTTTCTGATACAAAACTAGTTAATTGCATCCGCCGTGGAGCCCAGTTTCATAATATGACCATATTTCCCAGCTGCTTGCCGTTGATTTGAAGTAATCGCGAAACAACAGGCCTTATTTTTGTGCATTTTTCACCCTGCCAGCTCCTATTAGTTCTATTGAGCACCGTGGCACCAACTCGCCTTCCGAACGTTCTATTCCCAGCTTATTGTTCAACGTCACAATGCCTGCTTCGCTATTGTTGGCAATGAGACCTGCTCACGTTGTTTTATAGTTAAAATGTAAACAAACAAAAATAATATTGGAACTCTGCGGCATTCCCATTGTTTCCTATGGGGGAAATATAGGCATGTCTGTCTATTTCGTCAAATATCTCGCAATGTGTATATTTAGATTTTTTCGAGTCGGGTGTAACCGGTGTGGAATGGCTAGCTAGTTAGCGACACAAAGGAAGTCAAAGCGGACACCTATGAAGATGGCATCTCAGGTAAGCAGCACTGGGCTGTATTGACGTATCCTAAAAATCTGCTGCTTTAGATGGAACGGTCATATCTCAGTTATTGTTTCATATCTATAAAACATAAGCTGTTTTCTTTACTTTCAGAGAGCGAGCTGATCAAGGGGTCGAAAATGTAGATATTGCCAGATGTTCACTGTCCGAGGAACAGGCCGTGGAAGCTTTATTGCTGGCAAAAGTGTCCATAACCAGAGGTAATTAAACTGTTCTGTGTTCTTTTTCTCCATCTCGGCCTGTCTTGTTGTACCTGTCTTACATGCATTAATTTAAAAAACCTTAAAATGTCAGCTGCTAATTTTCAGATTTACACCACGTGAACACAGCCATTTTCACTGGACTATCTGTTGCTGCCAAGTCATGATTTCCCTGGGGGTTAGCCTTGCAATAACCAAGTGGTGAGACACAGCCTTCTATATTTAAATGATACAGGTAACTGTCTCCATCACATACAGTATCTTCTATTGACATTATCTTCTATTGTTTGTCCTCATGTGTCTGTTTTTCAGCATAAAGTACTCTGTAGCCACTTAGTGTGAAGACCAGGTGAGACAACACACACACAATAACAGTCTCTCTTCTTCACTTCATCCCTCTCCCCCTTCTCCCTAAATCCTCTAGGTTATATCAGCTGTTTTGGTGAACCCCTCCCGCATCTGAACTGGCTGACACAGAGTGCACAGCATGATCATAAGTAAGATGTCACTTGGTCGGGTCAACAGAAAGTATTATTAAAGAGATGCTTTACAATGAAATAATAATAAATTAGAATAAAAAAACAAGGCTTAATCATGCTCTCTCTATCCATCTGTCACTCGTCTTCAGGTATGTTTTGATGTGAGAGAGGAAGCCAGTCCCGTCATCGCCACCTCACCCGCTCTTAAGATAACCTTCGGGCCAACTGGGGGCCCAAGGCTGGTTAGGAGACAACGCAATTGTGATGAACTGAGAGAATATTAGGGTAGCACTGTAATTCATGAATCAAATGCGGTCTTCCACTGTTCTTAGCTCTTTCCCTTTCTGTCTTCTACACCTCTCTCCCCACCTCGCCTTTCTTCCTTTATAATGCACACCATATGTGCTTTGAAGTACAGATTGAACTTGTATTTATAATATTACAATTATCATAATTATAATGCATTTATGTATTTATACACCTGGATAATGAACTTCTTTCAATAAAGCATTTCACATTTTCCACTGGTTGAAATTAAGTATCTCATTGAAAAACTATCCTGTGTCCTCAGATTAATGCAGATGAAGGGAGTTAGATATGCATCGTTTTTTTTCTGTATAAATGAATTACAAATCAATCATGTTTGTAGTACATAGTTACAATGTGTAATCATTGATGTCCCAGGAGCAGGAGTGGCAAACACTGTTGAAGTGTATAATTGTAATAAATACATGCAGACACAGCATCATTCAAATAATGGAGTTTGATATGACTGAAAAAGAATGTCTCAGAGGTTCATACCTGAACCGCATCTTTAGTTGCCAAGGTAGAGTACATGATCAGTGAATATATTTAATGTACAGGCTACAATGTGGGAATCTCATGCATTGTAATAACTATAGTACACATGTATATAGGACTTGCATCCTTGGCACAATAAAGTTATTATATTATACTCTATCCATAGGCTTCATTAATGCCATTCAGACTTGAAGTTGATAAAACAACTATGATGGCTTAGGTTCATAGATTGGTATGAATATTAGTTCAGAACCTAACGTTTTAGGGTCCATAAACAGATCGGCTAAATACTGTAGCAAGCTACATATCCATAGGCATACAATTATTTTTATCCTCCACTACACAATAAGCAAGTAAATAGTTAGCTAGCTATGTTACTTCAGCTGCATTGCAAGGCAAGCTTACACAATTGTACATTCAATTTGCAGTAAATGCTTTAGCTAGTTAGATTCTTTACATCCACTGTTTCACAAGACAACAGCCTGGTTTTCTCAGGAGTCCCTAAAACATTAAACAACACGAATTACAAATTCATTCTCCTAACACTAGTTAGCTGACTAATATTAGCTAGTCAGAGAACTTGCTAAATATCGATTTTCGTAAATTAACTTTATGAAAAAAAAATATGCACAAACGTTTGTCTCTACATTAACTAACATATTCCTCTCAATTGTACATTTTTTGTTTGACTCGTTATGATGTTATAACAACTTACATCTGGTTCCACCGTAATGTTTTGTCAGCCATCTTTGTTGAAGAACGCCACAACGCCGCAAGCTGTCCTACAATCTAAGCTAGATGCCCTCAATCTCACACAAATTATCAAGGAACCTACCAGGTACAACCCTAAATCCATAACCATGGGCACCCTCATAGATATCATCCTGACCAACTTTCCCTCTAAATACACCTCTGCTGTCTTCAACCAGGATCTCAGCGATCACTGCCTCATTGCCTGCATCCGTAATGGGTCTGCGGTCAAACGACCACCCCTCATCACTGTCAAACGCTCCCTAAAACACTTCAGCGAGCAGGCCTTTCTAATCGACCTGGTCCAGGTATCCTGGAAGGATATTGACCTCATCCCATCAGTAGAGGATGCCTGGTTGCTCTTTAAAAGTGCTTTCCTCACCATCTTAAATAAGCATGCCCCATTCAAAAAATGTAGAACTAATTACAGATATAGCCCTTGGCTCCCCCCAGACTTGACTGCCCTTGACCAGCACAAAAACATCCTGTGGTGTTCTGCATGAGCATCGAACAGCCCCCGCGATATGAAACTTTTCAGGGAAGTCAGGAACCAATATACACAGTCAGTTAGGAAAGCGAAGGCTAGCTTTTTCAAACAGAGATTTGCTTCCTGTAGCACTAATTCCCAAAAAATGTGGGACACAGTGAAGTCCATGGAGAATAAGAGCACCTCCTCCCAGCTGCCCACTGCACTGAGGCTAGGAAACACTGTCACCACCGATAAATCTAAGATAATCGATAATTTCAATAAGCATCTTTCTACGGCTGGCCATGCTTTCCACCTGGCTACACCTACCCCGACCAACAGCTCTGCACCCCCTGTAGCAACTTGCCCAAGCCCCCCCCCCTTGTTCAACCTCTTTTTCATATCGTCTGAGATCCCCAAAGATTAGAAAGCTGCCGCGGTAATCCCCCTCTTTAAAGGGGAGACACACTAGACCCAAACTGTTATAGACCTATATCCATTCTGCCATGCCTTTGTGGTGGCTAATTTCTGCATTGCCAAATGAGGAGAGTTACAAACACACCAGTCTGAGTTAAACTACATCTTTAATACTTAAGATACTTTTGCAAAAGCACGTGACCTTCAATGATGCACTTTCTCGAATGAACCAGGAAGGTTTTAACACAATGGCTACTGAGATATTTTATACCCAAATATCCACCCCCTTTTGACATGACAAACCACAGATAGTTAGGAACGGTTCACAAAGAAAGACTGTTTACTTTAGAGAGGAGTATCTACAGCCAGATAGCATTCGCTATAAATTACCGTTCAGTTTGATCGATTAATGACGAGGTTCTAATCTCGTCCCTGGTACTTCATAGAACAAAAACACAATTTCATCCAATGGCATATATCAATTGTCAACTCTAGATACTCCCATCTCAAGCAAACCCCCTCTTGACCCCACTCCTGGACAAGCTCACTGAGGGGAGTGAACCTCTAGGCCATATACTATCACAGGATAAGTGCGAGATCTAAGAGAGGACATACAATGGTCCCAGACACTACCATAAACCTCCCCACAATAAAGAAAAGGAGGGAGTGACTTGCTCACAGACATTGTGGAGACAAGTAATTGGTTCCCCATTAATCACGCCATCCCTTCACATGGTTTAAGAATAGGTAAAGAGACATTCACATATGAAGACAATATCATTCTGTCCTCCTCTCTTGCTGATATTCTGCATAGTAACAGAGACATGTAAAAAACAATTCTGACCTCTCCCCTCTCTGGGCCCCAAGTGACTGAGCCCCAGCTAAGGGAAACGTGCAACTGAAAGACACCAGAGTCCAAAGGACACTTTCTAATGACAAGTATCTCACATAAGCATATTATACTAATAAAACATCTTAATTATCTATGTTACCCAACTGATTCATCCACCACTCTGATTCATCCACCACACCTTTCTAAAATCTTCGAAAGCCAAGTTAACAAACAGATCACCATTCTTTGGACACTGTGTTAACAAACCTCCAAACAAGCTTCAACGCCATACAACACTCCTTCTGTGGCCTCCAACCGCTTTTAAATGCTAGTAAAACTAAATGCATGCTCTTCAACCAATTGCTACCCGCACCCGCCTGCCTGACTAGCATCACTTCTCTGGATGGTTCTGACTTAGAATATGTGGACAACTACAAATACCTAGGTGTCTGGTTAGACTGTAAACTCTCCTTCCAGACTCACATTAAGCATCTCCAATCCAAAATTAAATCTAGAATCGGTTTCCTATTTCACAACAAAGCCTCCTTCACTCATGCTGCCAAACATACCCTCGTAAAACTGACTATCCTACCGATCCTTGACTTCGGCGATGTCATTTTCAAAATAGCCTCCAACACTCTACTCAGTAAACTGGATGTAGTCTATCACAGTGCCATCCGTTTTGTCACCAAAGCCCCATACACTACCCACCACTGCGACCTGTATGCTCTCGTTGGCTGGCCCTCGCTACATATTCTTCGCCAAACCCACTGGCTCCAGGTCATCTATAAGTCTTTGCTAGGGAAAGCCCCGCCTTATCTCAGCTCACTGGTCACCATAGCAACACCCACCCGTAGCACACGCTCCAGCAGGTATATTTCACTGGTCATCCCCAAAGCCAACACTTCCTTTGGTCTCCTTTCCTTCCAGTTCTCTGCTGCCAATGACTGGAACGAATTGCAAAAATCACTGAAGCTGGAGACTTATATCCCCCTCACTAACTTAAAGCATCAGCTTTCAGAGCAGTTTACAGATCACTGTACCTGTACACAGCCAATCTGAAAATAGCACACCCAACTACCTCATCCCCATATTGTTATTTATCTTCTTGCTCTTTTGCACCAGAATATCTCTACTTGCACATCATCATCTGCACATCTATCACTCCAGTGTTAATGCTAATTGTAATTATTTTGCCTCTATGGCCTATTTATTGCCTTACCTCCCTACTCTTCTACATTTGCACACACTGTACATAGATTTGTTCTATTGTGTTATTGACTGTACTTTTGTTTATGTGTAACTCTGTGTTGTTGTTTTTGTCTCACTGCTTTGCTTTATCTTGGCCAGTTCGCAGTTGTAAATGAGAACTTGTTCTCAACTGGCCTACCTGGTTAGATAAAGGTGAAATATATATATTTTTTAAATAGTTTATTATTGTAAGCAATGGTCAAATGCCTTTGTTAGGGAATTCTGTTGAGATCTCAGGGCAGCAGTGGTCATCTGATATGACTATGCATTGTTGTCATTCATCAGCCTGGCTTTTAGCAGGCTTGGGATCCTCAAGACTAAATCAATAGGGAAATAGATCTGAGTGACCAACACTAATGTTCCAAAGCCTATTATCAGCCTCTTCTCAGCCTCTCTTATTCTTTCTTCCAAGACCAGTTCAACTGGAAACAAACAATCAACCAAAACAACCCAACCACTATAGTTTTACCATCAAAATGCTTTTGTCTTTGTGGGCTCACTGTGTTACAGTTTCCTGATCTATTTGTTGATGCCCTGCAATTGTGGTGGTGCTTGGGTTACTGTGCCACTGACATAGTACTCCTCAGAGCCATCCATTATTAAAGGCCTAAAACTTTCTGATGGGCAGCAGGTCTTGCTGAAGGTACTGCACAGACAACAAAAGCTCGCAGGTGGGAGCTGAACACCTTTATTTGGGATTAAAAGTGGGTAGCTAAAGATGTCAAAGGGAAGATGGGTGGAATTCAAGATCTGCCAGACCATAAGCTGCACAGCTCCCATCACCCGAAGACACAGACCACCTTCTCCTGCTGCTGCCGGTATGTAGGTGTCACTGTCTGTGTAGAAGCTTCAAAGGTTTGGTTTTTATTTTCTGTGAGCTTTTTTGACCTAAATCACATTTACAATGCTGAATATCAGGGGTTGCCATCATGGCTTCCCAGCTCAATGGAGAATCCAGACAATTTCCCTAAATGCTATAAGTGGTATAACTTGTGATTGGGTTGGGGTGGAAGCAATGAGTGTAAATGTCAAATAGACATGTTCTATGACTGATCCAAATCAAATTTTATTGGTCACATACATGTGTTTAGCAGATGTTATTGCGTGTGTAGTGAAATGCTAGTGTTTCTAGCTCCAACAGTGCAGTAATATCTAACAAGTAATATCTAACAATTTCACAACAATACACACAAATCTAAGGAATGGAATTAAGAATATATACGTAAATATATGGATGAGCAATGTCAGAGCGGCATAGACTAAGATACAGTTGAATAGAATAGAATACAGTATAGACATATGAGATGAGTAATGCTAAATATTTTTATTTTTTTACATTTTTAGTCATTTAGCAGACGCTCTTATCCAGAGCGACTTACAGTAGTGAATGCATACATTTCATTTCATGCATTTTTTTGGTTTGTTTTGCTATGTTAACATTATTAAAGTGCCTAGTGTTCCATTTATTAAAGTGGCCAGTGATTTCAAGTCTATATGTATATAGGCAGCAGCCTCTAATGTGCTAGTGATGGCTATTTAACAATCTGATGGCCTTGAGAAAAAAGCTGTTTTCAATCTCTCTGTCCCAGCTTTGATGCACCTGTAACCTCGCCTTCAGGATAATAGCCGAGTGAACAGGCAGTGGCTCGGGTGGTTGTTGTCCTTGATTATATTTTTGGCCTTCCTGTGACATCGGGTGCTGTAGGTGTCCTGGAGGGCAGGTAGTTTGCCTCCGGTGATGCGTTGGGCAGACCACACCACCCTCTGGAGAGCCCTGCGATTGCTGTACCAGGCAGTGATACAGGATGCTCTCAATTGTGCATCTGTAAAAGTTTGTGAGGGCTTTAGGTATGCAAAGTGTGCTCTCATTTTGTATTTGTTTTAATACCACAATTTCGGAAATAATCATATGGAAAGACCATATTTAATTTAATTTAAAATAGATCTGGTCATTTTAACTGGGGCAATGTGAAATGAATCCTGATGAGCGATTGCGCAACCCAGTAATCTTGTTTGCACCTCCACAGAAAAGAGAATATGTATTTACTCATGCAAATGATTTCAATCTATAATCAATCTATATTTTACTTGTATACACACAATATGTTTCCCTCTGTAAAAATAAGAATAAAATAAACATTTTGAACTGTGAGTGACATTCCGACGTTCCCAAAGGGGCGTAGCTGCGGAAAACAGCCACCTACGTGACGTCATCAAAATCAGTCTCGTGTTTACGTGGAGAACATGGCGGCGGAGATGTGGCTGTAGCAAGGAGTCTGCTCCTAATGCGAGTTCGTCGCAGTGATTTGACACCATTACCAAACAAATTTAATGTCAACAGACAGACACTTTCCCCACAGACTCTGGGCGTATTCGCTGACACTTCGCATGAAGCCCCTTTCCTCTTCTCTCAGCCACAGGGACAACGGTAATGGAAGACGAGGAGAGGCAAAAGAAGCTCGAGGCCGGCAAAGCAAAGGTATGATAGCGCTAGCTAGCCGTGGTCAATTCTTTCACTGTGTTTCAAACGTTTCTACTAGTTAACCTTGGGAACATTTATTGCTGCGCGTGCTCAGTAATATATTGTCTTATATAGTTTCATTTAATAGCTGTTTTGGGAGCCCCTTCCGTGTTCCCCTCCTTGTCAGCTGTCACTACTAGAAAACATGTCCCCCAATGTGGATGACAGACCGGGACCTTGGGTGTCTGGGTTAGCAAGCTAGCCGGACTTGCTTTGTCATGCGACCCAGCCATTGTCATCTCATAGAAACGTGCTGTTTCCTCCTAAAATCTACCAGTTTTGAAGAAAAGTATGAATGTTAGCCAGCTAACCAGTAGAGCCTTTCAGGTCAACGTCAGGTTTTATTAGTCACGTGATTTAAAGGTTGAGATTATTGTGTGACAGGTTTTTCAGGACATGCCCAAGTTAGCTTGAGCAAACTCAAATGGTCTAATTTTTTTTATAGCATACTAACGTTACACTGTAACAACCAGTGTTACAAATAAGTTTAACTGAATAATGTAAAATAACTTCTCATGTCATGCAGAAGGGATGGATGTCACACAAACTCTACATACTGTTTCAATGTATGTATTATTTCAACCATCACTGCATTTTCAATACAATTTCGAAGTATCCAGTGAACTGGTACAGTATTTTAGGTATTTTATTAGGATCCCCATTAGCTGCTGCAAAATCAGCAGCTACTCTTCCTGGGGTCCACAGTAGCCTACTTGTAAGATGATACGATAACACACTGTCATAGTCAACTGAGAAGGATGATGAAAATCACTTCCCTGCTGGAGTCTAAAAATATAAAAGGGTAGGAAAGTAGACTGGACTCTTACGGCAGGTCCTTTCAGAATTTGAGGTTTTTTACCTTTGCAGTATCATTCCTCTGCCTTAATCCCTTGACGAGTTTAGGCCCTAATGGACAATACCATGACTTGACACCACTCCACCACCCATATCTATGACGCTAGAGGTTTATTTTGAGTCGGTAGTATTTATGGAGTATTTGAAGAGAAGGCTAGATGCTATTGAAAGGGAAAACACTTTTTGTTACCACACCTGAAACTATTTTGGAAGGTGCTAATCAAAACTAGCCTATAAATTGACTAGACTATATTTAAATGCTCAGTAACATTAGCAGTAAGGATTTTGAATGAGACACGTCTTTCTGTAGCCGACCTGTGATGATTCAACTCCGACTACCGTAGTAAGCATAGGAAGGCCATATGGCTCTTTACCATAGTCATACAGAGTTTGGTAACAAACATTCAATAACAATCTAGCTAGACTAATTTGCATTCTTTATGATGTAATTGTCTTGCAATGATATGTGTCAATATGACCAAACTGTGTTTGTACAACCCTGTGACACTATGACTGACCTGGTCAGCCACATGTAACTTGGTTTTACTCCCTACTGTCATCACTTCTCCACCTGTCTTTGATTTGCCATTGACTTAACCTTACCCTTGATCATTGATAATCATTGGCATGAACATTGAACAAAAATGTCAGATTTATAGGCTTTCTCCAGCCAGGTGAACTGTGTGGAAATAGCAATAGATTAAGAGGATTTAGGCCTACTGGTCCTATTGGTTTAAATGTGTTCAGTTGTTTGTGATGGGTCTTGGCATACGAAGTCTGATTATTTTGTAAGTCAGAAATTTAAAGTTGACCTCTTGTCTATCAAATCTGAACACCAATTTTTACTTGACTGGCATTAGAAATTCTTCAGGGGGTGGTTGCAAAAGTATAGGCCTAGGCCATCTAAGATTCAAAGAAATGTAATGACTCTCACATTCTCAATTGGGAAAAAGTCTGTCCTCCTCTCCTCCGTGACCCAGAAACCGATAAGTGGTCAAATGGTTGAGGAGTGTGTTAATTCGTTGGTAGGCTAATGGAGTATTCTCCTCGATTACCTACTTCGGTAGATTATACACGAGTATCATCCCGGCGGCTAGCGAGGAAGAGTTTTAAAATCCGCCACACCCTCTTTGAATCAGCTGTTGTTTTCTCGAAGGAGAAAAACATGTAAACATTTAAAAAACAATACACTACTTATCCTTTTATCTTTAAAATGTATTGCACAACTAGCTAAATTCGTTTTTATCACATTACATATTTATTTGAAAGATATGATAAATGTAATTTGCCTGATGACGCACGAATGGAGAAGGATTCTCATTTCATACGAGCGCATTTCCTCGCCTCCGCTCCTCGACTATCTTTTTCAAAAGGAGGCGAGGAGAGGACGGACCAGAGGAAACGAGGAGTCGAGCAAAACCAATTGAGAATCTTTCTATAAACCATGGATGGGCAACTATAGTCCTCTGGGGCCTGATTGGTGTCACACTTTTGCCCCAGCTAACACACCTGACTCCAATAATCAACTAATTATGATCTTCAGTTTAGAATGCAGTTAGTTTAATCAATTGTGTTTGCTAGGGATGAGGATAAAATTACACCACTCCGGCCCCTGAGGACTGGAGTTGCCCATCCCTGCTATAAACCAACATGCATGGCATTTAGACTTCCATTCATTGGGAATGTCCATTCAAAAGTGCGTCTCGACAGAAATATATAGATTTGTATTGCATTTTTTTAAACATATTTTTGAATAAATGCTAAATGAATAGGGGAAACACTGGACTCCCACTGGACTTTCAAAGATACTAGCCTATTTGAGACCGTAGTCGACCCAGACCTAGTCCATCCTTTTACTGTTTCTCATTCACCCAGGCGGCTTTATCAAACCTCATGGGTTTTACAGAGCATATAGCTTAGCCTTGTAGTGAATTCCACACCATCTTTCTGCACCTTCAACAATGACAGCCAGGTCGATAATGCATTTCAAATAAAGTGTGTACTTTTCACTAATAAAACAACATGAACATTCTACAGTCAAGTCAACCCCTCTGCTCCATGGTGTGGTAATTGTGCCTCAACAGTTGCTCCTTTCACAATTTTCTTGCATGTCATAACATTATACTAAATATTTAAAGGGCTGGAGCCATCATGTACTAAGTTTGTGCCTGAGGAGAATCATTAAACCTATCATTTCAGATGTTCTTTGGAGCCCAGAGGCCCAAAAGGCTCTTGCTCAAAAATAATTCAGAAGAGCCCTCTCCATGATCTGTAGTGGAGAACTGTTGTAAACATTAAAGACGTTTATTTTATTTCAGTTGCAATGCTGGCCTTTACAGATCATTGTTATGTTTTATTTTTTGCCCAATGAGACTTCACTGCATGAAGCTTAAGCTTTTTTTGTATGGTGTCGGAATCAGTATGGAGTCTTCAAAAAGTATTAATACCCCTTGACTTATTCCACATCTATAGAAAAATAGGAAATTACTATTAAATAATACAATATTTCAGTTGTGTATATTACTTCGTTTTTATTTGATTACTTTTTTATTAAAGTCATCTCTGCTCTGGCAGTAGCAGTCTGCCAGCCAAACCAAACGTTATCTATAGGGATGCATGATATATCGGTGAGCAAATCGGAATCGGCCCGATATTAGCTAAAAATGCCGGCATCGGCCCGATGTCTAGTTTAATGCCGATGTTCAAAACCGATGTCAAAGCTGGTACGTGCATACCTAATATAACGTAAAAATATGATGTAATGACACCTCGAAAAATACCGCACAACACAACAAAAGCAGAAAAATACTAAGAGTACACTTCCAACAACTAAACAAGTTCAAGTCGAGCAGTCATTTGAAAGAGGAAGAAAATTTCAGCGAGACATCGCAAAGGCAAAATCCATTAATGCCAAGATAATGGAATTCATTGCCCTTGACAATCCTCTGTCGTGGAAGATGTTGGCTTTCGCCTGCAGATCGAGCTCCAGTACACGCAATTTTTCAGATGTTGCCCTACCGGAGTTAGACAGTATTATTGAGACTCACATTCATGAGCGTCACTGCTATTAGCTTCACGACTGACATTTGGACCAGCAATGTCAGCCCCACGAGCATTATGAGTCTGACAGCACAGTGGGTCGACGAGGATTTCGTCCTGAGGAAAGCTGTATTGCATGCTCAAGAATGTGCTCGTTTTAATACCGCTGCTGCCATTTTCAATGGCATTTGAGAACATGTTTGAAACTTGGAAACAGGAACACTCCTAGCTCCATTCGAACAACTGACTTGAGAAATAAGCTCAACTGCGTCTGCAGCAGACGTGATAGCCCCTTTCATGGCATTGAAACGCCTGCTCAACAAAACTGCCGACACAGATCGTGGGGTTAAAACTTATAAAAGTACTTGAGGCTGTGAACAAGCGATTCGGTGGCATTGTCTCTGAGCCTCTTTACTGTGTCGCCACCATGCTCGATGCAAGGTACTAGGACCGCTTCTCCGATGCAGACAAGAAACAGGGTATACATGAAACGTTACATACAAAGCAGGACAAGATGGAAACGGACACAGTGATAGTGCGCACCGAGGAAGAGCGGTCACGGACAGACAGCTGAAACTTCACTGCTTGACATGCATGATGAAATCCTGGTTGAGAATGAAATGACTGAACAAATGAACAACGAAACAGCACAGCAAGTAAGTGAAAGAAATAGGTTTTGATGATGTTTTACTGCTAATGGGGACATACGTAAATGCCAACAAAATTACTTTTTGGTCAGTGTGGTGTGTGTGTAACCTTTCATTTAAGAATAAATTCTTATTTACAATGACGGCCTACCCCGGCCAAAATTCGAACCATGGACAGCCTGGATTCGAAACCAGGGACTGTAGTGACGCCTCTTGCACTGAGATGCAGTGCCTTAGACCACTGCGTCCGTGTGTGTGTTAACTATTTAACTGTAGTAGAATGCTTAAAAAAGGCTGCACGCATTTTAAATATTGGTTTAAATATGTTAAATATGTTGTTTTTTTTGGCAAGGAAAATATCGGTATCGGCCAGATATGTCATATCGGTGCATCCCTAGTTATCTCTGTGCTTCCCATACTGTACTGTCTTTAGTCATCGTATTTAGCTAGCCTACACTGCAGAGCTGTCTGACAAAATCATTTTACTAATTCTTAGATAAGGCATACTTTAACAAACTGTCTCTGTCCCTCTGGTTGTTGTGTACATTCCTCTCTCATGCGGTCGGTGTGTATCTAACTTAACGTATCAGACGAAAAAGTGTATCCGTCCAGAGATCTATATTTAATGACGAGATGCTCATGTCTCCACCCAAACAATGGGAGTTGTTGTTCCAAAGGCGAAAGGCAGGCGACAAGCTTACAATGAGGGGAAAAAGTATTTGATCCCCTGCTGATTTTGTACGTTTGCCCACTGACAAAGAAATGATCAGTCTATAATTTTAATGGTAGGTTTATTTGAACAGTGAGAGACAGAATAACAACAACAAAAATACATATAAACGCATGTCAAAAATGTTATAAAATGATTTGCATTTTAATGAGGAAAATAATTATTTGACCCCTCTGCAAAACATGACTTAGTACTTGGTGGCAAAACCCTTGTTGGCAATCACAGAGGTCAGATGTTTCTTGTAGTTGGCCACCAGGTTTGCACACATCTCAGGAGGGATTTTGTCCCACTCCTCTTTGTAGATCTTCTCCAAGTCATAAAGGTTTCGAGGCTGACGTTTGGCAACTCGAACCTTCAGCTCCCTCCACAGATTTTCTATGGGATTAAGGTCTGGAGACTGGCTAGGCCACTCCAGGACCTTAATGTGCTTCTTCTTGAGCCACTCCTTTGTTGCCTTGGCCGTGTGTTTTGGGTCATTGTCATGCTGGAATACCCATCCACAACCCATTTTCAATGCCCTGGCTGAGGGAAGGAGGTTCTCACCCAAGATTTGACGGTACATGGCCCCGTCCATCGTCCCTTTGATGCGGTGAAGTTGTCCTGTCCCCTTAGCAGAAAAACACCCCCAAAGCATAATGTTTCCACCTCCATGTTTGACGGTGGGGATGGTGTTCTTGGGGTCATAGGCAGCATTCCTCCTCTTCCAAACATGGCGAGTTGACGCCAAAGAGCTCCATTTTGGTCTCATCTAACCACAACACTTTCACCCAGTTGTCCTCTGAATCATTCAGATGTTCATTGGCAAACTTCAGACGGGCATGTATATGTGCTTTCTTGAGCAGGGGGACCTTGCGGGCGCTGCAGGTAGTGTGTAGTGTGTTACCAATTGTTTTCTTGGTGACTTTAGTCCCAGCTGCCTTGAGATCATTGACAAGATCCTCCTGTGTAGTTCTGGGCTGATTCCTCACCATTCTCATGATCATTGCAACTCCATGAGGTGAGATCTTGCATGGCCGAGGGAGATTGACAGTTCTTTTGTGTTTCTTCCATTTGCGAATAATCGCAACAGCTGTTGTCACCTTCTCACCAAGCTGCTTGGCGAATGTCTTGTAGCCCATTCCAGCCTTGTGTAGGTCTACAATCTTGTCCCTGACATCCTTGGAGAGTTCTTTGGTTTTAGCCATGGAGAGTTTGGTATCTGACTGACTGATTGATTGCTTCTGTGGACAGGTGTCTTTTATACAGGTAACAAGCTGATATTAGGAGCACTCCCTTTAAGAGTGTGCTCCTAATCTCAGCTCGTTACCTGTATAAAAGACACCTGAGAGACAGATCTTTCTGATTGAGAGGGGGTCAAATACTTATTTCCCTCATTGAAATGCAAATCAATTCATAACATTTTTGACATGGGTTTTTCTGGATTTTTCTGTTATTCTGTCTCTCACTGTTCAAATAAACCTACCATTAAAATTATAGACTGATAATTTCTTTGTCAGTGGGCAAACGTACACAATCAGCACGGGATCAAATACTTTTTTCCCTCACTGTAGGTCCAAAATTAGCCCATAGAAGCACATTGGGCTTATTTTGAACAGTTTCAGGCAAGAGTGAAACCTCTCGCTTCACCTCTTCCTCTCTGATCCATCTTCGTCGAAGCCCAAAAAAAATGGTGCAGTGGATTATAGGTAATTGCCACGATACTGAGTTGAACTAGTTTGAACATTTTGCGTAATGAAAACTCCCTTCAGCCCAGCATCCCACATAGTTCTTGATTTGTGTCGTGAAATATTTGAATTCTCTCTAAGGAAATGGCTCGTTGGGCTCAAAAAAAGGAACTAAATGGAAGTAAGTAAGTAATTGAACCGACGTCGGTCAGTAAGTTGTTAAATAACCGAACACCCTCAACACATTTTTTTTTGTTTTGTTAATTGCTCAGCACTACGATAATGACAAAGTGAAAACATGGTATTAGAAATTCTGGCAAACTTATTGTTAATGAAATACAGACTATCTATATAAGTATTAACACCCCTGAGTCAATAGATGTTCGAATCACCGTTGGCAGCGATTACAGCTGTGGGCAATGTTCCCTCAATTATTTTTTTGGCACTGAGCAAATTTCAGATCTTCTGAGTGCAAACTTGAACGTTGTGAAAATTGTGTCAAGCGTACCCGCTTTAAGGTACAGTTTTAACAGTGCCCATGTAGGCTACTGTGGTTATTTGATCATAATGTAGGCCTATCAGAGTGGCCTACCATAAAGAAACAATGGAGAAAATGCATCCCATAACATTTTAACATTGTAATAGCTGTTCTATCATTCAGTCTACAGTAGCAGCCAATGTGTGGTGTTCAATGTAGGTCTACATTCCATGAGACTTTTGGAAGAAAAAAAAAACATGCAGGGCTTGACATTAACCTGTTTAGCCACTTGTCCTTCAGACAAGGAGGTGACTGAAAATGTTGTTTGATGCAAGAAACCACTTTACAAAAATACAAATGATTCTGCCTGTTGGCTACTTAGGCTTGAATAATCTATCTCAAAGTACAACACTGTCCCTTTAAAACAAAAATAAGATAGAAATGTATCCATTTTGTGCTCTTGTAGGAAGCAATCACTCCCCTATTGCTGACTACAAATGACCTATAACTGGACTAATCGCTCACTAACTAGCAAAGGATATGAAACAAATTTTCACATGTGGCTACATGCAGCTCTTGCTTTGATCTCAAAACAAATGCATCTACTAATAACCGCTCAGGCTGTAAACACTAGAGGACGACCGATTATGATTTTTCAACGCCAATACCGATTTATTGGAGGACCCCAAAAAAGCCGATACTGATTAACCTGTTAGGGCTAGGGGGCAGTATTTACACGGCCGGATAAAAAACGTACCCGATTTAATCTAGTTACTACTCCTGCCCAGTAACTAGAATATGCATATAATTATTGGCTTTGGATAGAAAACACCCTAAAGTTTCTAAAACTGTTTGAATGGTGTCTGTGAGTATAACAGAACTCATATGGCAGGCAAAAACCTGAGAAGATTTCATGCAGGAAGTGGCCTGTCTGACAAGGTGTTGTTGTTCTTGCCTCTGTTTATTGAAGACTGGGGATCTTAGCTGTAACGTGACACTTCCTACGGCTCCCATAGGCTCTCAGAGCCCGGGAAAAAGCTGAACGATATCGAGGCAGCCTCTGGCTGAAACACATTATCGCCTTTGACAAGTGGCCGATCAGAGGACAAAGGGCTTAGGCGCATGCCCGAGTCGACCCCATGCTTTATTTTCTTTTGTCTGTTTACCTAATTGCAGATTCCCGGTTGGAATATTATCGCTTTTTTACGAGAAAAATGGCATAGAAATTGATTTTAAACAGCAGTTGACATGCTTCGAAGTACGGTAATGAAATATTTAGAAATCTTTTGTCACGAAATGCGCCATGCGCGTGACACTTATTTACCATTCGGATAGTGTCTTGAACGCACGAACAAAACGCCGCTGTTGGAACACAACTATGGATTATTTGGGACCAAACCAACATTTGTTATTGAAGTAGAAGTCCTGGGAGTACATTCTGACGAAGAACACCAAAGGTAATCAAACTTTTCTAATAGTAAATCGGAGTTTGGTGAAGGCTAAACTTGCTGGGTGTCTAAATAGCTAGCCCTGTGATGCCGGGCTATCTACTTAGAATATTGCAAAATGTGCTTTCACCGAAAAGCTATTTTAAAATCGGACATATCGAGTGCATAGAGGAGTTCTGTATCTATAATTCTTAAAATAATTGTTATGCTTTTTGTGAACGTTTATCGTGAGTAATTTAGTAAATTGTTAGTAAATTCATCGGAAGTTTGCGGGGGGTATGCTAGTTCTGAACGTGACATGCTAATGTAAAAAGCTGGTTTTTGATATAAATATGAACTTGATTGAACAAAACATGCATGTATTGTATAACATAATGTCCTAGGTGTGTCATCTGATGAAGATCATCAAAGGTTAGTGCTGCATTTAGCAGTCTTCTGGGTTTTTGTGACATTATATGCTAGCTTGAAAAATGGGTGTCTGATTATTTCTGGCTGGGTACTCTGCTGACATAATCTAATGTTTTGCTTTCGTTGTAAAGCCTTTTTGAAATCGGACAGTGTGGTTAGATTAACGAGAGTCTTGTCTTTAAAATGGTGTAAAATAGTCATATGTTTGAGAAATTGAAGTAATAGCATTTCTAAGGTATTTGAATATCGCGCCACAGGATTCCACTGGCTGTTACGTAGGTGGGACGATTTGGTGCCACCTACCCTAGAGAGGTTAATCGCCCGATTTATTTTATTTTATTTATTTATATATATTTATTTATTTATTTATTTTTATAAATGTATTTATTTATTTGTAATAATGACAATTACAACAATACTGAATGAACACTTATTTTAACTTAATATAATAATACATCAATAAAATCAATTTAGCCTCAAATAAATAATGAAACATGTTCAATTTTGTTTAAATAATGCAAAAACAAAGTGTTGGAGAAGAAAGTAAAAGTGCAATATGTGCCATGTAAAAAAGCAAACGTTTAAGTTCCTTGCTCAGAACATGAGAACATATGAACGCTGGTGGTTCCTTTTAACATGAGTCTTCAATATTCCCAGGTAAGACGTTTTAGGTTGTCGTTATTATAGGACTATTTCTCTCTATACCATTTGTATTTCATATACCTTTGACTATTGGATGTTCTTCTAGGCACTTTAGTATTGCCAGTGTAACAGTATAGCTTCCGTCCCTCTCCTCGCCCCTACCTGGGCTCGAACAAGGAACACATTGACAACAGCCACCCTCGAAGCATCGTTACCCATCGCTCCACAAAAGCTGCGGGCCTTGCAGAGCAAGGGGAACAACTACTGCATGGTCTCACAGCGAGTGACGTCACCGATTGAAACACTATTAGCGCGCACCCCGCTAACTAGCTAGCCATTTCACATCGGTTACTCCAGCCTAATCTCGGAAGTTGATAGGCTTGAAGTCATAAACAGCTCAATGCTTGAAGCACAGCGAAGAGCTGCTGGAAAATGCAGGAAAGTGCTGTTTGAATGAATGCTTACGAGCCTGCACTGCCTAACACCGCTCAGTCAGACTGCTCTATCAAATATGAAATCATAGACTTAATTATAACATAACACACAAATACGAGCCTTAGTTTACGGATTTGACCATATTAATGACCTATCATTTCGAAAACAAAACGTTTATTCTTTCAGTGAAATACAGAACCGTTGCGTATTTTATCTAACGGGTGGCATCCATAAGTCTGAATATTCCTGTTACAGTGCACAACCTTCAATGTTATGTCATAATTATGTAAAATTCTGGCAAATTAGTTCGCATCAAGCCAGGCGGCCCAAACTCTTGCATATACCCTGACTCTGCGTGCAATGAACGCAAGAGAAGTGACACAATTTCCCTAGTTTAATATTGCCTGCTAACCTGGATTTCTTTTTACTAAATATGCAGGTTTAAAAAAATATACTTCTGTGTATTGATTTTAAGAAAGGCATTGATGTTTATGGTTAGTTACATTCGTGCAACGATTGTGCTTTTTTCGCAAATGCGCTTTTGTTAAATCATCCCCCATTTGGCGAAGTTGGCTGTCTTTGTTAGGAATAAAGTCTTCACACAGTTCGCAACGAGCCAGGTGGCCCAAACTGCTTGCATATACCCTGACTCTGTTGCACAGAATGCAAGAGAAGTGACACAATTTCCCTAGTTAAAAGAAATTCATGTTAGCAGGCAATATTAACTAAATATGCAGGTTTAAAAATATATACTTGTTTATTGATTTTAAGAATGGCCTTGATGTTTATGGTTAGGTACACATTGGTGCAACGACAGTGCTTTTTTTTTCGCGAATGCGCTTGTTAAATCACCCGTTTGGCGTAGTTCTCTATGATTCAATGAGAAATTAACAGGCACCGCATCGATTATATGCAACGCAGGACAAGCTAGATAAACTAGTAATATCATCAACCATGTGTAGTTAACTAGTGATTATGTTAAAATGTATAGTTTTTTATAAGATACGTTTAATGCTAGCTAGCACCGTACCTTGGCACCTGGCTGCACTCGCATAACAGGTAGTCAGCCAGCCACGCAGTCTCCCCGTGGAGTGCAATGTAATCGGCCATGATCGGTGTCCAAAAATGCTGATTACCGATTGTTATGAAAACTTGAAATCGGCCCTAATTAATACGATTACGATTAATCGGTCGACCTCTAGTAAACACAGTCCAGTTCGAAGTAATTGAAGTAATTGTCACAGATCCATATATGGCAATGCTCTATTTGCGTTTATGCCGCACAAGTCTGTGTAGAGTATGGGGTGAGTAGTGTATGTCAATGCAATAGAATCCTACTCCGATGCCTTCTGCCTAAAACAAAATCTCTTGCGTAGTTTGTTTAGTTATGTTGCATTGAAAGTGGCTAATATTGTGTTGATTTCATCAGAATTGCTACTGTAAAGGAAAACATTGATCGTGTTAACAAGGAAAACTCTAGAACAGTGGTCACCAAACTTCTTAGTCAAGAGCACTTTGAGTCAAAATGCAAGCAGAGATCTACTGCTTAGATTTTGTTTTAACATGACTTAAATGTAAGCCTATGCCCTTTCAATGGGAGTTGTTGTCCCAAAGGCGGGAAGGCAGGTGACAAGCTTAGGTCCAAAGAAACATAGAAACACATTGGGCTTATTTTGAACAGATTTAGGCAAGAGTGAAACCTCTCGCTCCGCCTCATTAACCAATTAGAAACAGTACTGCAGCAATGAGGTTTGTGTAGTAAGCTATAGGCCCAATACATTATCACCGCATATTGGCTTTGCTTGAATTGCCCTGCCAATGCATAGTAGTTCGAGACATTTTTTGAGGTAGGCTATATGATCACAGCGGTAATAGATCTGTTGTTGTGTTAATTTCCAATGAGGGAGCATACATTTTAAATAATTCGCTTTTTATTTTACTGGGCTGATGGTACCTGGATCTGATGGTCAGTCTCAGTGGAGGGAGGAGCGCAGCAGACTGAGGGTCTGCCTAAACATCCCTCCACTCTCCCATAATTTCTGCCTCATGCACAAATTCATGTTGTTACTCCTATGAACAGAGAAAGTGAACTGAACCAGGTTTTCCTCTAGAATTTTGCCTGTGCTTAGCTCTATTCCGTTTCTTTTTATCCTAAACTCCCTACTCCTTGCTGATGACAAGCATACCCATAACATGATACAGCCATGACCATACTTGAAAATATGGAGAGTGGTACTCAGTGATGTGTTGGATTTGCCCCAAACATAATGCTTTCTATTCAGGACATAAAGTACATTTCTTTCCCACATTGTTTTGCAGTTTTACTTTAGTGCCTTATTGCAAACAGGATGCATGTTTTGGAATATTTTATTCTGTACAGGCTTCCTTCTTTTCACTTTGCCATTTAGGTTAGTATTTTGGAGTAACCATAGTGTTGTTGATCCGTCCTCAGTTCTCTCCTATTACAGCCATAAAACTCTAACTGTTTTAAAGTCACCATTGGCCTCATGGTGAAATCCCTGAGAGGTTTCCTTCCTCTCTGGCAACTGAGTTGGGAAGGACGCCTGCATCTTTGTTTTGACTGGGTGTATTGATACACCATCTAAAGTGTAATTAATAACTTCACAATGCTCAAAGGGATATTGTATGTCTGCTTTTTTCCCCCCCATCTACCAGTAGGTGCCCTTCTTTGCGAGGCATTTGTTAACCTCCCTGGTATTTGTGGTTGAATCTGTGTTTGAAATTCACAGCTTGACTCAGGGACCTTACAGATAATTGTATGTGTGGGGTACAGAGATGAGGTAGTCATTAAATAATCATGTTAAACACTATTGCACACAGTGAGTCCATGCAATTTGTGAATTGTCAAGGAATTTCTTGCTCCTGAACTTATTTAGTCTTGCCATATCAAAGCGGTTGAATACTTGACTCAAGACATTCAGGCTTTTCATATTTTATTAATTTGTAAAAAATGCAAAAAAACATAATTCCACTAACATTACTGAGTATTGTGTGTAGGCCAGTGACACAAAATCAAAATTGAATACATTTTAAATTCAGGATGAAACAAGACAATGTGGAAAAAGTCAAGGGGTGTGAATACTTTGAAGGCACTGTATGTTATGATGAGATATGTCTTAAATACTGTACATATTGAGTAAGAAACAGTATATGAAGTGTTGGCTCAAGTCTCTGTGTTGACATGCCAACTGTTGATCATCGCAGCAGCTGTCAAGATAGCTGTTTTCTAAGCTGTCCGGGCGTTGTGCCAGCAACAGCAAGTGGCTTACCTCGTCACAGGAACAACACTAATAGTGTTTTCAAGCTCTGACACAGCCTATTTGACTGTTCACGTAAATGGAGTTTAGACCTAGTTGATTTTAATATTATTCAGGGATTTTTCTTCCATTCAAATCCTTGGGCAGGCTGCCTAAGTGTTTCTTTGGGGGGGTTGCCGAAGTCTAAACAGTGCCATTTATATAAAATAAATAATGATTTTTAGGATGGCAAAACGCTTTGTTTAACTTAAATTACTAAAACCAGATTTAAAATATGTAGAAAAAATTATGAAACAATACTTTTTAATATTTTTTAGATAATATAATCAGTCAGGGATAATTTCAAAGTAAAAAACAACACTGAATTTATCAGTATTGATTTTGTTATTATGTTTTTGCAAAATAATGCAGCATTAGCCATGGCAAAATGAATAGAATTGCAGGAAATTAAACTGCAAAAGGTTCTCTCAGCTCCATGGAGAAATTTGTATAATTATAGGAAATTGGCCTAAAAATGCAAATTTCTCTAAACTGCCAAGATGGGTGTCTCTAAAATGTTCTCGACAATTCAGCCACGCCGATGGGCTGACCATGCCCATTGCCACACCCCCTGCCACTCCCACCACTTTAGGCTCGTTTTAATCCAGAAAAAAATCCTGTTCATAAAAATGTCTACAAGGATATCTTTACTTTATTACTTTGGGGGCTTATTGTGGGTGTATGGCATTTTGTTTATGCTCTTGGAGGTTGCACTTTGAGTCAATCCTGCAATCCCTATAGGAAAAAGGTCTGTGCTACTTCCGACTCACAAGCAATTACAACTTTTTTGTCCTGAATCAAGTTTTATTCTCCCGTACGGTGGTCCTACTCTGTTTAGTCTATATTGATTGTACGTTCAGAGCCTTTGGGTAATTAATCAGCCTCCACTCCGCTAATGATTTAATTTCGGTCTCAAGCTATCTTGTGTAATGGTATACAAGATCGGCCATTGTGATCACTGTAGACTCCAGAGCTGAGTGCCGTTAGTTCAACCACTGAACACAATCATGACCATTTGGAGGTACAAAACTGTTCGGCTACCTTGAAATTTTCCCAGTTTGTACATCCAGGTGTGGTTCGTGTATTGTTCAGCCTTAGGCTATAGCATTAGATGCTCAGAGGTTAAGTCTTTCTTGTATTTGTTTTGGCAATGAAGGTGGGTGTTACAAATGTGATTAGGGTCCCACATATGTAGGCCTATAACTGCACTACTGCCAAATTGAATCTGGTTATTTATGTTGATTGTTCTTCATTGTCTTTTAATCCGTGCCTGTACATTGGGTTACAAAAATGTTTTCACAGTAGTTTGTTTTCTGTACCCACTAGGCTATCTAATGGGAATGCTCTCTGTTTAAATGAACAATCACTCACTTACAGCAAACATTACTCAATGTGCCATAATTGATCAAATAGAAAGCCCCCAAAAAACACTGAATTTAGCATGGTACAGTGTGCTGTTTCGCCATGAATTGTGTTAATCTATCGTTATTATCTGTGGGGATAAGCAGTGACACTGAGGAACAGATAATCACTCTCTTGTAATGGTGCCAGTGGCTGCATTAGCTAACCTTTGTGAAACAACTCAATGAGGTGGAATGCTTGATGCAGAAATCTCTAGAATTATCGTCCAACAAGCCAGTGTTTTGATTTGAAGTGCTTAGAGTGCTATATGAATAAGCAGCGACGATTTACGCTCGCTGACTGCCAAGTAGGCTACATGTTTGTCCCAGATAAAGAATGTTTGCAAAACATTGTCACTTACTCCATCTTTGAGGCTGCAGATGGCATTATTCACCTACGTAGGCCGCAGTCCCATATGCTTATCCAACTCGATGGTCCTCTGCCAAATAGGGCAACACAGCATCATTAGCCTAAGTATTCCAAGGGTTTCAATTTACTGGGAGAAAATAAATTGAATTTGTTTCTGCTGTGCAAATCCCCACAGGTCTGGAGTTGCTCAATTAGCAACTATTATCCTACAGTACAAGTATAATGCTAGCTGAAACTCTATTGACATACAGTAACTCCCCAGCCTCCCTATGTGTTAAAGTAAGCCTAGTTTTTGCGTGTTGCAGTTTATACTTAGCCTAATGACACTGAGTGTGTATTTATGATGATATAATCTGTATGAACCAAAAGTATAAAGAGTGTTAGGTCTAGAGATGAAACGGTATGAAAATTTCATATCACAATTTTAGTGACCAAAATGATCATGGTTATCAGTATTATCTCGGTATTGTTAAAATGTGCTGGAAATGTTCAAAAAGTACTGATACACACACTGAAATCATTTCACCAACAAACAAATACAATTATCAGCACTATGAACTTTTTGTGTGCATGAACATTAAAATAATAACATTAACATTAAAGATGGCACCATGTGGCCATGAGAGGTAAAAGTTTCCCTAGTGCAGGTTTAAATGAACACAACCTTAAGTAAAGCAATGTGCATGTAAGAACAATACAACCATATGTAAACAAATCCAATGTGTAGGTGTTTAATTAAAACACAATCAGTGCTGTTCATTTGATTGTATGTCTGTTCTCTCCTTCATAAAGAAATAAGGTTCTGCTGGCCTAACATCCTGTTCGGATGCAAATTTGTTCACTTTGAAATGTAAAAATGTCAGCATATTTACTTTGTCCGGTTTAAGTGATCTGTGAGTGGAGACAACGTGCCCGCTGGCACTGAACACTCTGATGGCACGCTGGTTGCTGGGATGCACAAAAGCTTCCTGGCAACCCTGGCAAGGTGAGGCAGCCCTGATGCATTGCCCCTCCACCACACCAGTGGATCCTCTTCTGCTGGAATGGGTAGCAGAGACAGGTAGACCTTGATCTCTTCTTTCACTCTGTCTTCTGGGGTGGTCGGAATCTGACCCTCTTCACCTCTCTGCTGCCTTGAGGTAATCTTTCTCAGCAACCTAGCCAGGTCTTTCACTTCCGATGCCGCTGGAGGTGCTGCTGGTACTTTGGTTCTTCCCTGACTTGTGCAGCTGCCAGCTTCAAGGCCTCCTGGACACAGTTGTCAGTGTCAACTTTTTTGGCTTAGGCTCATCTAAAAAGCTTGTTTTGAAGCGGGGGTCAATGAAACAAGCCATGTGCATGACACTTTTTGCCTTCTCTGTGTGTCTGTTGTTAAGGTCTTCTCTCATTACCCTTTTCATCCCCTTGGTCAGGGATGGCTCTGTATCCTTTTCCACCAGAACGTCACGGGTGATGTGGTCCAGGAGAGGCTTGATGGCTGACAGTGTCACTCGTGTCTCTGAGGCAAGTGTATCTGTAAACTTGCTCAGAGGTTCAAGGAGCTGGCACAGTTGCTCCATGACACTTATGTTGGCATCCTTGGGCATCAGATGCCATGTTCCTCTTTCCCAAGCCAGTGTCGCACAGACTGGCTGCTGTTGGCTGCTGTTGGCTGCTGTTGGCTGCTGTTGGCTGCTGTTGGCTGCTGTTGGCTGCTGTTGGCTGCTGTTGGCTGCTGTTGGCTGCTGTTGGCTGCTGTTGGCTGCTGTTGGCTGCTGTTGGCTGCTGTTGGCTGCTGTTGGCAGAGGAAACGCTCAAGCGCTCAAACACTGATCATGTGTGTAGATCCCCATCGGGTTACCACATCATGGATCAGAGCCTTCTGTGGCATGTTGAGGGCAGCTTGCTTTTCTCTCAGTTCTCTCCTTCCTTTCCAGCCCTGTGAGAAGCCTTGGACCAGATGCCAGCAGGCCTTGACTGCTCTGTCAACTCTCTGAATTTTCAGAGCCTTTGAGATGGCCAGGTTCAAATTATGGCCAAAGAGCCCAAGCCACAGTTCTGGGAACTCTTCAAAAGCCTTGATCATGTTTGTTGCGTTGTCTGTGGTTATGCAGACTAGGTCTTCCTTGTTGATCCCCTACTCTTCCAGCATATTCTCAAAAAACTCTGATGTTGTGCGTTTGTTTTTATTGGTGTTACATTATTATTATTCACACACACACACACACACAATCTCTTCTGTGTTGCATTTGAGTATATGCAATGACCCCATGCACAATTTACAGAAATACAGATGAGTCTTAAGAATTAAGACAGTGATAGTAATAGCAATGAGCCCAACAATTGACATAAATACAGCAGTATTGTATAGGAGTATATCGTGTTTCTCTTGTTGGAACACTTTTACAACCAAGTCGACCACTGCCGGATTTTAAATGAACAAAATATGTTGTTTGGGTGACTAAACTACATCACGTGTTATTGTGTGCAATGGGCGTATAGAGTCTGCAGACACACGACGCATACAGCAGCAGAACAACGTGTAGTGTTTTTACAAGAGTAGGTAACACTGAAGGCTTCTCTTTACATTATTGACAAGCTATTAGCAAGTTAGACAGACAAACCATGACATTTTCCCCTATTCCATTTTTTTACATTTTTAATTATTTTTTTTTTTTATCATTTAGCAGACGCTCTTATCCACAGCGACTTACAATAGTGAATGCATACATTTCATTTTTTTGTTTGTTCCCGTACTGGTCCCCCGTGGGAATCGAACCCACAACCCTGGTGTTGCAAACACCATGCTCTACCAACTGCATTGAGCTAAAAGTTACCTTGCATTCACTATAAAGTAGTGGGTGGTGGTCACGAAGATGACTGGAGATTAAGTGTTGCCCCCTTTCGCAGCAATTTTTTTTTTTTTGCATGTTCTGTAGACAGGGTGACGATCTTCGATCAAGTTTCCCTCAGCACTCTTGTAAAATCCAAAATACGACCACACTTCAGATTTGGTCCTCTTAGAAGGGTGACAAATCTCCTGAGCGTTGTCACTGCCTTTCGCCATGTTTTCACACAAAACAAAACCCACTTTGCATGCTGTGCCTGCCTCAGATTGTTGCTAACAACTGAGACATAAACTGAACAAGTTCCACAGACCTGTGACTAACAGAAATGGAATAATGTGTCCCTGAACAAAGGGGGGGTCAAAATCAAAAGTAACAGTCAGTGTCACCAGCAAAGCACCCCCACACAATAACACCATCTCCTCCATGCTTTACAGTGGGAAATACACATGCAGAGATGATCTGTTCACCCACACCTCGTCTCACAAAGACATGGCGGTTGGAACCAAAAATCTCCAATTTGGTCTCCAGACCAAAGGACAAATTTCCACCGGTCAAATGCCCATTGCTAATGTTTCTTGGCCCAAGCGAGTTTTCTTATTATTGGTGTCCTTTAGTAGTGGTTTCTTTGCAGCAATTCTACCATGAAGGCTTGATTCACACAGTCTCCTCTGAACAGTTGATGTGTCTGTTACCTGAGCTCTGTGAAGCATTTATTTGGGCTGGTAACTCTAATGAACGTATCCTCTGCAGCAGAGGTAACTCTGGGTCTTCCATTTCTGTGACGGTCCTCATGAGAGCCAGTTTCATCGTAGTGCTTGATGGTTTTTGAGACTGCACTTGAAGAAACTTTCAAAATCCTTGACATTTTCCGCATTGACTGATCTTCATGTCTTAAAGTAATGATGGACTGTCGTTTCTCTAAGCTTATTTGAGCTGTTCTTGCTATAATATGGACTTGGTATTTTACCAAATTGGGCTATCTTCTGAATACCACCTCTACCTTGTCACAACACAACTGATTGGCTCAACTGCATTACGAAGGAAATAAATTCCACAAATTAACTTTTAACAAGGCACATCTGTTAATTGAAATGCATTCCAGGCGACTAACTCATGAAGCTGGTTGAGAAAATGCCAAGAGTATGCAAAGCTATCATCAAGGCAAAGGGTGGCTATTTGAAGAATCTCAAATATAAAATATATTTAGATTTAACACTTTCTTTTGGTTACTACATGATTCAATATGTGTTATTCCATAATTTTGATGTCTTCACTATTATTCTACAATGTAGAAAATAGTAAAATAATGAAAAACCCATGAATCCCTTGACTTTTGATCGGTAGTGTATGTAAATAGGTATTTCTGTTTTTAATTTGTTATAAAGTAGCAAAAATGTCTAAATCTGTTTCCACTTCATTATGGGGTAGATTGATGAAAATGTTTTATTTAATACATTTTTGAATAACGTAACAAAATGTGGAAAAAGTCACGAGGTCTGAATACTATCCGAATGATCTGTATATTTTCTAAGCTGTCACAATTGTTAGCGTTCTAAGGCACTGCATCTCAGTGCAAGAGGCGTCACCATAGTCCCTGGTTTGAATCCAGGCTGTATCACATCCGGCCGTGATTGGGAGTCCCATAGGGCGGCGCACAATTGGCCCAAAGTCGTCAGTTGTAAATAAGAATTTGTTCTTAACTGACTTTGCCTAGTTGAATAAAGGTTACCACACCAGAACACACTGACCAAAAAGTTATTTTGTTGGCATTTACGTATGTCCCCATTACCAGTAAAACATCATCAAAACCTATTTATTTCACTTACTTGCTGTGCTGTTTCATTGTTCATTTGGTCAGTCGTTTCATTCTGAAGCAGGAATTCATCATTGTGCCTAGCATCGAGCATGATGGCGACACAGTATGAGGTTCAGAGAGAATGCCACCGACTCGGTTGTTCACAGCCTCGAGTACTTGAGCACATTCTTGAGCATGCAATACGGCTTTCCTCAGTACGAAATCCTCGTCGACCCACTGTGCTGTCAGACTCATAATGTTCATGGGGCTGACGTCGCTGGTCCAAATGTCAGTCGTGAAGCTAATAGCAGTGACGCTCATGAATGTGAGTCTCAATAATACTGTGTAACTCCGGTAGGGCAACATCTGAAAAATAGTGTGTCCCAGGGCTCGACCTGCAGGTGAAAGCTGGCGTGCTTACTTGTGGTCTGTAGTTGTTAGGGCGGTTGGACGTACTGCCAAATTCTCTAAAATGACATTGGAAGTGGCTTATGGTAGAGAAATTAACAGTTCTGGTGGACATTCCTGCAGTCAGCAGGAATTGCATTCTCATGCCAATTGCATGCTCAACTTGAGACATCTGTGGCATTGTGTTGTGTGACAAAACTGCACATTTTAGTGGCCTTTTATTTTACCCAGCGCAAGGTGCACCTGTGCAATGATCATGCTGTTTAATCAGTTTCTTGATATGCCACACCTGTCAGGTGGATGGATTATCTTGGCAAAGGGGAAATGCTCACTAACAGGGATGTAAACACATTTGCAGTGGTGAAAAAAGAACCAATTGTCATATTTGAGTAAAAGTAATGATATCTTAATAGAAAATTATTCAAGTAAAAGTGGAAGTCCCCCAGTGAAATACTACTTAAGTAAAATACTAAAAGTATCAAAAGTCAAAGTTTTTAAATAATTTCAAATGACATATTAAGCAAACAGGAGGCACAATTTTCTTGTTTATTTTTAATTCACCGATTAGCTATGGGCACACTCCAACACTCAGACATCATTTACAAGCAAAGCATTTGTGTTTAGTGAGTCCGCCATATCAGAGGCAGTAGGGACGACCAGGGATGTTCTCTTGATAAGTGCGTGAATTGGACCATTTTCCTGTCCAGCTCAGCATTCAAAATGTAACAAGTCCTTTTGGGTGTAAGGGAAAATGTATGGAGTAAAAAGTACATTATTTTCTTTAGGAATGTAGTAAAATATATAAATAGTAAAGTACAGATACCCCAATAAACTACTTAAGTAGTACTTTTTAAAGTATTTTTACCTAAGTACTGTCTACCACTGCAAACGTATTAACATAATTTGACAGAAATAAGCTTTTTGTGCATATAGAACATTTCTGGGATGTTTTATTTCAGCTCATGAAACCTGAAACCAACACTTTACATGCTGTGTTTTATATTTTTGTTCAGTATATGATTGACTGAAAAGCCTTATTTGAGACTTGGCCTCCTGCTCTGTAATGGCCAAAATTCATTCAAATTTCTAATTTAACTTGTCATAAAACATAATAGCCTATAGGTAGGGTGGGTTATTATGAACTTAATCTGTCAAAATGGAATCACAAGTTGGGCGGGCCACATAAAAGCAGGCGAGCCAAAAAATGCCCCCTGGGTCAGGACACGTTGCAGACCCCTGCCAACTGCATGAACTAGGTTCAGCTGCATTGAGCTCTAGTATGATACCCTGCTACTGGAAATGGATCCTTTTTTAAAATACATTGTCTCACACCTGCTGCCCACAATGGCCTGCTGTTTGAGCTCCCCTGCTGTCAGCCAACTCCCATAGCCGGCCATTCAGTTCACTGACTCTTGCATTAACGCTCACTCACTTCACCCCACTCAGTGGCTGTCACCAGCCCCTTATCCATAATGGATATCAGGGCTTTTACTGTCCAATCCATGTCATTAGTGCCAGCATTCTCTTGTGGCAATTAGCTGTACAGAACCCCTGCTGTTTGTGCACTGAGGGAAATTAAATGTGTGTTTGTGGGTGCAGACTGCACACCAAGGGAAGTTTGTGTGTGTACATGCTCCAAGCTAATTTGTGTGTAGTCTGTTTATGTAGGGTATCTGTGTTTACATATTGTAAAGTTAGACAATGGCATATTACATGGAAATTCATGTTTTTCTCATTAATTCAAACATAAGAGCAATTCATCTGTTGATACCCCACAATTCAGCAGGCCTGGCATGATGCATCTCAATATACTAGCAGCCTAAATGTTCTCTCCAGGTCTCTGTGCTCTGTTAGAGCTTGTGAAAAGCTGGCGAGGTCAGGTGATCCTAGCTTCTTGTAAATACACCCTTCTTAAAAGCATCAGATTTGTCCAAGTGCCGCTCCAGATTAACCTGGGATTGTCCAGACACCCTCCGTCTACGTTCGTTTCAAAGAAAGCCTGCCCCCTCAAGGGATATGGAAATGAAAGTCTGAAAGTCGATGAAGGGAGCGCCGTGGTAGATTAGGATGGATTTTGGACGACTTTTAGACTTTCGCTAATCCCACAACCTCCATTTGCTCAAGTAGTGTTTGGCTATCTTTGAGATTTACATGGATCCAGATGTAATCCTCCTTTCCTATCCAAACAGTTTCTCTTCCGTTTGTTACTAAAGACATCACTTTGCACACTAATATTTAGGAGAGGGGAGACGATTTGTAAACGGAGAAAGCTTTAAGGTGTGGTGAAAACTGCAGTTTATCCATATACCAAATTACCAATGCGTTTAAGTCATTAGATGTTTGACATATAGGGAGTTTAAAAAATGTAATCCTTTTAGCAGGTATTTAAAAGATTAGGGGTAGCCACAACAGGAAGCTAACTGTTGGTCATTAGGGGCCTATGTACAACACGGATTCACATTTGCATCCGAGGTTGCTATCGCCGGGACACACGCAATGTTTCACACGAGCTTTACCAAGCTATGTAGCACTACTGTAGGTATTTTTCTCTTGTAGATTTTTTTCCCTCAGAACATTTTTGCATTTGAAACACCAACTAAAGTAGTTGATTATTTGGTAGGCCTCATCTAACAGAAAAGGATAATTGAACTAATCATCAAAGATCATCATTTGAAGTTGATTGTTTGCTTTTTTTTAAGGAATGGAAAGCTTAGCATTTAGATGTAGTATAGTCAGTGTAGCATAGCCTCTAGCCTTAAACCGAGAATTTAGCTAAGTTTGTTGGACTGCTTCTTAAGCAGCGCAGACACACTGTAATCTCTGTATTTAACCTCACTGACCCTGCCTTGCCTGTTGTCTGCTTTTCCTCTCCCTGTGTGACCCCAGTTGGCTGAGTACCGGCAGAGAAAAGCTCACGCCGACAGACAGAAGAAGCAGAAGAAGAAAAAGAAGAGAGCAACAGACGACAACCCGGGTGGAGATGGACCGGGGAGAGGGGAGGCCGAGCAGGAGTTAGATCAGTCAGTGGGGGAGGGGAGTGGGGGGGAGGGAAGAGTGGAACTGGACCCTCCTACCACAGAGTTTACCTTTGCCAGGACCCTGCACAGTGGTGAGACGGTCAAACATGACCAGACGTACACCATAGAGGTAAGCCCAAAAACTTCTGTACCATCCCTAACCATTGATTTACCATTTGAATTGAGCTTCTCCTAGCGTGCAGCCTTGCTTGATTTGGAGAGTCTGCGTTGAATAGACTAGAGAAGAAACTGGCTTGGCTCAGTAGTGTGAAAAGGGATGAGAACTGGTATTTCTCCTGGCCCTGAAATTACAGTTTATTAAAATGAAATTGGTCTTCTGTGCTGAATTTCTCACAAGGGTGAACTGATTAAGCTAATCAACCACTCATCAAGACCTAGATTAGATGGATTATGTATTTTAGTTCTAGGTTCTTTTTTTGCTGATGCTATGTTGGAGAAGTAGCCTAATGTGTGTAGGGATACATTGTAAGCAGTAGTAGCCTATATTTATGTGGCTTCCTGTATTGTCCCATACTGATCATCTAGTGAAAGATCATGGTAACTTGAATCACATATATGGATTAACACTAAATGTGCTCTTTACTTCTAAAGCATTGGCTTGAAAAAGTATGAAAATGTAAAGGTTTGTCTTGATAAAGTATCTGCTAAATGACTAAGATGTACATGTGAAATGTTGAATAGAACATTAGATAATAAAATGCAGTCCAATAATGACGTAAAAATATTTTGGTAATCACGCATATTCACTGCCGGGGACCCTGATAAGGGATCCATATTTTGTTGCATCAAAGACATTGTCTGAATCTGTTCGAGCAGAATGAGCAGTGTCTCAGATAAGTCTCTGGAATCAACCTATGCGTTGCTGTGAGCGACTTTTGTGAGTGCCGATTTTCAAAGGTGCAATATTGAAGCAGCGTTTCCCAAACTCTTTCCTCGGGACCCTAAGGGGTGACTGTTTTGATTTTTGCCCTAACACTACACAGCTGATTCAAATTATCAAAGGTTGATGTTTAGTTGATTATTTGAATCAGCTGTGTAGTGCTAGGGCAAAAACCAAAACGTGCACCCCGTGGGGTCCCAAGGACCGAGTTTGGGAAACTCTGGGTTAAAGGGATGAACAGTGGAGCAGTCAATAAGGGTCCTTGTTAGTGCTGTGTTACCTCTTGATTTGCTGAATTTGAAACCTGAGTTAAAGCTGGCCAACTGCATTTATTTTATTTTTGTGAATATTGTTATTGTGCTAGAGGGTTGGGTTAGAGTATTCTTTCAACTTTGGTTAGATAATGAGCAAAATAATAACCAAAAAGATAAGGTAAGGAGTTGGTGAAAATTTTGTTCAGACTTCTTTTCCTATCTCTTCAGACATTTCTTTATAAAGCTTCATTGCAAGCTTGCTCAATGATTCTCTCCCTCTTTCAAATGACTGTCTTATCCTGTCATTTTTAATATAACTCAGCTCGCCGTTACATCGTCAATGTGAAATAATTTCTGTTTCACAGACAATCGGCAAGCCCCACACAACCTTGAGCGCATTCACAAGCATCAACCAGGCTGTATGCACCATGCCACCCCCAACTCAGCACCTACGCCGAACAATGCAAACTCCTCTCTTTTCTCCCTCCCTTCTGTTCCTTTGTACTACTTGTGTCACGAACTGCATTAATAGTTTTCATTCCCTCTGTTGCTGAAAAACCACACAGTATTTCTTCTCTCCTTGCCAACCGAATGTGACTAGGAAATGAAGGGTTGCCGTGGCAACAGAATTGCCTTTAAACAGTTTAAGCCGCCTCATTCTTTTGTTGGAGAGCTTGTGACCTTGCAGCACAAAATGGACCCAGAGGTGATTGAATAGAGTGGCTGCTTCCTGTCTTTTCTTTTGGTGGTCGGTATTCTTGAGGTATAGCTCAGCACTTTATCCTACTGTATTTCTATAGGCATGCAGACATTTTGAGCAGCACCGCGCCTAACTGTTTGTCATGAATTTCCACTTCTGTCATTAATGATCACATTTTCGTAGGTCCAAGATGCTCATGAGTTTAGACTCATGCCGTTGAGTTCAGACTTATCTGAATCCATATTTGTAATAATGAGACTGATAAATGGTTCAAACTTTTAGTTAAAACCATTTTGTTTTAAGTCTGTTTGTTCTCACAACAATGGGTTTTCATTTCCAAGACAAAGGTTGTAATTGGCCTTGGGCGCACCATTGAATGAACACGGAGATGTTCTAAGTAGCCATACAACTTCCCTTGCAGAGAGGGGTTGCTGTGGAAACACCAGCTTCAAAGTGTTCCCCTCCAAGGCACTTGTATAGGCAGACTGGTTCAGAGATCTGTGCGAGTGCTAACCTGTTGTATTGTCTCTCACCGGCGCATATCTTAAACTGATGAACCGCGGTTCCCATCTGACACAAGTGGTATAATAAAATCAGATTTGCTGATTATCTGACATCCTAATACAATCAAATCCACCATAAGCAGCTTGCCTATCTTTGAAATTCATATTCACTTGTCTTATTCATACTTTAGATACATTTTAAGTTACTCCAATCCCCACATGATCTTGGACACGTTTTATTTTTTGTGCAAAGTTGCAAACATGACAACAATCTGAAACTTCTCTTAAGACGTCACATATGGTGTTGCTAGAATAGGAAAATGCTGTTTCCTATTCTATCTTCCCTAGAATCACCAGAATTCAACAAGCACAGTCCAAGGAATATAGGCTAAACTGTTGCTGATATCAAAGCATTTCAAAGTCTCTCTCAATCCTCAATGAAAAGGAACTATTGGCCTACTGTGCCATAAACTCTGACAATAAAAGCTCTCATTTCATTTCTCCTCGTCTTGCACCATGGTGTTCCAACTATTAATCTTGTTAAAGTGAAATTAGCCCCTCTAGAATAGGCTTTAATGATCATGGCCATTATTCCATTGAAAAGGAGCTGTCTTATAAAAGTAGGTTGCACCCGATGATTGAATGTGGCACCCCATGCTTCCAAAATGCCCCATTGAATGTAGGTCAAACGGGTAGACCGCATTTGACATCGCCATAATTAACCCGTTCTTCTCCCGAAACTGACCAGAACTGGCTGCACAAAGACTAATCGGAAATGAGAGAACAATAGCCTTGTCATATCATGAACAGCAGAATTCTAACTGTACACACAATATTGACCTAGGATGGGCTTGTTTTAGCTTAAACTGCATACTTGTGTTATTGTCCATCAGTTTTAATGCACTTTGAAGCTTTGTTTTTCCCTATGCTTGTTTTTTAAATTATATTTAAAAATGTATTTATTTTTTTGCCCCTTTTTTCTCCCGAATTTCGTGATATCCAATTGGTAGTTAGTCTTGTCCCATCGCTGCAACTCCCGTATGGACTCAGGAGAGGCGACGGTTGAGACATGCGTCCTCTGAAACACCCTCTGTGTCAAGAAGCCGCACTGCTTCTTGACACACTGCTCGCTTAACCCGGAAGCCAGCTGTACCAATGTGTCGGCAGAAACACCGTCCAACTGGTGACCGTGTCAGCGTGCATGCGCCCGGCCCGCCACAGGAACTATCGGCCTACTGGGCCATAAACTCTGACAATAAAAGCTCTCATTTCATTTCTCCTCGTCTTGCACCATGGTGTTCCAACTTTTAATCTTGGTAAAGTGGAATTAGCCCCTCTAGAATAGGCTCTAATGATCATGGCCATTATTCCATTGAAAAGGAGCTGTCTTATAAAAGTAGGCAAGAGTGCGATGGGACAAGGACATCCCGGCTGTCTAAACCCTCCCCTAACCCGTACGATGCTGGGCCAATTGTGAGCCACCTCGTGGGTCTCCCGGCCACGGCTGGCTGCGACACAGCTCGGATCGAACCCAGATCTGTAGTGACGCCTCTAGCATTTAGACCACTGCACCACTCGGGAGGCCCCATTCCCTCCTCTTGTTTGTGTGGGCCACTTGTACTGGTGACTATTATGGGGCCTATTATGGTCCTCCCCATGCAGGGTCTGATGAATCCTACTCTTGTTTCCTATTTCAGCCAGATAGTGAAGTGTCCACCACAGCCGAAGACTACTCTTCCGAGGTGAGTTAACTTCATCGTAGTTTACACCAGAGAACACTTTTAAATGGAGTTAATACACTGTACTTGAAGGGATAGTTCACCCAAATCACCCTATTTCCCCCTAGTGGTTAAGGTTCAGATTTGACAGAGGGTAAGCTGATCTTAGATCTGTTAATAAGGTCCTCTGCTATTGAGGATTAGTGTTAGCTTGGGGCTTAGGTCCTTGGACAGGCCTGCCTTTTCCCAGGTTGCCTTTTGGAACAGACAATGTGACTTGGCTAGCTTGTTGCCAGGCACTCAGCTCCCCAAGTCCCCGTCTGGCATTTATCTGAACTTGACAAGTCAAAGTAGTCCCGTCGCACCTCACCCCCTCCCCTCTTCTACAGAGCCGCCATTAAAAGATTTGCCTGTGACACCGAGTTTAACGGTTTGGAGAAGGCGACGGTCATTACTTTAAAGCCTGACATGGACGACAGAACCAAAATTCCAAATTTAATTACATCCTTCACTCTGTGCTCTGTACACCATTAACAATGGGAAGCTGAACCATAATCTCCCTGCTTTACCAAACAGTATTGTGAATTAACAGGTGAATGGCTGCCTTGAGATGACCGAGAACCCAATGGAGACTTACAAGGAGTTTATCTG